>NC_060277.1:37411427-37747775 GCF_021613505.1 Equus quagga | reverse complement strand
CAATTTTTGGTCATATTGGCTCCAATCATTATACAATTTTTCTGCACTATTTACTCTGAATCTTTTATTCTATTTAAAATTAAATTTAGATTCTACGAACATCATAGTATGCATTTTTCTCTTCAAAGAACCTGTGTGCCCACACATGCACGTATGTGTACCCATGTGTGGTTCTATTTGTGTGTGTTCACTGTAGGAATGCCTGTTAAAAGCATTTAAGAAATAATGCACATGCACATAGCCTGGAGGAAAAATAGGGAAAGAGAAAAAGACAGTGTATTGATGAATGGTCTAAAAGTCTTAAAAACATGGAAGCATCAAGGACAGAAATAGGTAATTGGCAGAGTTAGTTTTTAAATACAGCTGAGGTGTTTGATACTATGACTGTTGAAGGTGAATTGACTAGAATATTGGCAACCTAGTGGTGTTTCCATCTTACTTCCCTTTATTTCTATGTCTCTTCAACTGAGCATCCTTTTTCAGGCATCTACACAATATAGATTCTATATTCCCAAACTAGATATCTACTCTTTAATAACCAATTACCATTAGATTGGATAATTTCGATATGCTATCAGAACAAACTATAATATTATTCTCCTACATTATGGTATTTGACAGTTACAGACAGTTACTAGAGTTTTCTATTTAAAAAAAGGCACCAACTCTTTTCTATAAACTAATTTAAAACGCAATAATTAATTAAGAAAAACAACCTTTTCTGAACATTTAGTGAAATGGGAATACACCACTTTCTATTCTCAGAGGAATTGGAGGATTTCTTATGATTATAAATGATACATATATTCTTTTTATTTAATTTTTTAAATTTTTAAAATTTTAATTTTTAATTTTTTTTGAGGAAGATTAGCCCTGAGCTAACACCTGCTGCCAATCCTCCTCTTTTTGCTGAGGAAGACAGGCCCTGAGCTAACATCCATGCCCATCTTCCTCTGCTTTCTATGTGGGACACCGACAACAGCATGGCTTGCCAAGTGGTGCCATGTCCGCACCCGGGATCCAAACCGGTGAACCCCAGGCCACCTAAGCAGAAGTGCACACTTAACCGTCGCGCCACCGGCCAGGCCAACACATGTATTCTTTAGTATACTATCCCCTTACCTGGAAATGTTACCCTTTAGCCAATGACTCCAATTCTTTGAATATTTTAGTTTGTTAGTTGTACTGCATGGTCTTTGCTTCCTCCTCCAGATCTCTCTCCACTGTTCCACTTTGCTCTGTACCCAGGAATGCTGGCGTCTATGAACTGCATCGATTGAATTCCCTTGCGCTCTGGCTTCCTGTTGCTTTGACCAATGGGAATTACCAGCAGTGTGTTAGTGGTTAATAAGAAGACAAGTTAAGATATTTATAGGGCTAGATGCCCTCCCCACTGGGCCAGTGGAGACTTTCTTTCTAAGAATCAGGCAGCCCTGTCCTGCAGCTGTAGGTGTTACAGAGTTCTGGTTTCAGCTTTTTCCTTTGTCCTTTCACACAGAAAGGTGGTAACTGCTTTCTGCTGAAACAATGGATGCTTCTCCAGCCCTTACAGGTTTTTCTTAACCTTGCCAAAACCTTTGTTAAAAATAAAAACGTATGTTTTTCCAGGAGACTGAATAATAACTAGGTTGGGTTAGTTACTTTTCTCTCTCAAATTTTTGCTCAAAGTCACTTTTTTACAAAAACTTGGGGGCTGGATTTACAACATCTAAGTTTTGTATTTCAGATTCTCAGGTGTGAGCTTTCTGTTGGAGATGTCAAAAATGAAACCTTTCCTACATAATGATTTTTGGGTTACTGCAGAGACAAAGAGGAGCCATGGATAGCAAACAGAAAATTTAAGCTTGATAGAGGAGTTTTGGCAAAAATAGATTTTGATGATTTCCCCATAATTTAAAAAAGAAAAATATTTAATGCTATCATCCTTATCATTATTAAGTGTGGCTTTAAAGAGAAATTTTTAAAGGCCTGAGATTCTTGTCTCATATTCCTGTGAACCTGTTTTCCATCTCACTGATAACTTTCCAGGGTTTCTTCCCCTCACCCTCTAACGCTTTGCCATGCCACTAAATAAAACTTGAATTATAGAGTAATTTCACAGATGTGGATTATTTTCTTGTCCGAAAACATTTAAAAACCTCTGGCTCAGAAATCCCTAATTAATTAAGAAGACACAGTATGTAGAGCGCACTATGCAAGTCAGATGGACAAAATATATGAGTAGGAAGTCAGGAAAAGGATTTGGTTTTCTCTTAAAGTTCAGGAAAACAAATATAAAATATGATATGTTAACCAAAAATTAACAATAAATGAATGACAGCTGAAGGAGGGAATTAATTAGAATAATTGGTTTAAAATAAAGTGTAGTGGTATGGACCTCTTGTTATACATAACGCCCAAATCAAGTTATTATTATTATTTTTGCCCACAACTAAGCCCAATAATTACCTGATAAATGGCATTATTGTAGGATTCTTTGAGATCAACCGTTTACAGTGTTCCGCCATAGGAAAGTCAAATAAACAATCAAACTAAAACCAACGCAAACCAGTAATTTCACCTGCAGGTATATACAAAAATCAAGAACATGCAGGGGCCAGCACAGTGGTTAAGTGCCCACGTTCCACTTTGGCAGCCCTGGGTTCGCCAGTTGGGATCCTGGGTGAAGACATGGCATTGCTTGGCAAGCCATGCTGTGGTAGCCATCCCACATAAAAAGTAGTGGAAGATGAGCATGGATGTTAGCTCAGGGCCAGTCTTCCTCAGCAAAAAAGAGAAGGATTGGCAGCAGGTGTTAGCTCAGGGCTAATCTTCCTCAAAAAAACAAAAATCAAGACCATGTAACAATGCAATGATTGCCTGCTGATTCTAATGTATTTAAGCTGACTTCAGCCACAAGCTACATCAGCGATTTAAGTGCTAGGCTAAATCTTATTGTTACGTTGAGGTTTTAGTAATGACCTAAAGAAAATGTCCAGAATAAACAGACATTCAAACTTTGTTTAGCTGGTTTGACTCATCTTTGTAATCCTAAGAAAAGCTGTCAGTGTTTGAACAAGAGTTGAAGCGTTAAGGAGGAAGTGTCTGAATTAGAGTTTAGACTTGAAGAACGAAATGAGATTAAAAAAAGTCTATATTGCCTTTTTGTAACCTTAATCTCTCTGTAAAAGCTCACATCTGAAGAGTAAATCTACGGAGTATTATTTTGCCAAACATCTCTATTAATGTAAAATGGGAAAATGAGTGAAACATTTGAGGTTTCATGAGAAGTAAATATATATGCCTTCAGGAGTGAAAAACATGAACATCTTACGGTTTGTTTGTTTGTTTTCAATAATATCTGTCAATCAAAACTTATGCATAAAAAGAAAAAAAGAAAAAGCCTGCAATGCCAAACAGATTAGACACAGGGAACTAAGAAAAGGAAGATGGAAGGAATTGTTCCCGGGGCAGAAACTTTTCCCCTTTCTCACCAAGAATAAGCAGAGACGCGTCTGTGGAAACTTAACTAAGCAGAAAGCTGCAGTGTCGGCGCGCTGCGGCTGACCTGCCAGCTGGAAAGAGCACCAAGTTTAAAGGCTTTAAGCTCTCAAAGAAGCCAAGACTTGGCTGATCATCTTGGGCTCAGCATATTGTGAGGCATGTGAACACTCTCTTCAAAACTGGCAGGGAAAAAGAAGGAAAATGGAAGATCTAAACACAGCAGCCAGTTAAAATTCAGACAATCGTAAAGGTTGTGTTTTCTCTGAAGCATTTGGTTACACTCTCTGCTGTTGAATGAGGAAATAAATAGATTTACTTTTTTGGGCGGAGAAGAGCAGCACACCTTTGGAATCCTGCACTACTCTTAGTGTGAGAAAAAGGCAAAAAGAGAGAGCATAAACTTATTCGCCTATGAAGTGGAGAAGTTGATGTCATTTATCTTAATGTGATCTAGATTTTTTGCTGTCCCTAGAAATTGATTTATCTTATTTATTAACATGTTTTGTTATTCATTTTAACAAAAAACATAAATGAGCTCAAACATATTTTAATAGGATATTCACCATTCTAATAAATGAACTTCAAACGCATGGTTTTCAAAACGAATATGTGCGATAACCCAAAAGTAACAATGGCATATTCATTATTCTCACTTTATTAGAAGGGAAAAAATTGGCTTGGCTCAAATGCAGAAGTATTAATTTCTATTCTACTTTGTTTTCTACTTTAACATTTCTGTTTGCTCTGTCTATGAGAGATAACAGAATGTCCCTTCGCTCCTGGGAATGTACAACTATGTTGCCAACAACATCTTAAACTGACATAGTTCGGATTTATTGCATCAATACAAAAAAACAATACTAAAGATAGTCAAAGTTCACCATTCCTGAGTACTTCACGGGCTGTGGGCCTGTGGGCAGATGCTGCCCACATACCTGCCATCAGCATTTCTCCTGATGCCACCAGGAACTGCTGAGCTACAAGTGGAGAACTGAAAACTTATTCATCACATTACTGACAGGTTTTTACGACGTATATGGATGAAGTATTCACCGAAGTTATAATAAACAGTCTTTTGCATTACTTTGAGATTCACATTTCCAGGCTGAAACTGAAGCCCCTTTTCGATGCAGAAAAAGTCCTTTCTTCAAGAGAATGAGAAACACATGAGATTAAAATACATATATCATTCTAGGTTAAACTCTAAATGATTTTAAAACATTCATCTGAATATAAAGAAACTTTTAGAAAAGCTGTAATTGCAAAGTTTTGTATATTTATTGTATGTGCTGCAAGCTAGGCCTTCTTTTTAGCTCATCTCTTTAAACTAGTCTATTTCAGCTTTGGATTAAATCTAGGTAGTGTTTCAAAATGTAATTATTGTTCTAGAAACCAAAGCACAGTATAATATTTTAAAAAGTTTCTACCATGTGTAGTGACATTAACTACATCAGTTGGACAGAAAAAATAAATTATTTTTTAAAGCAATTTAGACATTCTTTACTGTTAACACAAATTCAACAGAAAAGAAAGGGTAGGATTTTTTGATTACCTCCAACCAGGAAATCACATGCTATTTTAAATGGCTCCTCTGTTTGAGAAATATAATATCCTTTTCCAGGAAATAGGTTTTCTTTCCAATATGCTCTTGCTGAAAATCTTTTCAGTTGAGTTGTTTTCATTGCGCCAAATTGAAGTTTTTATAAATTGTTTATGGGTGTCAAAGTTCCTTAATAGTTCAGTTGGACTGTTTACTCTCCAAGCAACGGTAAGTAGGCAACAACATTTCTGTCAGTGTTAAAAGTTGATCTTCCATGTTTTAATGCTGCGGCTCAAGCACGAGAGACAGTTTGGGGGGAAAGCAAGCTGTCCAGTACTTGACAAGATTTGGTTTGTCAACAGGGTGGCTGAAGGTATTTGACATGATACATTCTTACTCCATCGTACTTCCAGCCCTATGTCAGAACGGATACCCTCACCAGGAGTCAATCTGCCGAATTCTTTTTACCTTTTAACAGAAAAAGGAGAAGTAGGTTTAAGGAATAACAGTAAAGGATATTAAAGAGAGTTTTTACACATTGATTTTCAATGAAACTGTGACTAGAAATAATAATGAATGCTAGCTGCACCTTCACATCCAGCAGTAAATTCCCTCAACCAGTCACTGGAGAGGAAAAAATCTGTCTCTAAGAAAAAAAAAAAAAGAGTAATATCGTATGAAATCTACTTCCCTAAACTAAGAGGAAAAGTGCAGACACTGTGCAGCTGAAGGGATTTCTCTGCACTCTGAAATGGCTGTCTTACTTGGCTGTAAATCTCCCTCACACAATGCCTGGGGTCTTGCTTGCAGGGATGTAATGAAGTTACCCTGCCTGAATGAAAATTTAAAAAACAAATTAGGGCAGAGGACCTTGCCAGCTCTCCATGATTTGTGGCAGTGCTTTATCAGTAGCCAGTGTGGGGCGATTCACCGTGAGAACACTGAATCTCTTTGTCCCAGACCACCATGTTTCACTCTAGTGTCGATGTATCAGGGGAAATGAATGCTAAGCTCTAACAGTCATAGTTAGTGTTGGACATGTTTGTAACACATGCACAGAGAAATTTACAGCTGGGAAAGACCCTGACACATCCCCTAGTGATTTGCTGGATGGAGTTCTTGCCTTCTGAGCGATTCAGTAGCAGCAACACACCTCACTGGTGTGTTGACCTCACTGATCTTGAGAGTCTTCCACATGGCTGTATGTATTAAATTACTCTGGGATAGGAACCCGCATACGGAATTACCCTCTGGTATCTGCTTAAAATGAAGTTCCTCAAAATTCAAATTTTATCTTTTAAAAAACTATGTAGTCAGAACTCATGAACTAAAACTTCATTAATTTGAACTTTGTGATAACTTGGACCAAGATTGATATTCTTTCCTATTGTCTCTAAATGAAGATAATATAACAGTATACCAATGATAGGCTATGTTATGTTAACATTATAATTTTTCTTTTCCTCCCCACAGCCCCAGTACATAGTTGTACATCCTAGTTGTAGGTCACTCTAGTTCTTCTATGCGGAATGTCACAACAGCATGGCTTGATGAGCAGTGCACAGGTCTGCGCCCTGGATCCAAACTGGCAAACCCCAGGCCACCCAAGCAGAGCATGCAAACCTAACCACTGGGCCACAGGGCCAGCCCTAACATTATAAATTTTTAGATTTGTTTTAGCTAATTTAATGGAAATAAAAACTCTTTCTGGGTATTCAAAGTACATCAGAGATATTTTCATAAATTGATTGTTAATTTAAAATCATTTTTATTAATATACTTAATTCTTTGCTAGATTAATTAAATTTAATTGATATAAAGCTGGTTTTCCTATTTTAAGGGGAAAAGTATCAGAGTTACAGGCTGCATATTTCAGCCATCAACTCCTCTGCTCTCTGTCCCCAAGCCATATTTTTTATATACGTAAGATCTTTGCACACCTATGGATGCTGAAAGAGGAGATTACAGGATTTTAAAAATAGGATTAGAGGGCAGACCCAGTGGTGTAGTGAAGTTTGCATGCTCTGCTTTAGCCACTGGGGTTCACAGGTTTGGATCCTGGGCGTAAACCTAACTACACACTGCTCATCAAGCCATGCTGTGGTGGTGTCCCACATACAAAATAGGAGATAGGCACAGATGTTAGCTCAGGGACAATCTTCCTCAAGCAAAAAAGAGGAAGATTGGCAACAGATGTTAGCTCAGGGCCAATCTTCCTCACCAAAAAAAAAAAAAAAAGAAAGAAAGAATTAGAAGTGTGTTATAACTGATTAAGAAAAAAAGGGGGGTGGTATCCAAACAATGAAATCAATGTTAATGCCAAACAGAAGCTTCACATGTAGTAGAAGAAAAGGATCTGAAGCACTCAGAAAACAAAAACATATTCAATCAAGGAGACAACTGACCCTTATTTTCAAAAGTAAAACAACCTTATCCTTGATTTCACTTAGAAACAGCATGCATGTAGCAGGCCTAAAACCGAACTCTCTCAAGTTGTGTACTCATGTAATCTTCAGATGCTTTTTCCAGTACAGTGACAGAGTTCCCTGGATATAACATCTGGAGAAGTGACGCCATCACTCACTTGCCTCAAATAGTAGCTAAAGGGAGATCAAATTAGACAACTTCTCCTCGAACGATTCCTGTGGCCCAGATATCTTTAAAAGCCACTCTGAAAACTGTCACTCACCTTTCTTCAGGTTTGGGTTCCATTTTACAAGTACTCAGGGAAATATATATAGTAAACTTGAATGTGATTCCAGTTTAAGAATTACCTCCATCAAGTGTCATAACTGGTTTCAATTTTGGTTAAGCATTTCTAATATTTGTGTAAACTGTACATTTTACACTCTGTTGGGTTGAGGAGAGATGATCTAAACATGGCCAGCCTGTGCATATTGTAGATGTTTCTCTTTGTGCAGAAAGACCAAATTGCTTTTTAAAAATATTTTTTAATATTGCCATAAGATGCTTATCTATTATTAGTTACATTTGCTCACAAATTTGTTTTTATTTTTGTTTTGATGACACCCAGATAATTAATATCCACCTATCTAAACTCATTTTTCAGCCTCCTTATTTCTCTTGTATGTGACTGCCACTCAGGAACAGTCACAATACTATCCTTTGCTCCTCTCTCTCCACCTCCAGCCAAATAATTGACACATTACAGCTAGTGACTCCTTACTTTATGTCTGTGTCTTCGTCCTTCATTTCCAACTCTCACTATGATTATTTGTAAATAAAAACCTCATTTCTGAGTCACTACAATAATCTCCTATCTGTACCTACTGACTGCAGTTTCTTTACTCTTTAGTTCACTTTATACAACTGCCTATTTAAGCTTCTTAAAATACTGTACAATTAGCCTGCTCAAAATTTTCCGTAATACCCCCTTGGATGAATGTGGTAGCTATGTCCCCAATTTTTTATCCTTTAGATCATGTCATTTGACTATATCCTATAAGTTTTGATTTGTAGTACTTTCAATATTTTCTAATTTCCACTTTGATTGCTCCTTTGACTTCTTGTGGCAAAAAACGTTCCTAAATGCTGGCCATGTTCTATTTCTTGACCAGGGTGGTGGTTACATGGTCTGTACTCATTTTACATTGATCTGTACATGGAGAGGTATATTTATGCTTGCCAACTTTTCTGTACTGAATTATACTTCGATTAAAAAAATTCATTTGGAAAGCAAACTGAACTGTTAAGGAATAGAAATGCTGTATCAACTTGGGTTCCCATGAGGTTAGAATGCACAGTGTGGTTCCAGAAAACCATCATGTTACACAAAGCAGGAAACTTCCTGAGAATGGATCCAACTGATGGAAACCGGAGTTGAACAGTATAGAGAATAAGGCAACAAGGATGTAGACCTATAGAATCTGTTATTTTATTTAACTTTAGAGTACAAAGCACAGGATTGGATGTTATAAGATAATAATAACAACAAATGTGAAATCTAACATTATATACCAAACATTGCATACATTTAAGAAACATTTTTTATGTAATATTAGCTCTTTATAAGACGATTTCTTAATATTGAAATATATTGGTGCTTTCTAGTTATCTTTTTGTTATTGGTTCCTAGCTTAATTCCACTGTGATCAGAGGACACATTATGCATATTATCAATCCCTAAAAGCTTGGTGAGGTTTACTTGCTTTGTGGAGCAGCATATGGTTACTTCTGAATGCACCAGGAATAACTGAAGCAAAAAATGTGTACCCTGCAGTTGTTTTATCTACATGCCAAAAAAGTTCTAAAGTTAGGTAATTGTGCTGTTCAAGTCTTCTATATACTTCCTGATTTTTTTCTATGTGCCAATATATGATTTAAGAGTTGTATTAATTTTTATTTCTAGAATCCATTTGACTATTTTATTTAACTTCTAGGCTTCTGTCAACATTTTTTGTCCTTAAAACTCTTGAAATATTCATTCCTTTTAAAATCAGAGTTTGAATACTCCAATTTCTAAATCTCTGTCGTATCTGTTTTTATCACCTGTTTTTTCTCTTGGTTTTAGTTGATTATAAGCTATTTTGATTGGATTTTTGAGTGAAGAAATTTAGTATAAAAATTGTAGAGGTAATTTTAAGAAATAGAAGATATATTCCTCCAGATTTTCCTTCCAGCTGTCAGGTTAGTGCAAATCACCTTAAACCAGGTTTCTAAACTTCAGCACTATTTGTATTTTGGACAGGATAATTCTTTGTTTTGCAAGGCTGTCCTGTGTGTTGTAGGATGCTCAGCAGCATCCCTTGCCTCTACTTACTAGATGCCAGTAGCATTCTGCCCAGGTTTGACAATCAAAACTATTTCCGTATATGGCCAATTGTCCCCTGGGGGTGACTGTGGTGAAGCCCCTGCTTAAGAACCACTGCCTTAACACATTAGGAAGGGAGCTAATTTAAAACTTGTCTAGTAAAACTCATTTGTAAAACTTTAGTCCTTGTTAGAACTATTCTTTTCTGGTATGATTCTACTCCTAGCATTTAGACTTTTATTTTCCCAAATGAAAACCCAAGGCATTTATCTGAACCCCTCCGACTTTGAGCCCCTAGGCTTGAAATTGATGAAAGCTTTGCTCTACATCTTGGCCTCTCAACTATCTCTTTTTGCTCAGATTCTCAGCTTCCTGTTCTTTGTTTCTACTTGGCAAATATCTGAAAAGAAAGTGACGCCAAATGTCAGACTCACCTTCTGGAGTTTTCTTGCTAAGTGTAGCAATGTGATGTTTCCCCTCCCCCTTCAAACAGATGCTTAATATTAGTCTTCCAGCTATATTAGCTGTTCTCAGGTGGTTGATTGGTGTAAAGTAAGCCAGCCAGCCATTGTCAGAGGCTAAAATCCCCCAACTGTTTAAATGTTAAGTCTCAGGATTGCATTTCCCTGCCCTTAATGGCATTGCATCACTTGCTCATCCCTGAATGAGTCACTGAATCCAGGAAAATGAAATGCTCACTCTGGTTTACCCTGAGCTCCATATCCACACTCTAAAATGTGAGTGGGGTCAACTCTACTGGAACTGAATAGCGAATGGATGATGAATAGTCCCACAAGGACAACCTAAGGGCTGTTACCTAAAGGAGCAGGGGAGGAGGGGCACAGTGGGAAGGCAGGGGCACCACAGGTGGATGCTGGCAGGTGAAAAACAATAGGTTTCTACACATAAGTGAAAGCTGAAATATAATGGTTCTACAAATGTTGTTTCCTTTTTTAAAAAAATATTTTACTGATTCATTCAACATTTCCTTAAAAATTTAATCTCTAAACATTAAGTTCAAACACTATATTGTGAATTTCTGATATACTAATTGAACTCAATGTATATGGAACATCATTCAACAGAAAGAAATTCTAAGTTAACTCAGAAGAGAAGTGGCTTTAAAGATGGATACACTTCATGAATGTAATTGAATCACTTCAAAATATTATATTTGTGGTCAGAAAATATGTTTCCCCTCCCATGTATTAGTTGAATTCAGAAGGCTAGGGTGGGAGATGAGGAAGGAAAAACTAATAAATAGAAACTATAAACTAGCAAGCAAATCCCTTTGTACCTAAATTTTTACAAGCTGAAAACAGTTTTTGTATTGAAATATATACATAGTTAAGTATGAGGAAAGTGTTGTTTAGCTATCTTATTAAGCAGACATTTTTAGTTAAACTAACATTTAGTCAAGTCAATGTGAAGTATTCTAAAACTAGTCATATTTTCTGAATTGTTGACAAATGCATTTGTGATTATTAGTTGGGTTGAATGGTGATTAATATTTCTCATACATGCATGCTTTACCGTCTCTGATGAGCCCTATCACTCTCACTCACCACCTCAAACACATTCGTTTTTGTGTGTGTATATTTACACATACATTTATATCCACATACATATTTAAATTTGGTAGTATATACTTTAAATTTAACCATTGATTTAAAAATAAAATGTTTGGTGTTTATTTCGGTTTCCACTACTTGACAGCATGTACAGTACAATCATTTATCACTGATGAAAATGTTCATTCTTTTGGTATTCAGGCAGTTGCATGTCAATTCTCTACCACTTCTATAGACCTTGTTGATAATGAAGAAAAAAGCAGCTTCTACCCAGAATTAACCAATTAGCTTACTTAGTTCATGAGACCAGACTACCTGCCAAGTGCTAGCTAGCCATCTTTCACCTTTGTGCCCTTGGCAGAAAACTTTACCAGAAGAGCTTATTTCAGAGGATCACTACAAATTCATCTCCACTGTTCCTCAGAAAACAATTGAAACTGCATTTCGTACTTACAGATTGTAGTGGGTGTGTGTGCATGGAGAAAGTAGTATTGTTCTGTGTAAAAATGGCTGAAGCGCCGCATTATGGCAACTTTTATCACAGAGCACTATTAAATCTGCATCTATAACATATTTGTTTTCTTAAGTAGGTGATAAATGAATCAGTGATGGCTTGAACAATTATTGAAGTAATTTGCTAAGAAATTCACCAGCGATAAGAAGATCCCAAGAGAATTGTCCAAACCTAGAGTAGGCAAAGCAGAAGGATTGACCTGCCATCACAGATTAAAAAGGTTTTTCATTTTTGCAATTCCATTAGTAATATAATTGGAGCAGAAGGAAAAGTATAGAAATATAAGCATGGATTTGTTAACTTAGCTTTTGTGGACTTGAGGAAAAAAGTCATTGTTGCTGGATCATAACTTTAAGATATCAGAGCTGTTGAAAAATCTAAGTGCTTTCCAGTGTACAGAGGAATTTCATAGAACACATGCATACACTATCAATTTCTTTTCTGTCACTCTCATAGTAAAAAACAGTGTCACCTTTCTTTAGGGAGGGAACAGAATTTGCAATGAGATAGTCAAACACTGTTCTAAAGAAGTTCTTTTTATCTAATGCAAATAGAAAGAGGAGATCAGAAAAGTACACTTAAAAATACTTACATTAGCCTGTGTCATTATTTTCTCAAATAAAGAAAACTTACAAATATACATCTAAGCAAAGAGGAAAGGAGGACAACTGTGGTTTCTGAGCTAAGGAAAATGAGTCTCCTTTTTTGGCTTCTTCTGTCAAAACCTACCCTGGAGAAAGGAGAGAGGAGACAATGGGATCCACAGTAGAGCGACAACATCAAAAGCTACAAGGCTCAGTGAAACAGAAGATGGTTTTGTAAAAGTTGTGTGAGCTCTAGGCGGTTGTAGCCTGAATGAATTATTTAGGCTAGCCATGGTGGTGAGAGAATGATAAATAAGATGAAAATCAGTTGGAATTTGTTTTTGCACATATTCTGCCCTCCCTCCCACCACCTACCACCTTGGAACAGTCATTAGCTGTTCCAAGGGGGCCAGCAGCTCCCTTCTGCTGAGGTCAGTGGGTGCAATCAGGGCACCACAAAAGCCTTTGGGGTGAGGTGCTGAATGACATATGTGAGAAGTAGTTGGTTTTCTATGAATTTTCTACTGATATTCTAAGAACATTGCCTTCTCCCAATGCTGCTCTTCTTCAAGATATTAAAGTGAAGTCCTAAAACTGATCTTGTGGCAATGATAGCAAATGTATGTCGTTAACAGTGGTTTGCTGGGGCCTGGAACTCTCCACCTGAGGGCTCATCCTCCATGGTCTCCTCAAACTCACTTGAACCAGGTGCTAGTCTTCAATCCCTTAATGCATATTACCAAACAGAGCAGCTGGTAGACTCAGGAAAATAAGAGCAGATAGACCAAAATACCTAAACACTTAAAGAGAACTGTTACCTTCAAAGGAAAAAAAAGACTGAACATTAAGCCCCATCTAAAGCAGAAATATTAGAACTGTCAGACCAAAAATCTAAACAAAGAAATGAGTTATATTAGCAAATTCAAATAAGAATGAGAAAGCCTTAAAAGAGTCGGGTGGAAATATTAGTTGTAAAAATATAATAAACACAGGATAAATGAGGACAATAGATGGAATTCAACTGAGGATCAAGTTGTTTAGTCGATCATATCAAGGAACTCTCTCAGAAGGAAAGAGGAAAGATAAAGAAAGAGAAAATGTAAAACTTAAGAAATATGGAAGATAAAAGTAGAAACACAACATTCAGATAAAATCAATTGTAGAGAAAAATAAATGGAGAGGAATTATTTGAAGAAATGAAAATAATTTCTCTGAATTAAAAAAGGATTGCCTGAACTGTATAAAAAAGGAGTGAAGTGCCAAGAGGAGCTATGAACAACAGCAACAAAAGAATAAGGAAATATTTACCTTATAAGTTATTGTAAAATATTATAACTAAGATGAAGTGGTATTGGTGAAAGAATAGACTAAACTTACCAGAGGAACCCAATGAGAGCCTAGATACAGACTCACATTTACTTAAAACTTTGACAAACGAGACAAGTGAAATGAAAGATTACTGGAGAAATACAAAATTATTCAATAAATGGGGTTGGAAAAAACATCTCAACTCATCTTATACACAAACATACACAAAAATAAACTCTAACTGGATTAAGAATTTAAATGTGAAAAGAAAAATTTTTAAACTTTTAGAAAAAAATGTCATGTATGTCTTTCTGACTTTGGGAAAGAGAAGAGACTTCAATAAATACAAAAATAATTAATCCTGGGGCTGGCCCCATGCCTAAATTGTTAGAGTTTCACATGCTCTGCTCCAGTGGCCCACATTCACAGGTTTGGATCCTGGGCGCAGATGTACTCCATTCATCAGCCATGCTGTGGAGGCATCCCACATACAAAATGGAGGAGGATTGGCTTGGATGTTAGCTCAGGGCTGATCTTCCTTAAGCAAAAACAGAGGAAGATTGACAATGGATGTTAGATCAGGGCAAATCTTCCTCATAGAAAGAAAGAAAGAAAGAAAGGAAGGAAGGAAGGAAGGAAGGAAGGAAGGAAGGAAGGAAGGAAAAAAAATAATGTTAAACGAAAATAACGAACATAGCATTAAAATTAATTCATCAAAAGACATCTGAAGGAAGTGAAAGATATGCTATAAAGTAGAAGATTTTTAAACACATTGTCACAAAGAACTTGTATGAGGAATGATTAAAAATGCATAATTTTAAAAACTTCTACACATTAATTTAAAAATAGACAAATGAACCAATAGAGGAAAATGTCATAAAGCATCAATAGGTGTATTATACAATATTTATGACTCAAAAGCTTATTAAGAAATGTTTAACCTTATTATTAATCAATGAAAAGCAAATTAAAACATAAATGAGATACCAGTTTAGAAACATTTGAGTGGTGTAGCTTAAAAGGACTGAGCAAACCAAGGGTTTGAGGGTTTGCACACAATCAGTATTGCTAAAACATTGCCAGTGAGAGTTTTCAAACACTTGCTAAAACAATTCAGCAATATTTTCTAAAGTTGAAATTCATAAAAGAGAAACTTTAGGTCATGTATAACAAAAAACATGAATAAGAATTTTTATAGCAGTGATCTTTACATTGCCAGAAAACTGTAAAAACTGAAATTCTCATTGATTGAGAGTGGATAAAAAATAAAGTATACCGATGCAATGATATATATACAGCAGTAAAAATAAATGAACAGCAGGCATATTTGATGACAATGATCAATCTCATTAACATCATATTTGTGTTGGAAGAGAAACTCGTGGCAGCAAATAGTTGCTATATCTTTTTAATATAGATTGAAAACAAGTAAAACTTAACCATAGATTGTTTAGGCATTAATTATATCTGTGAAAAAATGAGGAAATGGTCATGTAAAAATTGTAGTTGCTTCTGAAGGGAAGACTTGGGAATGAGATAATGGAAGTTTATATAATTAGATATAAGTAATAGAGAGGGTGGTAGTTTTGAGGATGGGTGGTATTTTCATGGTAGTTTAGTATATTATTAAGTATATGAATGAAATCACATAAAATACATCATAAAAAAGGATTATGGCTAGATCCATGATGACAATGTGCCATGAACCAAGGATTGTGATTAATTCCATTCTACGTATCTTAAGTTTCAATTAAGGAATAAAGCAAACAAGGAGACATAAATTAATTTACGTCCTGAAATTCTTAGTTTTTTTTGCTAGACTTAACATTAAAAATATACTTCTTTCAGTCTAAAACCACAACCATTTTCTCATTCATTAAATCTTATCTTGGAGTTTCTATACATAGTTATTTTTAAAAGTACTTAAATGGGTACCGTGGTCTGTCTATCTAAAGAGAGAGCACGAGATATTTTTAAAAGATTAGAAAATCAAAATGAATGTAAAATATAGCTAAGAAACTAGATATAATCATAGTATTTTCAAGTTATAGACACAATTGTAGTCATCTGCTTCAAACAGACCATATCCCACTGATTTCATCATTACAGTATTTATGTATCTTGTATGATCCATATTATTTTTTCTCAAAAATTTTGTTATAAGACAAGTAACTGATTAATAGTAGGCAAAGGTCACCTTTTCTTTTTTTATTGAGGTATAATTCAAGTCATAAAATCTATCCTTTTAGTGTACAATTTACTGGTTTTTAATACATTCACAAAGTTGTACAACCAGTAGCACGATCTAATTTCAGAAGATTTTCTTTACCATATCCACTAGGAATACCGTTCATTCCTCAGTTTCCCAAGCCCCCGGCAACCACTAATCTACTTTCTGTTTCTATGGATTTGCCTGTTCTGGATAGCTTCTATTGATTAAATCACGCAATATAGGGGCTTTTCTATCTGGCTTCTTTCACAACACAATTTTTTCAAGCTTTGTCTATTTTGTACTATGAAATACCACTTCACTTTTTATGTCTGAATAATATTCCATTGTATGGATATACCATATTTTGTTTATCCATTCATCTGCTGATGGATCTTTGAGTTCTTTCTATTTGGCTCTTAGAAATAATGCTGCTCTAAACATTTGTGTACAAGTTCTTGTGTGGGCAAAGGTTGTCACTTCTATTGAGTATATACATAAGAATGGAATGCTGTGTCATTTGGTAACTCTGTGTTCAAATTTTGAGGAAATACCACTGTTTTCCAAAGCAGCTGTTCCATTTTACAATTCCAGCAATGTATGGGTTTTCCAATTTTTCCATATACTCCTTAAAATGTGTTATTGTCCATCTTTTTTATTATAGCCACTCTGGTGGGTATAGAATTTTTATTTTGTGGTTTTGATTTGCTTTTCTCTATGGGCTAAATAAGTTGAGTATGTATATTTTCACATACTTATTGGCCATTTGTATGTCTTTTTTTGAAGAAATGTCTATTCAAATCTTTTGCCCTTTTCAATTGGTTTATTTTAGTTTTTATTGCTGTTATGACCCTTCCTAAATATATGATTTGAAAATATTTCCTCCCATTCTGCGAGCTCTCTTTTCACTTTCTTAGTAGTGTCCTCTGGAGTCAAAACAATTTGATCTCAATAAAGTCTAATTTACCTATTTTTAATTTAGTTGGTTGTGCTTTTGTTGTCATATTTAATAAGCCATTGCTTAATCCAAGATCTATGGCTTCTTCTTAGAATTTTATAGTTTAGCTTTGACATTTAGATCTTTGATCTATTTTGAGTTTGTTCTTATGTATGATGTGAGGTAAGGGTCTATCTTCATTCTTTGCATGTGGATATCCAGTTGTCCCAGCACCATTTGCCTAAAACGCTAGTCTGTCCCTATTGAATCACCTTGGCACCCCTGTTGAAAATCAGTTGATCATAATATACGGGTTTATCTATGGCTTCTCATTTCTATTCCATTGATGTATATATCTATCCTTATGCCAGTACCATACAGTCTTGATTATTGTAGTTTTGTATTAGGTTTTGAAAGTGGTAAGTGTGAGTCCTCCAACTTTGCTCTGCATTTCAAAACTATTTTAGCTCTTCTGAGTACCTTGTATTCCTTCTGGAATTTTAGGACCAGCTTATCTATTTCTGAAGAAAAAAGGCAGCTGGGATTTTGATTGGGATTGTACTGAATCTGTACACCACTTTGGGGAATATTGCATCTTAACAAAACTAAGTCTTCCTATACACAAACAAGGATGTCTTTCCATTCATTTAGGTATTTAATTTCTTTTGGTGATGTGGTTTTCACTGTACATGTCTTATAGTTGTTTTGTTGACTTTCTTCTTAGGCATTTCATTCTTTTTCATGCTTTGTGAGTGGAGCTGTTTTCACAATTTCATTTTGTTTTTGTACTGCAGATTTCTATGTATAGAAATACAATCTTGTTTTGTATATTGATCTAGTATCCAGCACATTGCTGGACCCATTTATTAGCTCTAATAGTTTTTTTGTGAAATCCTTAAGATTTTCTACATATAGAAGATCATGGCATTTGTAAACAGAAATTCTTTCAATTCTTTCTTTCTAATCTGAATGCCTTCTATTTCTTTGTCTTAATTACCCTGGCAAGAATATCCAGTAAAATGTTAATAGTAGTGAGAGGGGACATCTTTATCTTATTCCTAATCTTAGTAGGAAAGCTTTTAGTTCATCACCATTAAGTAAGTAAGCTGGGAGTTGTTTGTAGATGCATTTTATCAGGTTAAGGTCCCTTTTATTTCTACTTTATGTAGTATTTTTTTTTACTATGAAAATGTGTCATATTTTGTTAAATATGTTTCTTTGCACTTATTCAGATGATCATGTGGTTATTATCCTTTGCTCTGTTAATAAGCCTATGCCATTGATTGCTTTTTGTATTTTGAGCCAAACTTCCATTCCTGGGATAAATCCAATTTGGTCTTGGTGTATACTCCTTTCTATATCTTGCTGGATTCAGTTTGCTAGTTTTTGCTGAGAATTTGTGTGTCTATCTTCATAAGTGATATTGATTTTTAGTTTTCTTTTCTTGCAATATTATTGTCTAGACTTGGCACCAGGGTAGTACAAGCATCATAGAATGTGTTTGTAAGTGTTTCCTCCTCTTCTACTTTGAAGGGGTTTAGGAAGAAAACATACTAATTCTTCTTATACGTCTGATAGTTTTCAACATTAAAGTCGTCTGGTCTTTGTGTTTTCTTTGTGGAAAGTTTGTTGATTACTAGTTTACTCTCTTTATCTGTTCTAAGTCTATTCAGATTTTCTATTTCTTCTTAAGTTAGTTTCATTAGTTTATGTCCTTCTTTGAGTTTGTCCATTTCATTTACTTTATCTAATCTGTCATCATACAACTGTTCATAGCATTCCTTTAAAATACATCTTATTTTTGTAAGTTTGGTAGTGTTTTCTTCTCTTTCATTCCCAATTTAGTAAATTAAATCATCTCTTTTTGTAAATTTTTCTCAGTCAGTTTACCTAACGATTTTTCAATTTTGTTGATCTTTTCAAAGAACCAATTTCTGGTTTTGTTGACTTTTTCTATTGTTTTCCTATTCTCTATTTTATTTATTTCTACTCTTTTGGGTTTTTTTCTATATGACATATGTCTCTTTTTTATTTCTCTGTTCTTCCAATACTATCTTCTTTTGTGTTAAATAGATATTTTCTATTGTTCCAGTCAAATTCCCTTGTCATTTATTTTCATATTTTTTTGGTTATACCTTTAGGGATTCTCTGTGGATGACAATGTCTTAACTTATAACTAACTAGTGTAGTAATACTACCATAAATGCAAAAGTATGCAAAAAAACTGCTCTTATGTTGCTCTATCCTTCATCCACCTATTCTATTGTTTTCTCATACAAACTACATCTTTATTCATTTTATGTTAATCAACACAAATCATTGTTTATTCAGTTGTCATTTAAATCAGATATGAGAAGAAAAAGAATTTCAAACAAAAATTACATTATACTGTCCTTTATTTTCATCCATGTAATTACCAGTTTTCTTTATTTCTTCATGTGGAAGTTACTCTCTGATGTCATTCCTTTTCAGCCTAAAGGATGTTCTTCAGCAAATCTTGTAGGGCACATCTGCTAGTAATGACTCTCAGTTTTTGGTTATCTGGGAATTTTTTGTCCTTTTCTCTGTTTCCACTCATTCTTGTACTCCAATTATATGTCATTTGGTATGCCTGATGGTGTCTCATGGATGTCTGAGGCTGTTGATATTTTTCTTTATTCTTTTTCTCTCACTTTTCCTTTGACCATAAAATCTCAGTTGACCTATTTTCAAGTTTGCTGAATTTTTCTTTTGCCAGCTCAAATCTGCTGTTCAGACCCTCCAGTAAATTTTTCTTTTCAATTATTGGACTTTTCACCTTCAGTATTTCTGTTTGGTTCTTTCTGTTTATACTTTCTATATGTTCAGATATTCTTTATTTGATAGGCCATTGTTCTTCTAGTTTCCCTTCATCCTTTAGAAAGTGCTTGCCTTGGTTCTTTGAACATATTTTTTTTATAGCTGACAAAGTTTTATCTAGTAATTCCCGCATCTATGCTTCCTCAGAGAGAGTGCCTATTGGCTGCCTTTTTCTCTGTGTAGGACACACTTTTTCTTTGCAATTCATAATTTTGTGAAAAACTGGGTATTTTAAATAATACAAATGGCGACTCTGGCAGTCGGATTCTCCCTCCTCCCTTCTTGGTTTATTCTTGTTGTTTGCTTCTTTAATGACTTTTCTGAACTGAGTCTGAATGAATTTTTTGTGTCTGTGGCCACTGAAGTCTCAGCTTGGTTAGCTGAGTGGTCAGCTGATGATTGAATAGACATTTCTTTAGCTCCCTAGAACTAATAAGTCTCTTAGTCTCTGCCAAGAAGCTCTGTACGCATGTTGAGGCATGCCTCCAACACTCAGCCAGGAAGTTTACCACTACACCTTAGCCCTTAAAATCTTGGGTAGAGCCTCAAAGTTAGCCTGACTTGAGACTTTAGGGGCTGTTACCTCTTTCTTGAGAATGCATACCACTCTGGGCATGGGCACAGCCCTATACATGTATATGGCCTTCTAGATTCCTTGGAGTATGTTGGAACTTTTAAAGCCCCATATGGATATCTCATTTCCTAGCTTTTCCTTTAAAGCTTTTTGGTTAGCCTATTGTTTTCTCCAACTATTATCCACTGCCTCAGGCAATTCAAGAGCTATTCAACAATTCAACAATTGCCTCTGATTATTTTTGACAAACGTCCCACAGGAAAAGACTGCTTGCACTGAGCAAGCTCAAAGTCAGGTCCAATAAATATGGCCTTTTAAGTGGGGTCTTCTTAGGAACCACAGATAGGTCAAATAATGACAGTTCCCTGGGAATGGAGCTTTGAAGGTACTCCAATCCCATTCTGCTTCCTCCCATTTCTGCCAAATAGCTGATTTGCCCTGTAATTATGGTTGTTGATTTTCAAGGCTACTGAAAGCTCAGGAGAGGAGGACTGGATTAGGTCATGTTAAAATGCCATAAAACTGATTTTTCTTAATGAGATTCAGTCATTTTTCTTGAATAAACACTCCCTTTAATGGTGAAAGTCTTTGATTAATTTGAAGAGTTCTAAAAGGTTACTTCTGATTACTTTTGCTAGTGTTTCATTGCTTTTATGGTAGAAAGAATTTTTAAGAGACCTTATTCTGCCGTTTTCACTCATGTCACTCTGGCAAGATTATCTCTTGATAAACAATACAATACATTGGATTTACCCCACTGAATTATTTATATTTTTGTTTTTATGTGGTGAAATCTTAATTTGATTTTTTAAACCATAAATTTTTTAAACCATAATAACAGCTGTAATACTTACAGTAATTAAAAATCTTTGGTCAATAAGTTCTCTTATGTGGAATAAAAACTATAAACCTATTAGAAGATCTTTATCTCACAATCCTTAAGTTACAATTCAATCTAATCACATACAATAAAAAGTCTTTCTATATAATTTTTTCCTTCTGAATAAAATTAATTATGATTTTTGAAGATGCAGACACCAATTCCTTAACAAAAAGGCAATTCTAAACCTAATATATTAAAAGACATCTTGAAGTAGCTAATAACATACCATTGATCAATCTAACAGCGTTATACAGTAAACTACATTCAAATCTGTGATATTTTTCATCACATAACATCGAAGGCAGAGTTGTTGGCTATATTTAAACTTAGATCTTTCCGATTTATTTATTTTAATTTATTTTTGGTGAGGAAGATTGGCCCTAAGCTAACATCTCTACCAATCTTCCTCTATTTTGTATGTAGGATGCCTCCACACCATGGTTTGATGAGTGGTGTGTAGGTTGGCACCTGGGATCCAAACCCGTGAACCCCAGGCCGCCAAAACAGAGTGCATGAACTTAACTACTATGCCATTGGGCTGCCCCTCAGATTTATTTTACAGTACAAGTGAAGTAAGAAATTAAACAAACTGTGAATACCTATACATAATCAAAATTGGTAATAAAACTTGCTCTTAGTAATACAATATGCTAAATATGTCTGTGCATATATGTATATATTTTATATATATATATATGTGATATATGAACCTCTAGAAATTCCATCTGCTTTTTTAAAACTAAACCAGGGATCCACTAACAAATGATTTTGAAACGGCAAATAATCCATGAGGATTTTTTCAAAGTTAAAGCACATATTATTCTTTGATAATGGAGAACATAAATCTGCAAGGCAATATCTAAGACAATTTGAGGATGGGAGTTGATGAATTTTGCAATTTTCTTACATCCCTTTTAAGCTTATGTCTTTTTCATACTTTATCTTGAAGGCTTACCTGGAGAATAAACAAATCACTACTAACTTAGCATCCTTTTACAAGCAATGAGAATCTAGAGTCTAAAGAACTTTAAAGGACTGATCAAAATTTAGGGGTTCAAGGATATTGTGTAATGTTAACCCATTTGTTTCTTTGATGTCAGTTATTAAAAGAGTATAAAACAAAGACCACGATAGCACTCATTTCTGACTGATTGTCTTCTGCAGAAAGCATTCTGGCAGATGGTCAAATTCACAGCAAAAAAATTAAAAAACAAAATTTTTAAAAATTCATGGAAAGTAAATAGGGAGCATGGTAGCATAGGTGGACCCTTATTTGAGTTTAATTTAACCATGTGAATGGAGTCTACTAAAGATTTCTCCGTGTCCTCTCCTGCCCTCCAACCTCAAACCCATCTGATATCTCTCAATGATAAACTCTTAGCTTGTTGATGCTTTTCACTGTGACTTCCGGTGGGTGTGGTCATGGGGAAAATGATGATTCTTGATACTGTGTAAATATTTACCTTAAAAAAGATCGGCCTAGGTTCATTGGAGTGGAAAAGAAGGGAACAGATACAAAGACATATTAGGATAACATTTCCCTATTTTCTGTTTTCAAAACTAAACAATACTTGCAGAAAATAGATTACTAGTTTCAAGAAAGAAATCCAATCTATTGGCTAAAGTATTAAAAATATGGATGAATAAATATTCACCCTAGTATTTCAGTGAGGGCCTAAAAGGTATCATTTCTTTCATATCACACATAGAAACCTGAAATTATCGATCAATTGTCCAAAAATAAATACCTCTTCAAATTTTCAATAATTTTACTTCTGGTATGGCAAGAAAAAATGATTACAGTGCCAATCATTTAAGTTCCCTCGTATCACTAGAATTTTTCCTTTTCTGTATCATGCTGCATAGAGGTATTCTATATCCAGCCAGCAGGAAGTATCTAATTTAAAATTTAGGCCAGAATGGAAAAAAATACTTCATATATGTCTAGGTGTGCTGTGGATTAGAATAAGAAACTCATAGACTTGAGACTGTGTGGGATAGAGGGCAATTTTCATGCATCAGAAAATTCATAGAAGGAATTTAACATGGGGCTGAATCCAACATTATCACTGCAGAGGCTGATGCAAATGTCTGTGTTTAATTCCTTTACACATATACATAAACACACACACACACATACACCAAAACAAAAAATAAAATCCCTACATGTTGTCCTACTCTATGGAAATTGGAGGGAAGGAAGGAGGGGAAAAGGAAAGAACAGACAAAAGGAAGAAAAGAAGGTATGAAGGTCAGCACACTGAATATTGAGGGTGAGGCTCTAAATGCTTAGGTTTCAGCTATATCTACGTGCATCAATCTAATACTGTTATAAATATTGATAAAACTATAATACCCACAAGACACTTTCTGATCACTGATATACTTATAAATGTTAAAGATATAAAGCACCTTAGAGGTCATCTCTTAAGTTTCCTCATGTTGCAGAACGGAAAATTAACATTCCAAGAAGCTGACTTTTCTGAATTCCTAGATATATTTACTGTCAAGGACCCAAGTCTCACAATTCTCCAGCCAGTGTTCTTTATGCTACATCAGTTTATTCAGGCACCGTCAAAATATTTGCAGAGAGACATAGAATACAAATGACATTTCTGAAGGAAGGCAGTGATCAACAAGAATGAGTTCATGAATGCTTGTTGTGCTCACGATAACAGCAATGGAAACTCACCGAGTTGTGGCTACTGATGAGAGTCTGTGATGGAGGTCTGATTTAGTGAGCCACGCAATCGCAGTCAATACGAATTGCTTTTTCACCAGTAAAAGTCATTTTAATGCTTCCATCTTTATTAAGTAGATTCAAGTATTTTCTGTGTCTATGGCTGCCTTAATCTTATGGTTGCTCCCATATTATTATTTATCAATTAGCGTGCTGGTGATGTCATGCATAAAATTGACTCAAAGTAGTAAGGGCATGTAGAAATTATGCACTTTTGTAACAAAGTTATCTCACTATAAATAAATATCCATCTAAACAATGTTTTCTAGAATTGTGAGATTCTAGAGAATTTTTATTATCAAAATGGCATTTGTTTTTTCTATAAAATATTAACAATGTTCTTAAAATCCTAACATTTATTTATTTCCTTATCTCTTGTTGAATTCGATACCTTTCTCATTTTAAAATTAATCCGGGAAAGCCCATCTTTTCTAATTTTTTATCATATGCTATGGTTTTAATGTGGTGTTAGCTAATGATTAGGAAAATATTAATGGACAATAAATTGTCATATATTTTTATGTACGTTATATCTCTGGAAGACAGATATAAAATTAAATAATCAATTTTATTAATATTTATAAGAAAAATAAACATTCAAACCAAAAATTTACCTTCAATTTTATCCAGTCCAACTCTCATTATGATGAAATATGCTAACAGACTTTAATAAATGCCACATAGTCTAAACTGAATGAATGCCTGTAGGAATATATAAAGAACAGTAAGCAAAGTTCTTATGTTCAAAAATTCAATTCTGATTGGCATGCAAATGTCAAAGTCTGTGAAAAGTACTCATTTCCATTCATAAATATTGGTTACTATTGATATTTCACACACATTTTCCATCTTTGCTTTAAAAATTAGCTTTGAAAATTACCTATTCCATTATTTCAGTCTGTAGTCATTTCCCCACTAATTGTAATATTCTTTCAAAAAGGGAAATGTCTTAAGTATTTATGTGACATTTATTTTGAGGACACTCTTCTTAGTATGACCACCAAAATGTGTGTGTACAAAAAAAGGTGAAAATCATTCTCTCTTCCCTCCAAATTAAGACCTGTAAGGAAATGTTTTTCATGCCATCTTTTCTGCCAAAGACCAAAAACGACTTTTACTGAAAATATACATGTAGAAAGGGGTGCATAGAATTTATTTGCTTTGTTTCTACACAGAGTTTTCCTGACTCTTCTCTATACTTCTGAAATTATGTACATGGCATTCTGCTCTGAAAAAATAGCTCTATTCATACGCCTTTTTCTTTTTTCAAAATGACAAGAAGAAAATTTGACTGGATAAAAATTTAGAATGAAATCATTTTCAAATAACAAGATAAGATGAGTTGAATGAAATAAAAACTTCTTTTTGATTTTTTTTCATTTTCCTCCAGGCTTCTTGAGGAGGAGGATCCTAGTTTAGTATTCTTTTTCTTTTTCTTTTTTTTCTTCCTCAGCATATACCACAGTGCTTGGCACATCATGAGGGCTCAATAAATATTTGGTCAATGAATGAACGTGTGAGTAAAAAAAAATAACTGCATATGTAAT
The DNA here is from genome assembly GCF_021613505.1 of Equus quagga. Taxonomy (NCBI): domain Eukaryota; kingdom Metazoa; phylum Chordata; class Mammalia; order Perissodactyla; family Equidae; genus Equus; species Equus quagga. The sequence continues at coordinate 37,722,276 of NC_060277.1, read as the reverse complement.
TAACTACATTCCAAGTGATTTCATGTATGTGCCATTACCCATTCCTGTTTCAATTTTTATGGAAAAGTGACTTTCTTTTAGAAATTTCACCCAGAATGACTCACATCTGATTCAAATCAGAAGAACAATCAATTTGGCACCATCATAAAAGCTCTCAGATGTTAAAGGTGACAAAATGGGCAGAACTCCTCCTAACAGATTATGGATACCATGTGTGACAGAATTAAGTGGAAAAATGTTCGTAGAAATGCCAAAGTGGAAGGCATGTCATGCCCATGTGGCTTGGCTGCATGATACAATACATTCACTGAATGATGGCAAAGTTGGGTGGCATATCACGTATGGCATATGGGAGGCTTCTGCTTCAGCAATTGCATGCCACACACCAAAAAGTGGTGTAGTTTCTACTGGTTACTCTGTTTCTTTTTCTTTCAAGTGTTCAGATTAATATTAAAGCTTTTTAGCAACCCAAAAAGGAACACAAGATGTCCAAACATACTTCAACTCATTCAACAGTGAATTTCCATATTCATTTGTCCACCTTAAAAATTGCATATGTACACATTATTTCCCAAAATATAAGCTAAGAAGGATACTGAAGGAAAAAATTATCTCATATTTAGTCAAAACAGAAAGAGTCGCTTTCAAAATTTAAGTATACGTATGTCTACTTGTACATATGCTTTGAAATTCTGCTTCTTTATATTCGTTTGTTCACTTAGTCAACAACCCTTCATTGAGGGCATATACTAGGCACCGTGAACACAGAGGTCAAGTCATGATCTCTTCTTTCAAGGAGCTTGCAGTCTAGATAGGGAAAAAGAGGAAAAGGAAAGTTAAACTACAGTGTGATAAGTATAGTAGGAATCAAAAAGGTCAGGTGGAGGGCCATGAGAAAGGTGGACACAAATTTGTTGGGAAGGGTCTCAGAGCAGATGATTTCTATGATTGGCATCTTTAAAGATATTATGGATTAACCATTTAAGAAATAAAAATGAATATTACACGCAAAAGAGAGCATTTGCAAAAGCAAAGAACCATAAGTTAATATGTTGGTTTCAGGTGCTGCAAGTAATTTAGAGCACAGTGTACAGAAATATGGAAATGTATCTAGAAGGCAGAGGCCAGAAATGCTCTATATGTTATGCTGAGATGAGATTCTATAATGAAGGGGATACAAAACCACAGAAGGGTTTTAAGTAGAGACTGATGCTCAGATATATGTAGTAAAGATGTCAATCTGCAGGAATCTCAAGACTGGGAAGAATGGGTGAGAGGATGCTGATATGGAAGGCTGCCATGGTAGTCTAAATGGTAATAACAAGGGCCTATCTAAGGGATAATCAACGGAGATGGAAAGGAGAGGGCTGCTCTCAGAGCCATGTAGACAAAAGAACTGGCAGGACTCAGTAACCAATTGGAAGCCTCTGGGCAGGAAACGGAAGTAGCTTATGACGGATTTAGGAGTTCCTGTTTGGTGAACTGGTTACTGTAGGAGAAAGAGGATGGGAGAAAGATTTATTAAATAGATGATGAAAGCAGTTTTGGAGACTTTGAATTCACTGAGCCTGTGGGTTTATCTAACTGGATGTTTCTAGTAAAGAGATGAATACATGAACTTTACCTAAGGGGGAAGACTTAGATTGAAGATAAGCCCTTTGTCTTGAACAGAAAGTGTACTATTCTATGTTTTGGGATGTTATGTTTTATATATGTCCATTAGATCACCCTTTTGGATTTTCTATGAAGTAAGATATTTGTATTTGCTTTGCCAATATTTTGTTTAGCATTTTGTACCTATGTTCTCGAGTAAGGTTGTTTTTCAGTTTCTCACTCCCTCTTTTTTTTGTAGTATTATCCTTATCTAATATTATTAAAATTATGTTTGCCTCATGAAGACTGAGAGATTAATTCTTTTTTTCTCTGCAAGGATTATGTTAAAATTGGATTATTTATTCTTTGGATGTTATCATCTCAGTCAGGCATTTTCTTTGTGGGAAGATGTTTAATATATTCAAATTCTTTGATGATTTTAGGAAAACTCAGGTTATATATATAGTTATAAGTTACATATATAGTTATATATATATATATAGTTGTCAATTTTAATACGTTGCTTTTAAATGAATATGTCTATTTCATGTAAGTTCTCTGATATACTAGTATGCAATTGTTCACAATATCCTTCATTTATCTTTTTGATCTCTGAAACATCTGTAACTTGTCTCTCTTTCCATTCTTTGTATTGTTTATCTCAATTAGGTCAATAATATAATTTATAAGCCAAAACAAGACAGTCTTGAGAATGAAAGGAGATACTATTACTTACCTCATAACAGTAGGTGTAACTTTGGAGTGTCACAGCAAGCTGGGACTTACGGCCTTCAGGTGAATATCTAGTTAGCTTCAAATTTTTGCCATTTGGCAGTGACATCCCATTATTTTTAGCCTTTCTTTTAATTTAGCCATTCTTGTGGTTGTGCCATATGAAATATATTTTAACAAGGAATAAAATTAGACATATCTTTTAAAATCAAACATTTAATGCAATAAGAGGATGCTGCTATCCATATTTTATAGACAGCCAATGCTAAATATGATTGCTTAATGAGATTATGTGTAACTTCTATGGGATAATAAACAAGTGAAATCTATCTATTTTACAATTGATGAGAAATGAACAGGTAGATAGCATTCATTGAGGATTTGCTATATGTGGACTTCATGTAATCCTCATTAAAATCTGCATCCAGTATTATCCCCATTTGGAACATGGAAAATCTGAGACTTAGTTTGTTCAGTCACACAGCTGAGAAGTGAGAGAACTACGATCCAGCTCAGGTCTCTCTGCATTCGTCCATCTCATAGTTAGTATTTAGCATATTGAATATTCCCAGTAATAAGCAAATAATCATTCTATACCAAAAAAACTTTTCAGAATATAACTGTGAACCTTATATTTTAAATATAAAAAGCCTGGCTTTCACTATCTTATGAACATTAGTGGAATATTTATTCACTGAAAAATTTTAAGTTCTCCATTCCATACTAAGATATCTAAATGGCTAGGAATTTTCCCATTGATGTGTGAGAACTTTCAATCACCCGGTGATTCAAGCTAAACCTCAGAATGGACCACATTTTACTGACAGTGCTAGGGACTATGCTGGTTGCTAGACGTACAATGTTGAACAAAAGAGAGACAGTTCCTGCTGTCAAGGAACTTTAGTTCCAGTGGGAGAGGAGAAAATAGTGAAGTAAGCAAACATCCAATGAAATTTAAGGTAGTAATTAGTGCTAGGGATAAAAATGAAAGAGTATGAAGGCATGAAGAGTGATCAACATGGATGTGATAGTAGATCAGATTTAATTGAAGCAATGGAGAAAGTCTTGTGAAATACTGCAGAGAGCATCCCAGGCCAGGGCATAAGAATGGGCAAAGTCATCCCCACCATGAGGAAAACAGACAAGTGTTTTCAGTTTGACGGCAAGATGGTCAGTGAATAAGAAGAGTGACAGGGAGTAAATTTAGAGAGGTAAGATATAGGATCTCATTCACAATAAAATGTTAAATGTTTTCTGTTTTGTTTCTTACTGAGAATTATACACAGTATCCTCACCATCTCTGACCACTTGTTATCTTTGAGATTCATGATTTCACTGCTATCTTTGATACTCTGGAAGGAGCAAAATATACTTGTTAGTAAGAGGCTGTATCCTCTTGGGAACAGAGGCTGAAGGGAGATTGAAAGTTACAAGAAAGGAGAGGCACATCCCAAATTGAGGGTCTGTGGTGTGTCAATTCCTTTAGGCCGAACTACATTCCCAAGAACTCTCTTTCTAGGACGCGTCTGGATGGAGGAGGGACAGTTCAAAAGCTATTCTCCTGCAGTTTGAAGAAGGAAGGAAAGCAAAATTTAGTAGCACATACACACATACCTTTTCCTAGTTATTCAGTCAATCCAAAATCTAGGTGCTGCTCTGAAAGGATTTTGCAGATATAATTAAAGTTCCTAATCAGTTGATTTTAATTTAGTAGATTATCTCAGGTAGCCCTGACTTAATCAGTTGTTAGCCTTTTAAAAGTAAGCCTTCCCTGAGACAGAGAAAGCGTGTGCAATTAATGGGCAACAGGTGTCAGCCCTTGTTCATGGGATTTCAGTCTGCTTGTGATCATTCCTTCTTGATTGCCTGCCCTGTGAACTTCAGACTTGTTTAGCCAGTCCCCACAATGGGAAAAGCCAATTCCTTGTAAGAATCTATATATCCATATATTCCCTACTAGTTCTTTTTCTCTGGGTGAACCCTGATAGATCGAAGGAGTACCTTCAAGAGTACTCAGCAGGGGAGACACCAAAGAACACATGGAACTATGAATCAGTTTTTCTTTTTTTTAAAGATTGGCACCTGAACAAACATCTGTTGCCAATCTTCTCTTCTCTTTTTTTCTCTTCTTCTCCCCAAATCCCCCCAGTACATAGTTGTATATTCTAGCTGTGAGTTCCTCTGGTTGTCCTATGTGGGATGCTGCCTCAGCATGGCCTGATGAGTGGTGCCTTGTCCTCGCCCAGGATCCGAACCATGGAAACCCCAGGCCACGGAAGCAGAGTGTGCAAACTTAACCACTCGGCCATGGGCTGGCCCCTCTATGAGTCACTTTTAAATACTTGCCAGATCCAAAAAGCCTGAGGCAAGGTCATGGAATTACCAGTGAGGTAAGTACTTTCCTATCCTTTTTACCTCTTCTCCCTTCCTTCCATTCCAAATTACTGAAGTCAGAAATTTTGAAGGAAAATCTGGAGGAACGTGTTTTTATGGTTTGTAATTTGTTTCATTTTAAAGGACAAAGACAAGTGTGACCACGTCCAAAAATCCAGGCATATGATGTATTAGTTTTGTATGGCTCCTGTAACAAATTACTAGAAACTTCGTGACTTAAAACACCACAAATTTATTACCTTACATTTCTGTAGGCTGGAAATACTGTGCTAAAATCAAGGTAACAACAAAAGTCAGTTCTTTTCTGGAAGCTCTAGGGGAGAACTCATTTCCTTGCCTTTTCCAGCCTCTAGAGGCCACTGCATTCCTTGGCTTATGGCCCCCTTCCTTTATCTTCAAAGCCAGCAACCGCAGGTGGAGTCCTTCTCACAAGACATCGCTCTTTCTCTTCTGCCACACTCCTCCACTTTTAAGGCTCCTGTAATTACATCGAACTCACTCAGATAATCCAGGATAATCTCCTTATTTTAAGGGCAGCTGATTAGCAACTTTTATTCTATTTGCAACCTTAATTTCCCTTTGATATGCAGCATAGCGCTGTCATTGATGATGGGGATTTGGACTTTGACAACTTTGGCAGGGGAGACAGTTTAGGTAATTATTTTGCCTACCACATAGGAGTTCTTTGCTTATTTGGATCTAGAATAACTAAACATGTATGCACTTATTTTCATCCCTTGGTAAGACATAACTTCACTGAGACAAATGCATCCCAACTGACAGGAAATCTCTCCTGTAATTCAATTATAGAGATGGAAAAACTGGAATTTGTCAACTAACTGGCAATTGGATCTATATCCAAAGATAGAATTTCTCTTTTTATCGCTTTATATCTTAATATAAATTGTCATTTTCACTTGGCATTCACTTTTTTATATGAAAGGCATTATCATTAGAGTGTTTAGTGTAAATATAATTTTTTCTATAGCTCTAAGCTGTATCCTGTATTTCTGTATATGAGTTTTCCAATATATTGCTAAAAGGTAGCTTTTAATGTGAACAGAATAATAGGTAGTTGGTCTGCTATTCAAAGCTATTTCAAAACAGCATTTGCTTAAAAACGTTAAAAATGGAGGTCATTATACAAAATTGACTCCAAATGGCTTCTTAGTCAAAGGGAGATAATTAGGTGCTTCCCTAAAGAAAGTGGTATATTAGGAAATTAATCTCCATGGAATTGGTAACCTTTCTGAATTTCAGTGATTTTTTTTCAGTTCTTATATTTGATTATACAATCTAGAAACCTCCAAATATATCAGCAACCCCACAGGCCCTACTGACAGCTGCTTGAACAGCCAAGCAGAGGAGGGGAAAAAGAAGAATTAAAAAAAAAATTCAATCTTGATTTTATCATCAGGATTTCAAGGCAGTTTTGAAAGCTTGAAAACTTTCTTGCACATTTCAGCAGTACTAGTCAAAAACTGATTAACAAGGAGGTGGCTTGAAATCGGAACAGGTAAGAATGAAGAGGGAAAAGTGAGGATGGGCATTAGTGCCACATATGAGATGTTCAGAAAAGAAAGGGATAAATTAGCTTAAAAGGTTTGAAACCATTGTGGCATAGTTTTTAAGACAAAACAAAAATCATCCTGCAGAAATGCAGGTCATTGTTGAGAGGAGATGAGCAATGAACAATGAATTCCGTCAGTTTTGTAGGCAACATTCCTTTTCCTTCATATAGTACTATCCATTATTAATGAGCACTATTTCTGAGTGTGAAAGAACTGTTTGAAAAACATTAGCATAGTCTATTGGATGTGATTGACATTGTCATTCCTTTCATTTTGCTTTTGGCAAGAGGCATCCCTGTAGACTTGTGTGCATCTGGACATTACTAATATTCTCCTTGTTATGCACTCTGGGCAGCTGTGATATGGAAATTCTCAGCATTGTATTTTATGGTTCATTTTTCAGCTTTTACATTGTGTTCTGTTGCAAGATGCATAAGTCAAGCCTTTTTGTATGCAATGATCAATCAGAAAAATTATCTCTTTTCTAATCTGACTCTTCTCCAAATTTTACAAAGAGTTTATCCAAATTCTGGTAATGTGCAATGACCGTCTACTAGCCAGGCAGTTATTTAGATCTATGCCTATTCGTGGTATTTCTTTCTTACCCTCCAGTTTTCAAAGCTGATTACATCTTAATTGTCCTGCTGCAAAAACGAACTGTAGCTCCTATCTACCTGCTGTTCGGTAACACCATAGCACTGACAAACTCACCCACATAATACCTTTTAATCAGCAAAATTAAAAGCAACAAAATCAAGGATTAGAGGAGTAATGGATCCAAGGGAAAAAAATTAAGTACTACATCCTCTTGACTTTTAAATATGCATGTAACTAAGCTTCTTTTCTCTTCTCAGCTGCCCGGCTTCTTCCTCCTCACAGCCCATATGCACGCCCACACAGAGATCTGTGTTCCTAAGTGTTGCTGACTTACTTCATACAAGCACGCCACAAGTCGATCTGTTTCTCTGAACATGAATAGCCTGCCAGTGAAGTGAGGACTAAAACGTTTTCAGTCAGCTACTGTTGATATTCATTAATAGACGGAGGTGCAACACAACTGCCCCCATGGTCTTTCTTGATATTCTGTTGCCAGTTCTGCTAAATGTTTTCAGTGTCCTAAACATTCATCTTAAAAAGGGTTCCCAAAAGTATGTTATGTCTCTTGGGATATCAATAAGTTTAACACACACAGAAAAAGGAGGAGGAGAGGAGTTGATCCATTGTAAAAATAGCGTGGGCACGTTCCGTTTTGGTCGTTTGGAGTGCTTCAGAGCCAGATGAGCTCTCAGAAGGCTGACATGAAACAGGATTCCCTAAGAAAGGCATTATAATTATGTGGTTTTCTTAAAATGATGTTACTTTAGAATATTTTCACCTCACAGACTGTCTAGAGTTATTAGTGTTTTATGTAACACATTTGGGGAAATTCTGATTTAATTGCATCTCCCTATTAAGCATACTATTATACTAATGGGACTTACTCTAGGGAAAAAGAAAAACTTTTACTTCCTACTCTTTCCATACACAGTGTAGTGTGGTGATTGAGAATGAGCTGGCTCTGGAATTCCACTTCTTGGATTCAAATACCAGCTCCACTTATTACTAGTTGGATGACCTTGGGCAGGTATTCTACCCTTTCTTTGACTTAATTGTCTCTACAGAAAAATGAGGAAAAATACTAATACTTTAGACATGAAATAATGTGCATAAAGTGATTGATAGGCTCTAATAATTACTACTCACTTTCTCAAAACCTTTACATCTGAAGTACATAATCTTTGTTTTATCAGGATGGCATGTTATGGTTCTGTTATATGACACAGTTGGCTTTATCCAGGATGTGCTAGATAATAGAGAACTTTCCAGAAATTATTGTTGTCATGAGTCCTAAAATTGACCATCAAATTCCATATGCTCTGATTTTCAGTAATTAAGTAGGTTGTTTTATGAATTAGCACATTCTAATGAACTAGTACATCAAGGCTGCTTGCTACTCCAATTAGTTCATTTTCATTTCAGTCTCCAGGGGATAGAGCTCCCCTTCCTCCATTGTTAGTTAAGGCATGTGCTAGTCTAAAGTTAGAAAGTTCAAGCCTATCAGGATGATAAGCGTAAGGATCTTTAAAATCTATTCACATCCTATTGTGGTGGCATCACTTTATTCAACACATTTTCATTGCACACCTATCGTGTTTCAGCCATTGTTGTAACTAAAATCAGAAAGCCAATATATAAATACATACATGACCAAGAGAATTTCAGAGAGCAATGGGTGATAAAAAGAAAATTAAATGGGTGATGTGATAGAGAATGACAGAAGTGTGACAAACTTCAGCATGAGAAGTCAGGAGAAGAAACTTGGCAAAAGTAACACTTGAGCTGGAATATTAGTGAAAAGAAGGAACCAAGCATGCGAATAGGTATCATCGAGTATGAAGATGCTAAAGCAAGAACGCACCTGGTGTCTGAGGGAAAGAATGAAAGCCATGGAAGCTGGATCACAAGAAGGCAAGAGGGCTGAAAGAAATGTTCAGATTGGAAAGAAATGATTGCCTCCCTACTTAAAAATACCTTTCTAAAGAACACGCTGAAAGGACTTGGCGGGGCAGGGCATGGAAGAAGTGAAAGCACTTCGGCAGTTAGAACAATGATGTATGCCAGAGAGTAACATGAGCTGGACTAGGATAAAAGCAAAGGAAAAACAGCCAAGTATCAGATTTAGCATATATTTTCGAAGTAAAGTTGACAGGATTTGTGGATGGATTGATATGAGAGATGAAATGGAAAGGAGGAACCAGAAATGATGCCCAAGTTTTGGCTTGAACGGCAGTTGAATGGTAATCCAATTCCCTGGCCTGGATAAGACTTGAGACGTGATGGACATAAATTCAGCATTCTGCCTTGGTGACAATAATTTTCCATGGCTACCAGGCATCCAAACAGAGAAGTGAAGTTGACAGATGCATATACAGCACAAGTTGGAGCTCAGTCTGAGATAAAATATCTGTATTAAGAACTTACTGTAGGCTAGGCACTGTGCTCATTGCTGGAAATAAAATGGTGAGGAACACTGTATATGTGGTAGGCAGAAATCTAAAATTGGCCACCAAGATCCCTGCCCCTGCTGCGCATATCCTGTATAATCTCCTCCACTTGAGTGTGGGTGGCACCTGTAAATACGATGGATATCACCCCCATGGTTAGGTTATGTTATATGGCACAGTTTGCTTTCAAAAAGGGAGATAATCCTAGGTGAGCCTGACCTAACTGGAGGGACTCTAAGAGAGACTGGGCCTTTCCTGAAGAGAGGGAGCATGTGAGGTCAATCAACATGCCAGAGAATGGAAGCGTGAGAAGGCCAATAGAGGGAGCCACTTCTCAAGGACCTGAGAGTGGCCTCTAGGAACTGAGACTGGTGCTTGGCCAGCAGCCAGAAAGAAAACAGAGACCTCAGTCATGCAATCATAAAGAAATAAATTATGCCAACCACATGAGAGAGCTTCGAAGTGGCCTTAGCTGAATTCTGCAGTGGAGGGCATATCCAGCTGACACCTTATTTCAACCTGGTGAGAACTCAGCCATGCTGTGCTGGACACCTGATCCATGGCTACTGTGAGATAATAAATTTGTGGGGTTTTTTTAGGCCACTACATTTGTCATAATTTATCCACACATCAGTAGAAAACTAATACAATGTTATATCTGTTTCACAGAGACTATGTTTTGCTGGAAAAGAGGAAGAAGCAGAGCAGATAAATACCATCAGATTTTCATTTTTAAAAGAAGGCTTTATATCAGTATAGAGATTAGGGTTGAATGGCATGGGAATGGGGCTCTTTTATGCCACAATAGATGGATGTCATGTGTGGTTGTCCGTTGAAGTCCAAGTAAGAGATTAGTATGGTGGTAGCAGAGATTGAGCAAATAGGACATAAGAGACATTATGAGGCAATATGGAGGGAGTGGAAAAATAGATATGAATGGAGAAGCTGGGCATCAACATTGGGCCAGCCCTAGTCCACGGTATTGGATAGTCTCTTAAGTCTAAGGCACTCTGGGGCATCAGCTTTAGCTACACAAATAGGGAAATCGGGATAGAGATTGTTTAGCATATCGCCCACTTTTGTTTATGTAGTGCATTAATTATGCCACACTCAAAGTACATATTGTCACCATTATTTCATATATATAATTTTTTTTGAGGACGATTAGCCCTGAGCTAACTGCTGCCAATCCTCTTCTTTTTGCTGAGGAAGCCTGGCCCTGAGCTAACATCCATGCCCATCTTCCTCTACTTTATATGTGGGATGCCTACCACAGCATGGCTTGCCAAGCGGTGCCATGTCTGCACCCGGGATCTGAACTGGCGAACCCCGGGCCACCAAAGCAGAACACGCGAACTTAACTACTGGGCCCCTGGGCCGGCCCCCTTTATTTTATATTTTTGTTCAATGTTATTTAGTACATGTTAAGGTATAAATATAAGTGTGACAAAGAGAAGCACTTCTGTTATTTAAATATACTACTATGTTATTGCTAGATTATAATGAAGCCCAACTAGGTAAATGACCCATTCAAATTTTAACACAGTTGATAGCAACTTTTGGAATAGACTTTCTCAGTACTCACATCATAGGTTATCAGTTTTGAATTTGTGACTTCTTTAATCTGTTGATGTTTTTGAGTTTAATATTTGTGTTGATTTTCCCCATAATATCATAATCTTTCAATCTGTATATTTGAGACTATTCCAGCTCTGGAAAGTTATCTTCATTTTTATCTTTCTTGCTCTCAATCCAATCACTATATCAGATAATTTTTCATTCTTTACTCTATTTCCTCCTCATTCTTGGAGAGATTTATTTCAGGATTTTTTCATCAAAATTACTGACTTGGTTTTTCTTAGTGCCAATTTTGCTCTGCATTGGCTTGCACAAAATGTTTTATATCACATTTCTTTTGGTTTACTTACATTTTTGTTTCTTTTTCACATTTACTTTTCTATTATTTCTGTTTCTAGAGAAACTTGTTATATGTTCCAATTTCTCAGATGTAGTGTTTTCTATTATTCTTTTGACAACAGGAAAGCCTTCCATTTTTTATTCTGATTCCTGCAAGAAACTGTTTATGAGATCAGTTCATTCTTTAAATATGAAAACAATATTGCCTTCCACTTGATCTGTTGTATTTTTTTCATTGGGTGCTCATAAATTAGGAAATTGGGTATAACACAAAGGTAGAAGATGTTCCAAAGGAAGTGACATTGTCAAAAATAGTTTACATTAAAGAAACTCTTCAAGGTATTTCATAACATTAAAAGTGCAAAGGATAAGATGTTGGGAGCTGACCCAAACTTAGAAAAGGGTAGACAATTTGCCAAGGCATAGAAAAGATTCTCACTCCGTATTGTAAATTATATGATGAGATGAAGAAGACAAGCATTGTACAAAAAACTTCTGATTTTTTTACAAAGAAATCAAACATTTTAATTTTCAATATTTCTGATGTTTTAGTTACAGTGTACTAAGTTTTACTGTTTTTTCACTTCTCTATACATGTATAACTGCCAAGAAAAGAATTTTTAATATTTGTGACAAAAGTTTTTAAACGTCACAGAACAATTTTAATTTTTCCCATTGATTATTAAAGATTACTTTGAACAGTTTCAGCTTATATGGTCATTATTGCTGTCCTCTATTACCCTACAAAGTGAAAACTTCCTGTATTACGTCTGTATAATCGTATTTATACAAGGCCTATATACCATCATCTATATTTACTTAGTACATCAGTTTTTGAGGATGGGGAAAAGATAGACAAAAAGAAGGGAACACTAATTATTATTTCCAAATAAGAAAGTAATTTCTCATTGAATTAGTACTTTCTTATGATTTATGAATGTTTGAAATAAATATGTAGGGCTGGCCCCATGGCCGAGTGGCTAAGTTCTCGCGCTCCACTTGGGGCAGCCCAGGGTTTCGCTGGTTTGGATCCTGGGTGTGGACATGGTACCGCTCATCAAGCCATGCTCAGGTGGCATCCCACATGCCACAACTAGAAGGACTCACAACTCAAAATACACAACTATGTACCAGGGGGCTTTGGGGAGAAAAAGGAAAAGTAAAATCTTTAAATAAAATAAAATAAAATAAAATAAGTAAATATAAATGTTATAATATTTACACTTTTGAATGTGTGTGTTAGAGGAGAGGCGGTATTGTTCTTTGGGTGACAGAATATACCAATTATTCTATTTCTTCAGGCTTAAAAAAACTGAAACCCAAAAATCACAGCCAACTTAGTGACCTGTAGTTATGTATCCACTGACCCAGGTCTTGAAAAGCTATTATACTTTCACTCTTTAAATTGGTCAGTGGTAGAACTACAAAAGAATTTCCCAACTTTCCTGAGGGTAAAAATATCACTGATTTATTTTCTTTCTTTTTCTCTTAACTGATAAAAAAGAAATACATACTAGCTAGATCATGGCTTAATCTCTCCTTTTCATTCATAGATGAACACAGCAATATGTTTGTTGCATTCAATGAAGATACACCTGAAAAGGGAACTTGAACTTTCCCCCTTTCTCACTTTTTGTTCAGAGCAACTCTCACCTTTTTGCCTTCATGCATTAGATCCTTATTTCCTCATCTTAGGATATCAGGCGAAAGCTTTTCTTAACAGACAAAGAAATGGCAGTTTAAAAGGAAATGTTTCTTATGTTGATTTATCGACATCATGTTAAAAGAGATATGAAATAAATATCCATGCTACTTAGCATCGTGGCCCTAAAAGGGATGCAATTATATGCATACACAAAAGTGAGGCTCATAACCTGGGAAGTTTTTCTCAGAGCCTTTATATGACAGTAGAAGATAGTACTCTTTAGTCTCTGCCACCAATAATTTGATACAATTTCTTTCCTTCAAGAGCAACTGTCATCTAGGAAATTTGATTAGATAACATTAACAACAAAGATAGTTGTAATTTTATTATTCTACTCCTGTCCTAGCTAGATAAGAGCAGAAAGATAATTAAGTCAGTGATGAGTTGCAGGGGCAATGCCATTTCAGCTATTAAGAAATATATGGAAAATTACAGTAGGGAGACACGGTGGCAGACCTGTGAGGGACATCACTTGAACTTCTTTTCAGGCTCTATCCGTCCTTATTGATAAACGTTCATCCTTCAGTGCTGCAGTCCAGGCAATTAAAAGATAGATAGGTAGATACAGAGATAAACAGACAAATAGGTGTTTTACAGATGTATATTAGGAACAAAGTGTTTTTTAAATTTAACCTACTTTTTTATTGCAATTTGTTTCTTTTTATTTTCTTCCTTTTTATCCCCAAAGCCCCCCGGTACATAGTTGTATCTTCTTCGTTGAGGGTTCTTCTAGTTGTGGCATGTGGGACGCTACCTCAGTGTGGTTTGATGAGCAGTGCCATGTTTGCGCCCAGGATTTGAACCAACGAAACACTGGGCCGCCTGCAGCGGAGCACGCGAACTTAACCACTGGGCCACGGGGCCAGTCCCGCAATTTGTTTCTTTTTAAAAATAATTCAGATGGACATGGTTATGTTTTAAGTATAAAAATAGTCATCGTTGGACAGTAAAATGCTATTAAACCACTCTTATATGTTGTAATCTGTCATTGATAATCACCGGAATCATGAGCATCTGGTGAATGTTTTCAATATTATAAACGTTAAACCTTGAAAGTAACATGTTATGCTATAAACAGCAGAAATGTAGCTAAAGGTCAAAAAAAGACAAAATAAAATATACACATAAGATAAAAAATTCATATTAGGATATCACGTTATGTGTGACAAAATGTTTACATAATGTATATTTACAATATGTATGATAAAGTGTTTACATTAATGGGTATGCTATCTTTAATCAAAAGCATAATCCTGTCTTCCTCTTCTTGATTAACATTATACATCTAAAGTTTATAGTATTCTAAAGATTGCAGAAGGCAATGGATTAGGCCTTGTTTATGTTTTCCTTATATTTTTCTAACTTTACACAAATGGGAGATGATTGTAACTACTTTCTTATTTTTCATGAATACTTTTTTAAAAATATACTTTTAGTGTAAAGAGCTCAGCAATTCCTCTTTCCTCATTACTTTCTCCCTTCCGTAAATAATAATTGAGTGTCTACTGTGTGTCAGGGACTGTGCTATGTAATTATATCAGAGAAAACTTAGGCCCTTCCCTAAAGGAGATAACAATCTAAAAAAAAGGTAAATTCATCAAGGATTCCTATAGAGTCTGACAGAAGTATGAACCAAAATTAGACGACTGGGTATTCATGGAAAACGTCCTGAAAAAGGAAGAAAATATTTGACCTGACTGTTGACAGGTAAATAACAACTACCAAGGGAGGGGAAAAAAGAGGGGTAGGGCGTTAAGAGAACACAGACCTGAAGGTTCAGGATGTAAAAGAAGTAGAGAGATAAAACAAACTCAGTATTCATTCCAGTGGCTTATTATTGTAAAGACCCTGGGAAAAAAATAAGACTTTTCCATTCTTATAAAGCTTATAAACTAATGAAAGAATAAAACATATATGATATACAAACAGCTATAGTGCAAGGTAGAATGCCACAAAGCAAATATGAAAAATTCTTCGAAGTTTAACGAGTGGGTAGAATGTCTGGTTATAGAGATCAGGAAATAGATGGCTTTGAAATAGCAGTTAGAGAATAGGTAGATTTCTGTAGACTTATTTTTGGAGGATAATTCAGTTGTGAGTAACAAAAATACTCATGAGAAATAGTGAGTATTCCGGGAAAACTGACCAATTTGGTTAAAGAGATGCTGTTTACTTTAAGACAATTAGTAAGAAGCAAAGAAGAAGCCAAACTAGACGTTGGGATGCTAAGGAAAAAGCTTATCTATTTATGCAGTTATTTTTATAGTAGGTAACGGAAGAATTTAAAATGTTTAAATAGCTCGCTTGATCATATTTTGTTGTGACATACAGGTGGTACACAGGAACAAATTTTACGCATGTAGATACACACACACACAAACACAAACATTTTAACAACTGGGTCATACTGTATATCCTATTTTTAAATGTATCTTTTAATGTAATGTGGATATTTTTCACACTGCTCATAATTTTATACTAATGATTTAAAATGAAAATGACTAGGTACAAGTAGGTAATCAAAAGAATAAGAGCCATTTATATATATATATATAGGTTGTTTTAAATTATTTTAAAACATTAATAACTCCAGTGAATGAACCTGAGCAGATACCACTATGATAATTTCTGGATAGTTCCCCTGAATAATTTCTTACAAGAGTACTACATTGAAATGTGTAAACATTTTAAGAATGATCTTTGACTTTTACTTCCAGTCAAGATAGAGTAATTTGTGTCTGACTATAAGAATAGACAAAATATATAAAGCAACTGTTCCCAGGCACTGAACAATAGAAATAGGTGGGATCCTGGAGAGAAGGGCAATAGATTAGGTGAGTGCCACAATTATCATAGGTTGCCACTTGCAAGCATGTTCCCAATTACCAAGTAAGGAGATGGTTCCCAAA
Organism: Equus quagga; assembly: GCF_021613505.1. Lineage (NCBI taxonomy): Eukaryota > Metazoa > Chordata > Mammalia > Perissodactyla > Equidae > Equus > Equus quagga. The sequence goes on along the minus strand of NC_060277.1, from coordinate 37,706,411 downwards.
TGGGGAACAGTGTTTTCTGGGATGAAGAGGAAGAGATAAGTTTCAGGTGGCTGTAATGGCTGCAATTTTCAGGGAAAGACATTGGACAGAGGGAAGACTCATGGTAGATGGGTGGAAATAACCCAGAAGGCTACGTGGGGAATGTCTCGAAGTCCTTGGACAAAGATGGGGCCCTGATGTGTACATCAGGACTCTGTAAAGGCTTACAAGGAGTGAGTACTTGGGAACAAACAGTTGAAGAGAAATTCCAGAAGTGGAGAGCACTCAATAAGCATTTCAGACATTTGGTTGAGACTTCAGAGAGGCAACACCTTAGGGAAGACCCCACTTTAAGGTATATGACCTAAAACTAAGACAAAATCAAAATTAACTCATCATAAAAAAGCCAAAAAACAAAACCTCACAGGATGAAGAGAATTTTCCACTAACCCCCTGCCAGAACAAAGGCCAAAACAATGGATCATCCATAATCTTTAACATAAAATTTAAAATGTACTGGAAATATAAAGAAGTAGGAAGCGACGTCAGTGAAAATCTTGGAGTAGGGGTCTCCATGCCACTCATCCCTCCTTAGAAACCATAAAATATCAAGCAAAAACGGACAGAACCAACTTTGTTAGAATTTGAAAAGCAGTCATGTTTACAGCAACCAAGCAAATGTTGAATCATGGCCAACCAACTTAGAGAGTGAGAAATCTCTGTGATGTTTTTCTTCAGCCCTTGGCCCCTCCCCCCGCGCTGGAGGTATTCTGAAGGGAGCAGAGCAGACCTTATTTACAAAGAACTCTGTCTGTCTAACCCATCTGGGAGCTACCTGAAGGACTGATGCAAAGTGTTTGTCTTTGTTTTGCCTAACTAGGAACCTACTCAAGGTGAGTAAATCGCATTCCTCAAAAAGGTTGTAAGGAGAATGAACAACCTGTGGCAGCTTGAGTCCAAAGATTACATCCTCAAGGCATACAAAAGAGCACTAAAAGCCGGGAGGAACAGCTGGGGAGAGTTTCTTTGGGAAATTAGGGCATTAAAAAGTCCATGTATACTGGGAGTTTAGAAAGACACATGCGTGCCCGGGGTGCTTACTCAGAAAAAAATGTGAGAAGACGCTGAACTTTCAACCTCTGGGTGATCTCTAGGGTCAGTGCGATGCAGAAGCGAAGGCAATGGCAGAGGTGTAAGTGGCCTGGCCTAGTGCTGAAGGAGAGCTCAGCCCAGAGTCAATGTGCAAAGAAGGGGGAGAGGGTTTTACTGTTTTTTTTTCTCCTCCTCTCTCTTCAATATTTGACAATTTAGTAGGAATAGGTATAACATTTCATTTTCTGGAATGATTTCATTTTGTTTCTAGTGCAGTTGAATATCTTTAACAAATTTTGATTCATATATTTTTCCCTCTGAACTACTATTTTTATGTCCTTTGCACCATAAAGAGCAATCATTCAATACTGTTTAAAGATATGGGTAAACTACTAATAGATTTAATTTAATGAAAATTAAACTGTCTTGAATGTCTTAGTTTTTCAAAAATATAGAGTTAAAAACAACGCAAAAATTGAAGCAAACTCAGGAATAATCATGTGAAAGAATTTCTTCAAAAGAATAAATGGTATCACGTCAAGAGAGAAAAACAGAAGACAATAAATTCTATATGTTTAAAAACTGCCTTTCTTTATTATACCTATACTTTTGGCTTTCAAGGAAATTTTATATTTGCAGGAGAACTTCAGGGGCATCTGGTCTAGGCAGATGTTAATGGTTTCAACTTAGCATTCTGGAAATGAAAGGCAAAAAGAAATGTATGTGAGGGAACAGTGTTGAGCCTTGTGAGGTCAAATGTGTTGTTGCAAATAGTACAGTCTAAAGAAAGAATGAGAATGATTGCAAAGCTCTTATAACTGCTCCCTATTGCTGCCATATTAACATATTTCTAAAGACTGTTCCTTCCTTTTACATAGAAAATGTTAAAGTTATATAGAATATTCAGTAAAAATGAAATGCAAGACAAAGCACCGACTTAATAAGAAATTAGGTCAAACTAAGAAAATGGATGATTAAAATTTTCTTTTAATCGTCTTTAGATGTGATTAAACTATGTTGAATCTAAATCATTGCATATAATTTCAGTCTTCTGAGCTAAATGCAAATGTATGAGATTCAATTGGAAGCAACAGGAAAAAGGAGGCATGTTGTTTAGTATATTAAATTTCCATAGCAGGTGTATGCAATGAGGACAATGGCAAAATCAGACATGATTGCCCTACTAAGAGAAAGATTCTGTTGCTGAAATTCACTTCCTGACAATGATAGGAACAATTGCGTCTAAAGAACCATAGATTCCTCTGTCCACTGGATCTGAAATAATTAGGGGATGAGCTAGTCACATTTTCTAGCTCACTTTTTCAAATTCACTATATTTCATTTCATTTTTTTAATTACTAATAACATGCTAATTCCAAGTTGCTTTAAAGCTACTTTCTCTGTTGACTTACCAGCGGATTCCTTATTAAATAAGCATACGAATTGCCATAAAAAGGCCAGTATTAATAAACCATAGACAAATCTGAACAATGGGTTAACTACTTGGCTGTAAAAACCCTGTCATTGGGTCACTCACCAACTTTTCTTCCATTCAACATGATTGTGCTGCTATTGGGACAGAATTTTGTGAAAATGTGTGAATTCAAAAATAAAAAAAAGAGAACAAAGCCTAAAATTATGGAAACAGATCCTAGAGTAGGACTCTTACGCTGCGCTAGACTATCTACAGGTGGCTCCTCTCCCCAGAATGTTTTCCTTTCATTGCTGGAAAATTGCCTTTTATTTTGTAGACCTCCTTACAGTTTATAAGCAAAGACAATTTTGAATTAGAAAGTTACTTTTGAATGAGCTAATCAATCCCCTAAAAACCCTCAGGGTCAAGGAACCGTAATTGCATGTTTGCACACATTAGTGTGATGAAATTGCTGCATTCCTAATGCCTACATCGCTCAGCTGAAATTACAGCTGGCTGAAAATTTAATATAAGCAATTAAACAAATAAGAAGAAAGCTGGAATAGAAATGAACTGAATCAAATTTCTGAATGTATGAATACTTTTTAAACTTAGTGGTAATTTTAGAATTAATAAATTGAAAAATCAATTGTGTACATTAAATGTAAAATATCCTGTATGCCAGTTTATGTAATTAAATGCAAATCACAAAATGAAAAACAGTAAAAAACAATAAGACAAATTTTGATACCCTTAAACGTACAGATGTCATTCAAATTATTATGAAAAAGTTAAGAACTTGATGTTTAAAGGGACAAAGAATAAAAATTAGCCTGAAAGGTAAACAGAAGTACCCAATGAATATATAGAAACTATTTTAGCTTTATATGTGATTGCTTAAACATTGATTAAAATGTTGTGTTTATTTCACCAATCAAATTAGTAGTTATAGAAATGGAAATACTCAAAGCTGCTGAGAGTTTGTAGATATGAAACTTTCGTAGTGAGATTGTTAAAATAGATACGGTAGTAAACATTGTGGAAAGCGGTACAATAATATGTTTTACAATATTTTCATTTCTCTGTCTTTTTATCCACTAATTCCACTTCTTGGTTTCTATATTAAGGACATAACTAAAATATGAAGAGTATGTCTATTATAACAAATAGTAAAACAGTGGATGTAATTGAATGTCTAGCAATAAGGAAATATTTGATTGATATAGTACAACTATAAATGAATTATAATGTAATCATTTAAATTATGTTTATCAAATATTTCTGGGAAGAAGAAATATTTAGCCTATAATGTTAAGTGGTAATAAAAGGTATAAAAACATACGGAGTAAATGTATAGAAAAATAATGGAATGAAAACCTGAAATATTGGTAATCACCATGTAGTAAAATTCATACGTCTTTAAAAAATTCTCCTTCATACTTTTCAGTATTATTCAAATTTTCTTTATGAGCATGTGCTAATTTACTTCATATATGAAAATTATTTAATAGAAGTGTAAAAGAGGTGGTTTAATTTTTGCTTAAAACAGTCTCAGTGCATGCACTCATTCATGCATTTAATTGACAAATATTGCGAGTATTTCTGCCTGGAACTCTTCTACATCTTGAAGGTGATGTTGTAAACAAGATGCATTCAAGTGCTGCCCTTATAGAGCTTACAGTCTAGTGTGGCAAAAAGCAAACATCACAGTTTTATTGCAGTCAAGAATGGATAAAAAAGTGAATGAGAAAATGGAGCTATGGATTTGAACTTTTTCAAAGACGGAAGCACAGAATCAGTATTAGTGTTAAGACGTTGATGGGTTTAAGGATGTTGTTGTTTTTGTGTCAGCTATAATGCAGGTGTTGCAATGGAAAAGAAGTAAAGGATAAGGCAGAAGAAAACATGCCAGAGAGACTGTAGCGGATGAGACCCAAAAGCACAAATCAAGGGACTAAACTTTGATGCAAGAAGTGAAAGATCTTCCAACGAAATGGTGGAATAACAGAAAATACAGTACAGACCATACAGGATTTGTAGCTATAATGTTGGGAAAATAAGAAAACTCCATTAATTACTTGTTTTTGTCAATGAAGAGTGATGCAATGATCTGAGTGTGTTAGGACAGGTGTTTGGGTGAAAGAATAGATTAATATGGAAAGTTTGAAGAAAGTCAAGAATTGTGAAATAGTTTTTCTTGGAAAATAGAAAATGAATTTACAAGGGAAATGTAGCAATACTGCTGGGAACTTGATTTAAAAATTTAACATATATCCTTTCTGCCTGATACTAGGACTTTCCTCAAGCAAATTTAGCTGCTCTCATTTAGCTCTAGATAATAGTGTTCAAGATCATTGGGGTTTAGCCAAACAATGGAATGGTTCCCTGTCCAACATGTATATTAGCAGTGACCATCATCAATAAATGGGTCACTTACTAAGCAAATGCTTATTTAAAAGTATGTGCTTGTCCAAAGAAGCACGGGAAGACAGTGGGCAGAAGGCAGATGAAATAGTGGCTACCTCAGAGAACTTTCTTTAAAAGCAGTGCTTTTTCAGCAGTTCTAAAGATAATGTTAGTTATTATAAATGTATTAAAAAGACATTAGCGGAAGCAGTGATAGAACAAGACCCTGATAACAGCACTGGAGGCAGTCTGAAACAGTGCTTTTTCTAAGTGCCTCCTCTTGCCCAATTCTTCTCCCTTGCCAAGTTATGCATGCTAGAATTGTCTCTACTTAGATTAGGCACTGTTTCTCTGCTTGTGCTAGACAGAGCTCAGAGTAGGAAGACAAAGGAGATATCTCAGAAGAAAGAGAAGGGCATACATGTGCCTAATCATATTTGATATTATAGGATAAGTACCCAAATGCATATGAGAATAGTGTACAGGAGTGGACATTGTCTCATAGCAGTAGAGAAAATTACTATTCATTTTAGTGCTTCTAAGGTTTCTTGATTCAAAACCACCAAAATGACATGTTTTTAACAAAAAACAAAACGCTGTGGAAAGAAAATATCGTATGGAACGTGTTCACGTATCTTAATTGTCGAACTAGATTGGCATTAGAAATAATCACTTTATCAGACTGAAGGAAATGGAATCATGGAACTGAGTGAACAAAAAAACCTAGTTAAATTGATAACTATTTGTGTTTTTGTACTTATGATTGGGGATAGTGCACATTTGACAGATTGACTCTGTCTCATTCAATCCCTGCAACTTCTAATGATTTTCTGGACATTCACAAATGTCTCCCTCCCTCCTCGGTGTCAGTCTTTCCCATGTTCCATACCCCTGTCTGACAGGTGGAGGGGAAGTGGCGTGATGAGTACCAGCAAGTGTGCAATCTGCCCCCATCCAACTTCAAAGCAAACTTAACAATGCATTTAACTGCTCAGCCATCCCGTGCGACACAGACTCAAAATGCCTGCAGTAGAAGCACAAGGAAAGGTTTTTTTTTTAACCATTTAATCATTTAGAAGCATGTTTACATGTGGCCTCTACAGATTTGCTTTTTTTTCTTTTGAAAATGTACCACAATGCCACTCACTGTAATGCTGCAGCACTTGGCCAAGGCCAAGACGGGATTTAGAGAGGTTCCCATTACCTGGGCACTGCTCAAAATGCTTTCCTTTGAATTTCAACTCATTCATTCTTCGTTCATTCAGTATGTTGGACACAACTGCTGGTGATCCAAAGACGAAGGAGTACTCACAGTCATGTAGAGTCTACGGAAGATGCTATATTTGAATTGCTTCAATGCATACTGATAATAAGGAAAGGAGAGGCAGGAAATTGCAAGCAGAGGAAATAACATGAAAACCAATCAAATGAACAAACAAACAACAGACAAAGAAAAGGGAGATGTGAAAGAGCACATTGTATGTGAGTCCTCCTAGTGTTTCTGTACAGCTGAGTGGTCTATATAGTAGAAAAATTAGGCCTGATAATCAAAGAAATTTGTGAACGTGTAGGAAGATACAGACTGACATTAAGTGGAAAAATAAAGTCATGCTTGCGCTTTAGAGAGGCAACGGTGGAGGCACTGTAGAAGATGGATTGAAATAAAAGAAGGCTAGAGGCAGAGATGGGATGGGGGGGTATTGCATTAGTCCTGTGGGATACTTTGAACCCCTGAACTAAAGCACTGGCAGTAAGTGTGAAAAAGAGAAGGAGGAATGTAAGGCATCATATGAAGAATGAAGAACCAATAGGACTCGGTAAACAATTGCATGTGATGGTGAAGGAGGGAAGTGTCAAGAATGTCCATTTGTGGTCTCAGGCAACTGAATGGGTAGTGACACCATTCACTGAGATACACGAAAGGTCATAAAGATTTTTGTTTCTTGACCCTTTTAAAAAATACTGAGATTATTAAGTGAGGTACCACCTTAAGCCCTTCTCATTTTGTACCTTGCATGTAATTAGTTGCACAGATACTAAGAGCAAAACCTTTCACAGGACCCAGAACAAGTGCCAACTTCAGGATTTTTCCTGGGGCCAGACCTGGATACGAATAATTTCATAATTTCCATAACGGGATTTTAATGGGTAAAACTCTCTGGATTTTTTTTTTCTTTCAGAAGAGTGCCAATATCTCATGTAATACCAATATACAAGTGTAAACAGGATGTATTAGGAGAGTAGCCTAAGGCTGTTTTTACACATGCAGTATCAGGGGTGATTACAATATCATTTCTCACGTAACTTGGTCAGACACAGCTCTGCTGTGGAGGGGTACAGAGCTGTCATGTAGCAAGTCACCACTGACTTATTTGAACAAATGAATGAAGAAACATCCTGTAACTATTTCTAACAGCATGAATATCAGTGGCAGTCTAAATATTTTTTACCCAAAAACTAAAAGATTTTAAAGTTAGATATTGGTTGCAAAGGGAAAGAACAGTTCTTCATGTTTCTAAAACAGAATTATCTTGACAAAATTTATGTTACATTTATAGAAATAAGAAGAGGATTGCTCATTCATGACTACGTGGATTTTCCACAGATATTTATGGCTTAAAATATTGCTATATTATGGCTTTTACCCAAATCTGATAAACAATTGTAGAAAAGTATGGAAAAAAAATCAACTTGTGGGCCTACTGCTGCATGATCAATTTATTCCTTGCCTATGATAGCACATTTCACTAACTAATTATTTTTTATTTCCACTGTTTGAATATAATCCTACTAGGCATCTTTCTATTTGCTTTTGGGCATGGTTGCATAATTACTAAGGTTGATTCCCTCAAACATGCATGAAAAATGTTTGATTTTAATAAATAATGTTCATAGTTTAAGCTTTAGACACATGAGATATGACCCCTCTTCACACCATAGAGGCAGTGTGATATAGTCATGTCCCACAGGTCTACTCAGAGGAAGAAAAAGTTCATGGTCAGTTATAAACAAGTTGCATTGCAAAGTTATTTGATTAAAACTCAATTTTACTTAGAAAATTTCAATCGGCAATTATACATAAATATTTATGTATCACGGTTCTAAATACCAATTGACACAAGTATCAGTCTATAATAAATATATCCTTAGATCTTACAGTAAACAAACAAAAAACGCAGAGAAAAACAGACCAAACATAAAATTTGGTAGAAAAGAAAACGTTAGTAGATATTGAACTTGTAGAATTAATAAATAAATTGTATCCAGGTTCAGGGTTCCATTTACATTTTACGAAAAATATTTACCAGCTGATAATCCTAATAGAAGCCTACAACTATTAGGTCTATTACTACTCACGTAGCTGCATAGTGCCACACACTAAGAACTAGACACCCCATTCTAACTAGAAAGAGCACCTACTAGAGAATACTTTTGAAGTTTCTGAAACCAACTGTATTTAAAAGGTTTTCTCTATTCCCTTTGATATTCAACCTTGATCAATTTTCATTTGAAGAGGTAATTGTAAAACCCCCAGAGTCCCCAAAACAACATAATTAGACATTCAAGCACAAATTCAAACAAAATGAATCCCCATTTACCAAAGAAAGTGATGTGAACATCTTGCCTTTTGTCTAAATACGTTGATCATTTTAATTACAAATTATGGGAAAAGTGAAGGGAATCATAGCATTCAGTATATGGCATATATGTGTGTGTGGGTGTGGATTTTTATGCCTTAAAATGATGTGGGCAACAAGCAACAATGTTACGACAAAATATGACTTTAAAATGCTAAGTATGCATTGATAATGGATTATATTTCATTTTATATACATTTAAAAATTGTTTTCTGTGTATAGGAGGGAGGTTTATCGTAAAGAAAGAGCTGTGATATTCTTCCTATTATAAGGGTATTATCTAAATCAGTTGACTGCAGAATTGCCATGTGAAGGTCATATCATAAGAAATCTTTGTAAACTTGGGTAGAATTTGTACTTGGAAATTTGTCCTTTGTCCTACCTCTGGGCTGACAGGTGTGCATGTGTGTGGTGGGCGAGGGGGTGTCATGCAGATGTAATGGAAGTGCACACTTCTCAGAAGCTTTACTGGTGAATTAATCTAATGCAGGCATTTTAATCTAAAAATTAAATCTTTGTCTGCATTGAGGATATAGTTCAATCTTTACAAAGACAAACGCAAGTAATTTTTTAGTACTCTTCTGGCTGCAACAGTGGGCTTTGAATAAGAATAAAATGGGCCTGAGAATAAGCCCCTGTCTACCAGGCACTGTGAGTAACTAATAGGAAGATCCTTGACAATCGTGGCAGGCCAAGGAGTCAGAGAGAGACATGGCAAATATGGGCCATACTGGTGAACTCTCAGAGTTGTATTGTCTTTTATTAGTTTTTTCTATTCCTTCACTACACTACACTTATTTTCATTAAGATTTTAGGAAAGTTTTTTTAGTTCTTCTTTGTTCTGTTTAGAGAAAAGTAAACCAGAAAGACCTGCAGTAGTAAGGAAAAGCAGATGTGAAATTGTAACAGGTGACCCAAAGAGATGACTGGCGCAGCAATGCACAGAGGTGATAGCCATCCATCTGATTTAACAAGAATTCTCTGTGGATTTTCAGCAATAGTAAATGAGATATGTCAGAGGAAGGAAACAAGGAAGGCAGGAGGGAAGGAGGGAAGCCTGGATTTCCTGCAGACAGGTAGGAAGGAGGCTTTGGGTGTAGACTTGTGTTGGCCAGGTATTAAAAGGACATGTGATACCCTGAGGACTGGGAAACTTGAGGTTTTGAAATAAAACTTGAAGTTCCACGTGTCTTGCAACATCTACGTTTTACTTCAGTCAGGGAAACTTCCCTACATGAAAAAAAAAATACAACTCTGCGTATAAAATCTCATTCAATATTAACTTTTAATTCCATTAATCTTATTCGAGTTGGGTTGGATACTGTGCAGGAACATTGACCATAACCATGAACAGTGATCTGTAGAATCATGCTGTTAAGAAGTGTGCATGAGTGAGAGCGGAGGAGAGAAAAGTTGTGGGGGCGGTAGACAAAAGCAGATTGACAAAAATATCTTTGCATATTTCTCAAACAACACCCGATCCTTAACCCTGCTGCTAGGAGGTACGTTTCCTCCGGACAATGCATTTCTCTAAGGGTTTGTAGACAGCATTCATCTATGTCTGATGTTCCTCTTGTTTACACTGACACACCAATGCCCAGCCTGTTGTTAGATACTTTGAGGTAATAAACCAGCTGCACTCATGATTTTGTGAAATTTGCTGTATTTTTGATAACGATCTTCACATTTCAAAATGAAGAATTTCAGCAGATTAGTGATGGTTTAAACTGAAACTTTTTAGTCAATGATATATTTCATATGAAGCTGATAATCATTTCTCTTCCTGTAGACAACCCCTGCTCTCAACCCCAAGAGTACTCTGCTTTTCAGTTGACACGAACGTCATCAGAATAACCCTGAAAGCCTGATTTGGGGCTGTAGCTGTATTTTCTATAAAATGGGAAATGTTACACTTACCTCAAGATGACTACAAATCTGAAAACTTAATCAGAAGCCAGATGGCTGAGTTACCACAAATAAGATGCCCTTGTCCTGTAGGCCACAGCCACCCAGCGGCCACTCTTCATATGCACTCAGGGGTGTTGTTCACACATCTAAGGTGCAATAGGAAAAGGGCTTTGTGACCATCCTTCCCATGTCACATTAAGGTGGGTGTGGGAGTTGAGACATTACTTCTCTGTCTCTGTCTTTCTCTGGTTTTTTAAATAACCCCAATATATATATTCTGAACTATCAGTAGAGGGTTTCACCTAATTTTCTATGTTAGATAGTTGCTATTTAAATAACATGTTTATTTTAGAATAACAAATGAGGCATGCAGTATTTATTTACTACTTTTAGTGGTTTTCAATTCTTTCTATGTTATCAGAACATTTTAAAATATTACACAATTTACCTTTTTAAAAATTTCCCTCTTAGTATCAACCTGGAAATCCTTTGCATGCTGTTGGAAATTAGATAGATAGATAGATAGATAGATAGATAGATAGATAGATAGACAGATTTAAAATATCAAATTGAATAGTGTCTATTTCTACTCTACTTCTCTCTCTTGACACTTCAGTGAATACGCAACTATCTCCTGTTGTTTGATTACTAGAGAAAATGCAGACCTGGAAAGATAGGTAGAGAAAAATCAATATCTAGGTAATTTGATTCCAGAGAAACTGGGCCTGATACTTGCTGAAAAAAACCTTTTTCCAATGTTCTGCTGTGATACATGTAACTCTTGTCCGTAATTCTATCATTAAAGCGTCACTTCAAGTAATGGGCGTTTTAAAACCACTATTGTGTTACAGTGGAAAGATGAGGTATTAATCTCATTGTTTAATTCATTCCAAATATTAGTCATTCATTAAAAAGAAAGCTGGTTCCTCCTACCATGTCTTTAACTGTTTTAGCTGTGGGAATAAAAATGTTAATGAGCCGTAAGTGTTGTCCTCGGGTGTTCTTAGGCCACCTGGGGGTTGCAGTATGTAGATCACAGCACAAGCTGTTAAGGGCACAAGGTACCAAGAGGTAATGCGGAGGGCTTCATTAAGAAAGGGATAAGTGACACTGTCCAGAAGGAGGGTGGGAGATGAGCAGGGCACAGAGAAGAGGTTACGATGAGGAGGATGGCACAAGCTCCCATTTTCTTTACCTTCCCATTCCCTGAAAGAAGAAGAATCATTTCTAGGGAAAAAATACATAAATATTGAAGTAATATTTAAAACGTATGTTGCATTGAATCTCCTGATTTGACTCTTATCTGATTCTCACATCTTTACTCAAATGAAGTAAAATTAGTATCATTTAAAAATACTCTGATATAATCTGGGTTAAATGTTTGATTGACCCCCAAGGACAATATGTTTTAAACGTACTTGATGAGAAACTTTGAGTAAATGAATGGTTGACACAAGAGTTTTTGAGAATGCAAAAGCTTAGTTTAGTTGTAAAGATAAGGGAGAAGCTGAGAGAAAACTGAACATCAGCTATGTTTCAGTTAACTCCTTTTATCTTATGTCCTATCAACTCCATGAAGTTGCATTTCTCTCTCCATCACTTTATTCAAAAGATCAAAGGGCTTTCTATGCCATCCTGAGGTTTTCTTTTATGTTTTTATTGTAGGGTATGTTGTTGTACAGAATTGAGGACACATATGGTTTGAGAAAGCTGCATTTATTAGTATTAGTGTAGATAATTGCATTAATTAATTAAAGATGTAGCTATGTTACATATGGGAGGTTAAGTTTTTCTACAATTTGTGTTCATTTGCTGTAGACTCTGACGTTATTGTTCTACTTACAATGAATTAACGGGTATATAAAGATGCTCATCCCATTATTAATTTAGAAACAAATCAGAAAGACTTCCACTTTGTGAGTCATTTTCAAAAGCAAATCATATGTGATTCTAATATAGTTTACTTAAATTATTAGTTTAAAAAGAGAACACAATATCTCATTCTTTCATAGATCTATAACAATGTTTTGTTGTCCTTCGATTTAAAAATATATTTATTTTATGTACACTAAACTTTTCTTGGTATTCAAAATTCAAGTCAGTCTCCTTTAATTTCTTCCTGAAAGAAAAAGATTTGGGTTAGTCACCAATTTAATAAAATGGTTTTAGAACTGCTTTTAGAGTATAATTATGCCTTTCCTTTTCTGGATTAAGTAATACAATCAACAGTGTGAGTTCAAACCCTGAGCCGCAAGCAAAAGTTTTAGAAAGAACTCCTTCTCCTTTATTAACCATAAAATAATTAGAAGCTGAGGAAGATGGCAACCAGGCGTTATGAGGGCAAATGGTGAAAGGAGTTTTTCCTTTTCATTTTGTTATTATAAGAATGATCTTTGAACCAAAGAAACTATTGAGGATCAATATACCATTAAATTTTAAAATATTATTAAAATCTCACAAAACATTTATTTTTTAGCTAAGAAGTTCTGCTTTGCTCTTTCAGTTGCAAACCTCATTGGTTCCATGCAGTGTGTATGATATGAGTGGGCTTCTCTTCTGGAACAAATCTGCATAAAGGAAGGGGTTGACAGGTCAGTATTCTCTAGGTTGCATTGCAGACATCTTCAACTCTTCAGTCTTTCTCTTGATTATGAAAAACATGAAAAGCGGACAAGTGGAGAGCAAAAAGAATCATTTGCTGCTTTGTTCTACCAATCCTGAGAAGCCTTTCCGGGTTTAGAGTATCAGCCTGCTTTTTCATTCTTAACTAACTGTCCTCCTCAGTGGCCAGCTGGTTGTTTCAAGATGTCTCATCTTTCAACATATCCTGTTAGGCTTCTGCTTCTGTCTCCTTCTTCCTAAATTATCTAAAGAGCTCCATAAGGTGTCGCCTACAAAGATGGACAGAGTAGAACAACAAAGTCTTGTAGCAACTTTTAAACAAGGACGCTAACTCTTTAGTCAACGCATGACAATTCCAGGGACAAAATTTATTTTACTATTTTGTCATTCCATTAAAAAAAAATTAAAAGACTTCCTTACTTAAGAGAGTTAGTCTTTGGCACAAATACAGTACTTTCTTCCAAATGATTCATACATTTTTAAGACAAATATAGTTTTCTAATATCACAATTTATGATGTCAGTTTTCTCACTCAAAAATTCCAACACCACAGTGCTTAAGTAATGATGGATGTTTCAGAGCCTTATCCTATTGTTATAAATAACAATGATAAAATCAAGTGCTCAAATGTCTATCTTTTTTTTTTCACTGTTGCTCACTTCCCTACATTAATATTCTTAGTGACTCTGGATAAGAATTTTGAACTTCAGTGATCATATTATAGTGTAATAACCTGTAACTTACTTTTTATTCAATTTTTGCCGTTGGAATTCTTCTCTCTCACATTCATGACTACTGTCTATTATTATTATTGTTATCATTGTGTCCTTGCTTAATAATTCCCCCATCGCTGGCTCTTCTCAAATGCCTCACAGATTTTCCTCTGGTCTGTTAATAAAATGCAATATGATAAACTGAGAGGAGGAGTCAATGATCTCAGCGTGAGAACTTTACTTAGTGACATTTTAAAATTCACTTTTTGCACTAACTAAATAGTATTGAGTTCTTACTATGCAGTGGATAATTTTGTTGGCAAATATAAAGATAAATACATTTTTGCTGCTTCTCATTAATACTCATACTAAATATAATTAAAAAGAAATACTTTACAAAGATAAGAGGTATAATAGAAATGAAATGACAAAGCAGAGGAGGGAGCAACTAATTTTGCCTCTGTGAGTCAGAGAAGCATTGAAGCTGAGATTTGAAAGGAGGAAAAATGTATCTCGAAGCAGAGGGATTTTGGGGAGGAGTGGATGCAGGCAGAGGTGAAGCAATTGCTGAGGATGCACACATCCGTGTACGGATTTTAGAATGATCTCGCTATTGCTTAGAGGCCAACGAGTCTCCTTTCCTTGTAATGTATGTTCTAAAATGTTGAAATTGCCAGATGATTGTACTTTAAATGAAGATGAGAGGCAGAATTGAGGTGTGACTCAATTGACTACTGAATAAGGTGTGCCTTATTGACTACTGAAGTGAATAGATTGAAAAAAGAAATATTTTCCATACCAGAAGGATATAACGAGAAGCTAGTTTACTCACACATGGCTTCTAGCTGAGACTCAGGCAATAATTTGCACACACAAAAGAAATGTCTTTGATTATCAGAAGATACATTTATACATAGTTTTAATACTTAAATAACTAGTCTGCCAAACTAGATTTCTTTTTTCTTTTTCTTTTTTTTTTTGAAGAAGATTAGCCCTGAGCTAACCATTGCCAATCCTCCTCTTTTTGCTGAGAAAGACTGGCCGTGAGCTAACATCCATGCCCATCTTCCTCTACTTTATATGTGGGACACCTACCACAGCATGGCTTTTGCCTAGTGGTGCCATGTCTGCACCCGGGATCCGAACTGGCAAAACCCAGACCGCCGAGAAGTGGAACGTGCAAACTTAACTGCTGTGCCACCTGGTCGGCCCCTCTGCCAAACTAGATTTAAAGAACATTGTTGAAAACTATATATACCAAACAATAAATTGTACTCACTTTTAATAAACATTAATATGTCAATATACTCATATAAGAAAAACAGTATTTCTACAAGATGGATTTTTTGCTTTTATTTCAAGTTGAATATTTTTTTTGCTATTAGCAAATGACTTTCTAAATTTCAGTGCTCTCACCCCTCCCAGTTTCTGCCCACTGTGCTTGTGTTGATAAAGTATGGGCACTGGGATGCATCAGCTTTGTTTTTCAAAGTATCTTTGTTCTCTGCACTGTTGAATATCTTTAACAACTTACCTTCTTCTAGATTCCACTATTTGTCAGCATATTGTGAGCAGTGTTTATCCACTAGTTGTGATTGAAAGAAACACATGGCTAGGTTCAGACTCCCTTTAATAACCATTGTGCCTCAGGTAGTCTCAATATTAGAGTGATAGAAATATACACATTTTCTCCTTTCCCTATACAAGTTCCTAGTTTCTGATCCTTAAGCAATCTAAGGATGTGCCAGCAATTGTATTTTAAAGAAATAAGAGCTGGCATTGAATATGATACAATGGGCAACATTACCACAAAATAAAGTATTTAGATTTAAAAATAAGGCCCATCTGGCAACTGCCAGTACCAACAGAAAGGAATCACAACAAGGAGAACAGGACAAACGCCTCAACAGAAGAAAAAAATGTGGTGGTTCGATTTGGGGACTTGTGCTTTCGTTCTCATTATATTTCTCTTCGGAGTCGGGGTAGCTCTAGGCAAAGATTTAAATATTGGCTTGAGCGATATTCTTTCCCGTGGAACGTCTCCAGGGAATCTCTGACTGAGATCCAAATTCAAGCCCATTGTAATCTCCTTGCACGAGGCGCCATATGGAGTGGCAGATTTGTGTGGGATGGTGTTGTGCAGATGTAGGATGGTGATGATGCTACACCGTGAAGCTGAAGATAGCATCTAGGGGTGTTCAAAACTATCAGTTTCACTCCCTGGTTGGAAAAAAGTAGAGAGAAATTCCATTTGAGAAAATGATTGTGCCTGGAGGAAAATAACAGAACATAATATTGAAACACTTAATGGTCAAATGGAACCTGAAACCAAGTTACGCTGAAAAGAACTGGATTGATAACAGAAATCAGACTTGGTATGTGTCAGAAATGAGACATGGCACTTGAAAACGTGATTCTTTGCAGTATCTGATCTCTTTGATTTCTTACTCAGATTCATACCTCAGTCTAGGAAAGATGTTGATGAATTAGAGGACAGTGAGGAAGAAATAAAAATAAAAACTTAATATGGAAGGAGAACCGATTTTTTGAAAAATTATCTTTTCAAAAATTTCAGTGAGAAGACATTACTTAAGTACTGTAAGTATGAGTGTAAATTATGTAAAACTGTCTACATCTGTATAACTGAGAATAAAGAGATGACATTGTGTAGAACATAGGCCATTAAGGCAACATCATATTAGGGAGACTGCTTTTGATGATTTTATGAAATTCTTAAAGGAAGCTCTGAAATTTGCCATTTGAAACAAGTTTTGAATACTTGTCTAGCTCCTCAAGTTACGTTACCAAAAGTCAAATTGAGTCAGAGATGGCATTTAGACTAGTCACAAAACAAAAGATTGGAGATCTTTTTTTTCCAACTCATTCATTCATTAAACAAATATTAAGTAAAAACCATGAGCTAATTATCAACATAGTAATAACGACTATTTTAATATCTTAAATGTCAAGGTTAAATATAAGACCATCCACTTGTTTTTCTTTTGCTCTACAATTAAATATTCAAAATGCCATTGCTTTTCCTTTGTGAATGTCAAATTATAAGCTACAAATTCAAATAGCAATTTTATACTTAAGGCCAGAGAAATGCTTCCTGGGTTTAGTTTGTTTTAGTCTCACTATGCTTTAATATAAGAAGTCTGGCACAGAATCTGCCTCAAATTTCTGTGTTAGCTATTGTCATTTAATTAGACATATCAAGCACATATTTATTAAGGCAGAATTGCATGGAGTCTAAGATGCCAAACACTTGGATACAAAGAAGCCATGGGGGAATGAAAAGTAATCCTATTACAAAAAATGCTAAAACAATAAAGAGTAATTGAGTGTATGTTTTAATCTTAAAATGAGAAAATACATATATGTCAAGATGTCTTGTAACTGTAGTTTTAAAATTACAAAAGAAATGGAAATAAAAATATGTATTACATGGCTGGATAATATTGTGGCCCTTTATCCTTTTGGAATTGTTTAAACCATCAAATGCTAAAATTTAGTGAAAAGACTTTAGTAGTTGAAAGTGTATATAAGTTAAGAATATCATTAGTAAATTTTAACATTGTATATATTTCTTTGTAAGTTACTTATTAAGGTAATGCCATAATCCAATTATTTTGTTTATTCTTTTTGTAAAAATATCTAGGATGGTTTTTGAATGAATCCCTTTGTTTGAGGAAGATTAGCCCTGACTAGCATCTGCCACCAATCCTCCTCTTTTTGCTGAGGAAGACTGGCCCTGAGCTAACATCTGTGCCCATACCCATCTTTTTCTACTTTATGTGTGGAATGCCTGCCACAGAATATCTCGACAAGCGGTGCGTAGCTCTGCATCCAGGATCTGAACCGGTGAACCCTGGGCCCCCAAAGCAGAACGAGCAAACTTGACTGCTGTGCCACTGGGCAACCCCATGAATGAATCCCTTTTTATTACAATTATGTCATATATAAACAGACTGTAATATTTATATTTTCCTCTTCACAACTATTGCACGTATCTAAATTCAACAGCAATTCTTTCACTCAGCAACTACTTATTTAGAAAAGTGTGTGCCAGTCTCATTTTTAGGTATAGGAAATAAAGACAGGAATAAGGCGAATTTTACCTGCATGAAGCTTACGTTTTAACGAGGGAGAGAAAACAGATAAATAAATGTAGGCTATAATGTCAGGTATTGATAAATCTATCAAACCAATAAAACAGGGTGAGGCATAGACTGTGATGGTAAGAGACAAGGAAAGGGTGGATAGTTTTTGATAAGGGGTTCTTGTGGAGGCTTGGTGAGAAGGCGACATTTGAGCAGATACTGGAATGAAATATGACTGGAGTACAACAAATAAGGGAATGGAGGAGATAAGAGAGGGCATTCAAGGGTCAGGAAAGAGTCAGATTAAATTATGTACAAAGTTTGGGTTTTATTATGATTGTGATGGAGAGACATTGGCTGCTTTTGAACAAAAGAGTAGCAAGATCTGATTTACATCTTTTTAATGCTCATTCTGCAGCCTATTTTGGCTTGTTCAGCAAGAACTGACAACGACCTGGAGTAGGATGGCAGCAGTGGAAGTGAGGAAAGCATCCAGTTTAGGATATGTATTGAAAGTAAAGCCAAGAGAACATATTGGTATAAGGCAAAGAGTGGAATTGAGATGATTCCCATTTTTATAGGTTGTGCAAATTGATGAGCCTTGATGCCACTCATTAATAAGGAAAATGCTGGAAGACTAGCAGCTGGGTAAAATAAAGAATGTGTTGCTAATCAGGATATGTTATGTTTGAGGTAATTATTAGACTATTAAAATTACTGGTGCAGAGGTAGAGTTGGCAGGACTAAAGATAGGGATTTTGGAACTCACAAATGCATCTTCTCTGCCACCCCCAATTTCAGTTGCAGCTGCTGTAGTCAGTTCCCTGCAAGCTCAGATTCAACTGGGTCTTTATTAATTTTGTCTAGGAGCATGTCCAATGCCACAGGATCCCATTTAGTCCAGCCAGGAAAAATAGGGAGTCTAGTACCCCAGAGGGCAAACTTCAACATATGTCGGGGCAGGAGGGGGAGTAGCTAGTGAGTAAATGCCCCGTCGTCCCATCCCTTCAGGCAGATAATTCTGAAAGCATTCTAAGTATGTTTTTAGGGCATTCCATAGCAAATCAGTTTTGCTGCTTTGTGATGGTTAATTTTATGTGTCAACTTAGCTAGGCCACAGTACTCAGCTATTTGGTCAAACACTAGTCTAAATAGCACTGTGAAACTATTTGTCATATGAGATTAACATTTAGATTAGTAGACTTTGAGAAAAGTAGATTACAGTGCATAATGTAGTGGGTTTCATCCAATCAGCTGAAGGTCTTAAGAAGAAAAAAAACAGAAGTACCCAGAGAAGAGGGGATTCTACCTCCAAATTGCCTTGGGAATTAAGGTGTAATGTCAACTCTTTTCTTGGTCTCCAACCTGTCAGACTACCCTGCAGAATTTAGATTTGCCAAACTCCACGATAGCATGAGCCAATTCCCTAGCTCTCGATAGACAGATATGATGTATATATCTATATCGGTGTCTATCTACACTATTGGTACTCTTGGCGATCACTTCTGTTTCTTTGGAGAAGCCTCACTGATATAGATTTTGGTGCCAAGAGTAGTTCTAAAGGAACGCAATCTTAAGGATCGGTTTTCTGAATTGGTTCTGAGGTTTCCAGAAATGGTTCTCTAATATGATTAGATTTAAAAGCACTAATGACTCTATTTCCATGTAGTAAAGAGAGCACTAATAATCCATGGCATGATGTGGCAATAGATACATGCAGAATATTATCATTAGATACTTCCAATCCAGAGTATAAAAAGCAAGGTTCTACGTGACCAGGTACAGGATACATTTGAACATTATTGTCAATTTAATCTTAGGGCTTTATTTCTACATGTGAAATGAGAATAACAGTTTCTATCTCAGAGAGTCCTTGTGGATTAACGAATAAAGGAGATAACTTCTGGAACACTGGCACACAGTGTATACTCACTAAATTGTTGTATTATCAAGGCTATCCTTATGGCTTTTGCTGATCGATTATAATCTATCACTTACTGTTATCAATTAAATGACATTTATTAGTCATCTACATCTTCCAAGCACTATCCTAGTCAGGGGAGTTCAGTGGTGAGGAGCATCAAATACTTCTGTTCTCTCAGAGCTTAACTTCTGCACTGGAAGAAAAAAAGCCTTGAAAGAAACTTGAAAACACTGTGTATATTAAAAAGAAGAGCAAGATCAAAGGCATTTCCAGTGAGAAAAAGTCAAGGGCTTGACCTGATTTGAGTGGAGGAAATCTATTAGGAAGTAATGGATAGGCAAAAGTAGAGTAGTGGCTCAACATTCACCAAAGCAGGAAGAGTGAAATCATAAGAGTTTAAGAGAACGACTTAGTTCTTGTGAAAGATTTACGTAAGTGATCAGCATGTCACCCTACTGAACTTTATGGGATGTCAGGGTTGTGTGACCACCTCTCCATATCTTGACATCTGAGAATATTTCCACTGAGTTTATGCTCAATTCTCAGAATGCAGCCTCTTGTTTCTTTGCTCCTGAAAATAGAAACTCACACAGCCTGAGCTGTTGCTCAGTGTAGTAACCTATTTAAGATTCCAAGTTTAAAATACCAGATGTCCCCTACATTTTGAAATAAGCAGTGATTTTATTCATCCATAGTCACCTATAATTTATTCTGCAAATTAACAGGCATGTGGCTATTATCTAAACCTCTCTACCAAAACCAATTTCTTCCTTTATTCATCTGTATTATTTTAAATGTTTCAAGCATTTAATACTGGGTTTGAATAATTACGAAATAACATGATTTCAATTATTTTACATACAAATCACTGTAGCATGTAAAATTCATTACACTTAAAAATGAACATTATATTAACTCAGAATAACACAGAAAAATCTGATAATCTAATAGAAATGGACAAATATCTTTGAATGCTGAGTTTTTAGATTTATTTACTGAAAACCTAAACTTTGATATATTACTCTCAAGACAAAAAACAAGTTTAATAAATAAAAAGAAAGAAGGAAAGAGTCATCATATTATTACTCTAAGAAAAGATAAAATAAATCTAAAAATGAAACCTACAGTTTGACTGAATGGTGTTCTAAATGCCATGAATTCATGGGAATGAAAAACACTCTCCTTAAAGAGAGGAGGAAAAGAAAGAAAAGTGGTGGGGGTGAGTGTTGGGTAATGGAACAGATTGTTCTGTTGAACTTTAACAAAAAGAGTAACTAATTACTGTGTCAAATAATTCTGATCTTTGTCACAAACTGTAACATTCGAAGCCAAAGCAATCCCTAGTGTCAGCCTTCATATGCACTTGACTTTCCAATCACTATATTAGCATATTTTACATTTATTTGATAGAAACTTTTGTATTTCTTTTCTCAAGGGACCTCTGCATTTTCTTAACAAGGCAGAAATTATGAAATTGAATTCCACTAGTCTCTTGTGAACTGAACTTTTTATTTGCATCAGAGGGAATTGTTTGAATACTAGGGAGTTTGGGTGTCTTATTACTTCATTTCTGTATTTTGACCTGGGAAGTGCATCAGCCTACTTTTTTACTGCATCTTCATTTGAAATTTGTAACATCAAAGCAGCAAATGTTCTCTCAGAGTTTAGTTTCTCTGTAATCCACTGACTCGCCATCACCTCGGGCATTGAGAGACCACAGAGAGTAAGGCACAAGGAGCTGCAGTGTAGAGCTGTTAGATACGCTGTCAGGTATTCACAGGGGAGGCCACCTGAGGAGCCCTGTTGTGGACCTACTCATAAATAATAAAGGAGAAGATTACTAGTTTTGTTCTGAAATACTCAACAAATTACTAAGCACTGCTATCATTCATATAAAATTAATTGTCAAGTATAGTGACTGACATAAGAAGTTATATTTTACTTCATGTACACTGAATATATGAGTTACACAATAAAAAAGTAAAATAGATTAAATATAGTCAGCCTATTTCAAGCACTGAAAATCAATTCTGTAAGTGAGTAGTAGTGAAGTAGTTTTCTTTTCAAGAGTTATGTGGATATGGGTTTTATAGAAATTGATTTTTTTCTTCCTTAAACTGTCAAAAACTTACAACAGCTAATGATTATTTGTTGTTTTCAAAATTCATAAAAAAGACTCTTCCTTTATTCATAATACAACTAGTAAATAAAGCGCCAAAAAGACTGTCTATCTACTTTTAGTAAGAATTATGTTTGAAAATAAACACAACTAGTCCTTTGGATGAACATTTTTGTAATTCCTTAACGCACAACTAATAAAATCATACCATTTAATTGTCAAAGTATCTATTTACAAATCTATATAACTTAACTATTAATGTGATTTAGTATAAGAAAATGCATGTCTCACGTATACCTCACAATTATGAAGTAGAAACTCCAAAAGTATATATACTAACTATAATTTCAAAAGAAAAATATATTTTTATAGTTGAAGGATATCATTCATAGCCATGTAAACTGCATTTTACTTCATACTGACAATGGTAAAACACTTTTTATAATTTAAAATATTAATGGTAACAAATATTAAAGCGTTAGGTAGAAAAATAATGTACCATCAGCATTAATATAATGCAGGAAATATTAAGAATCTAGAATTGAACTTAGTATAATATAAAATAGTTAAATAAGCATTCTAATTATTTGCAGCAAATTCTCCAGCATTCTTTTCTCTTCAAAACTATTACACCTTGACAGAAGTTCAACTTTAAAACTGAAGGTACTATAAAAAGACTCAGAAATGACCCTTTCTTAAGATTTAGGAAAAATGTCAGAAGTATTTTACACAATGAATTATCAAAAAAATTGTTGTCACAATTATAACTGCTAATACTCCTATCATTGATTTTGATATTATAACCAAGCCAGGAAATATGTGTTAAATATCAAGTCAGTTGAATACTTATTCTTTAGTAATTGAAAAATTGTGTTTCTATAGAAGTTAAATTACCGTGAGCTGATACTTGTTCTCAATGATGTGTACACATACACACAAATACATACACACATATACACGTACATATATATTGACTTAATCAAAGATAGCATATCTGTGTATGTGAGTGTACGTGCGTAAATATATTGCATTTACGTGTTATTAATTTCGACAGATCAAAGCAGCTCCCTATCAAGGAAAATCCATAACTAAAAGAAATTTGGAGTGATTTTTCCCAAGTTCCACATGTATTAACTGTCATGAAAACTGCAAGAGAAAGAGTGTATTAACACATTTTTCCCATATGCAAATGTCAGTGTGTACGATACTGCATTAATCTGCTTGTAAAACTCTCTACCCTTCTTTTGAAACTCCCTCAAGAAATTTATTGCTAGTTTTGTACCACTTTCTCTAAACACAGTGTTAATTATGAGGTTGTCCCTGATGATTATATCCTTACTCCTAAGAAGATGTCAGTACCAGTTAAATTTAACTCAATAGTACACACATGTACAAACACGCGCACAAGCACATGCACACACATTTGGCGTGAGAAAGCTGAAGCATGCTATGTATGCACAGTATGATTTCCCCAACCTCCTATTGATTGTCCTGCAAATCAAACTTTGAATGCTTCTGGGCACACAGATGAATGTTTTACTACATAAGGGAGCTAAAAGTAGAAAAGACATGCAGGAATGATGCGATTTGATGGATTCAGATTTTGAGGGCCTGAAGCTATATAATCAGGGGATGCCTTCCTTAAGAAAAATAATTCAAAATTGCTAATTCAAAATTATGTACAAGGCCTTGAAAAGAGCCTGTATAATCAGGGGTTCTGAAGCTTAAGCTTCAGTAGATTCCCAAGAAAGCTACCTGTGGCAGTGTTTTATAGTCTACTCAGTAAGTAACACAGTATTATTTATCATTAGCCATATCCCTTGGTCTACTCTGTATAGCTGTCACCTTTATATCACAATACCACTAGTAATGAGAGAATACTCCTGGTCTTCCTGTATCACTTGCCTGAAATGGGCTCATGGGCACACTGATGGAGTTCATAGATGTACTTTCGTTTATGTCAACCAGCCATTGGCTATTTGGAAGTTTTTAGACAGAATTTGTGTGCATTGAGCTTTGGCCATTTGCAGTAATCTAAGATACTTCTGAACTATGGCCTAAAGAATATTTTTTAAACATAATTAAATTAGGATACTAGGGTTTTTTTTTCTTTTTAATCTCCAAGAATTGTATGTCATAATCTCTTCTCGAGCAAACAGTGCTCTTTAAATTGCTCTTGATTTTCACCATGTTTCATATTTATTGCTATTAAAGGTTTTACTAAAAGCCCAATCTCATTGTTCTTTCTCTCTAATTTTTCAGGCCAGAAATGGAAATGGCGATTCTCTTTTTTTAAGGTAGCCAAATATTCACATCGTCTTTCACCAGATGACTCTAAATTTGAAATATATTATCTAAAACAAATCCCTTCTAATATGTAAGGATAGGTCTGTGGGACATATTTATTAAAGTTTGAATGCAAATTAAACTCTGTAAGGTTAAATGACAAGGTTAAGTGTCTAATTTTGCAACCCTTTTATACCTGGTGAGAGCTAAGGCTTTCCTAATGATAGGATTAAATATGGTTTCTAGCTACAAACACTTGCTTGTCGTTCCCTGTAGGTTAGCCTCTATATTCTGTGCTTATCACAAACAGAGAGAAAATAACTTTCTGGGTCTTTTGTGAGTCTTTTAAAATGCACAGACTTTAGGGAAATCATATTTTCTTGAAGGAAATGAGGCATGACCAATCACACAAAACGTGAGAAAATCCCTTGGTAGATGACCTTTGCCACATGTAAAAGCAACTGTTCAGGGGCTGAGGTTTCATGGATTTCATGCATGGAAATCAGATTTTCTGGCCACCAGTGCTGTTCAGTAAATAAATAATCCATCATTGTGTCAAACAGTTGAAACATGGAGATACTGCCCTTGCTATCTGAATAGACATTTCAAGTTGGTAACTTATGTAAACTGTTTGCAAGTCAGCGGTTGTGTGAGCAGAGTTCTAGTTTGCACTATGTAAAATAAAACCACTTAGCTTTGGTGGTGTTAACCTAATGGTGAGAATGTTCATTTCATTCTGCCGCCACTTATGAATTTACTGGTGCGTGGTGAAGGCACGAGGGTGCAAGTTCTCACGTGGATTCTGTGGTGTATAAGAGTAGAGTGCTAAATTATTAGTATGCAGTTCAATGACGATATTCAATGAGCCTACACCTTATTTCATTAAAATCAACAACAGTTTCTCAAAATATGTTGACATGATTCTCCCTGAATTCTGTTTTAATAGTTACATTTTAAGTACATTTTGAGTGTCACTACAATAAAGTTGTTAAAATGATGATCTTTGACATCTAAAGACTATTTTAATGATCATTGGGTGAATCATACCTACTTGAGGCTATATTTAACATTTATTTTTACTGATTTAAATAACTTTAATTCTTCTTATATTTTAATTCCATATTAATTTTCATTTTAGCATTTACTCACCTGTAACAGCAAAATACGAATGTGCTCAAGGGTGGGCACACGCATGCGCAAAAAAACAGTTTAGCTCCCAGGTCTGTTTCCACTAATGGACCGCTTCAGGTTTCTACTTTGGCTCTGTTTCTCCTAAACAGGAATGAATATCCAAGTATTTCAACTATGTTTCTGGTATTAAATGCATGTTTTCAGCTAACTCCTACACTCACTCTTGATATTTAAAGTACTTTATGGCTAATACGTCAGGCCCCCACTGTCACAACAAAAAGTTTCTCTTTCTTGCCCTATCTCCTAGGTATTTGCAAATTGCACCTCACTTACAATAGCCCTTTTCACTCTTCTAGAATATAGTGGGCATTCTTTTGCTTTAGAGCATAAGAAGTGTTTATTTCGTTCTGTTACATCTGTCCAGTATTTTGAGAAAACTCTTATGAAATTAGTCTGTGAAGTGGGCATAAAATACGATATGTGAAAAAGCTCCCTGAAAATGGGGAAAAAATTGTAAGCATTAGATGTAAAATATCTGTTTTCATTCCAAATAATTCAAAAATTTTTATGATGTTTTACTGATAATTACTATTACTGATAGTAATTACTGATAATTTACTATAATTATGCCTTGATTTAATTTGATTCTGTAAGAAAATCACTTTTGAAATATTTTCGGAGATATCTGACTATCAGATTCAATTTTAGTCAAGATAAAAGTTTGACTTAGTGTTTTAATCGACTATGACAAAGTTTGTTTTATTTTTAATCTGGCACCTGTCTAAACCCCATAGTCCTTAGTAATTTTTGTCTTAGGGTCTTATTTACTAAAAAAGGGACCCAGAGAGTCTGAGATTATTATTTAATCTGCCAAGCACATTAATAGAAAAGACAAAATTGATGTTTAACAATTTATAAACTAGAAAAAAACAAACAACCTGAAAAAGCCTTTATAGATGTTCTTGCTTATATTCTAAAACAAATTAATCATATTTGTTTTCAACTTTGTAAAGTAAAACAATTAAGGAAAACTCAAAATATTTTGAGTATTTTTAAAAAATTCTATAGTTCAGGACAGTCATTCATCAATAATGTTAAATCAATTAAACATGGAGGCCATTAGACTGAGGTGGGTTTAATGAGCAGTGCCTAGGTAAGTAAACCAAAAGCTAAGCTTGTAAATTCCTCATGTTGTGAAAGCGTAACCTAGCAACAACCAGTCACCAACAACACACTGGGCTTTAAGTTATAGTCACTCAGTAATTTCCTTATTTTGCTTCTGCCTTTTCTCTATAAAAGTTTTCCTCCAGCTCCTGTCATTGGAGCACTTCTAACAGCCTCCAGTTTGGCGCTGCCTGTTTCACACTGGTTTTTGCTGAAATAAATACCTAAAATTTTGCTATGCCTCAGTTTAACATTTAACAACATTTGTTCTGTATTAGCATTAAAAAAATTCGTGTTCGTGGGTCACCTCACTTGAATTGTGATGTATTTTTTTTTTCATCTGTCATTCCTTTGCCATAGATTTTATGTCCAGGAAGCACAAAGTAAATTGACAATTTGCCTCAATGAAGATTTATTACTCCCAGGTTAATCTAGGCTGACTGTTATACTTTAGCATGTTTCCCAGTTTTTACTTCTCTTAACTTAAATTTACACATATATTTATACTAAACTATGTATTACTACATTTGAATGTCCTTTTTTCTTCATTTTTATTGGAGAAGTATTCTATGTTAATTGTTCAAAAACTGGAAAACAAAACCAAAAAATGTTAGCATTGTTAATAATGTGATCAATGTCATACATGTACTTTTGGATGTTTCAATGCTTATAAATAAAAATGTAAATAATGGGAGGAAGAAAGCAATATGATTTTATGCATTCCAGTCCATATCCTGTTATAATTTTTTACTTAATAATATATTGTAAACATTTTGCCATATACACAGATGTAAATATGTGATGTAATCAGATGAAACGTTCAAGGTGCAATCAGGAAAACAGAAGCCAGTCTAGAAAACTGGAATAGAAAATGGTATAATATAGGAAATTATAGACTTAACAGCTGCTCAATGGGCTGAGAGGGTAAAGACCAGAAAGGCCACATTCAATCAACCTGGAAGTGAAAGAATTACAAAGATGCTGCCACCAATGATCAGAGTCAAATCTCAGTATCAAAAAGAGTGGCTCTGAAGAGGATGTCTAGAGGCACAAGAAGGCAAGACCTTAGGTCTTGAAGTGGGTGATCCTCAGCTGGGGCCTCCAAATCCACAGGATGCTTGTGTCCATGTACCTCTAGAAAACAAGGGCTCTCCTCTTTTGCCTTCACAGTCTAATCCAAAAGAGTTCTGGGAAAAAATTAGGGGAAATGAACTTCTAGTTTCTCCCTGGAGATGGTGGAAGGGGCAGAGATAAAGATGAGTTAACAAAGAACATTAAACATGGTCATCATTATTTTAATGGCTGCCTACTGTATAATTATGGATATACATAATTTTCTCAGTTAATGCAATTTTGGAAATATTGTTTCCAATTTTGCCAATTTAAGTTTCAATATGTATTTATATACTCATATATTCATCATGTATATATATGAATGCCATTTAAGGATATGATTTAAAATCTAGTAAAATAATAACATGGAGAGAACATAAATTACTTCATGAAATAAAAATTTGATTTTTAAAGGAAATGCATGATGAACTTAAATTTCGATTTTGATTTTGGGGTCAAGAATGTGAATCTCCAAATAATTATCAAAATTCAATGATTCATTATTTCATATACCCATTTATCCGAATGGGTTTAAATTAATTTATTCTGTGGGGAATACTGTGAAAGGTACCCAGAGAGATAAAAATGTGTTTTGAGAGGAAGTCATTGTGATCTAGACACTTATAATCAAGTTGGTGAGATATGACATATAATTTGCCATTAAAAAAAAAACACTCAAGTCGGGCTATGTGGCTAAATATATCGCTTTTTGAAATTTCCAATACTTATATTTCAAGTACAAAAATATTCCCAAATGCAGGGACCATAACTGAGCACAGTATTAGGGAAATATACAGATTTTATTAAGTATTAATCACACATTTTGATGGGAAATTACCCCTATTTATGAAGAGAAATAGAGTGAAACACTTAGATAAAACATGTCAAAGGGAAAATTTCTTCTTATATAAAGAAAACAAAATAGAAATTTTTTCCCTAAAACATTTATTTACCATTTCTTGGCCTCTCAGGGCCCTTTTTATTCTTAGTTCATAACCCTTAAGTGGCCTAACATTTAAAAATGCATTTTGAAAGAATTACATAGAAAGAAGCTTAGATAGTCAATGGTATAAAAATATTCATCTCATACATCCTACTAACTGAGAGAACTAGATACTTTCTAAAGATATTAAAATGAGAGAGAGGGAGAGAATGTGCATTTAGAATTTTGTATTTCAAATGTCATGTTGATCTTGCACTTACAGTCATAAATGTCAGTTGTACTCCAAAATTCACCTATATTTTTAGGAGTTGTCTGCCTAAAAATGCAGTTTCTCTCTTGCTTCAAGCATATGTTTTTTTAGAAAATAGCCCGTTTTTGCTCTTTCGGTATAACAAAAACACAGATATCTTCAGACTCTCACTGTATAATCCTCAGCATGTGAAGCAATCCCTTCATTAAAAATAAATAAATAAATAAGGAAGCGCCTGTATCCTAGACCCTGGAGAAATCCGGAGTGTGGTTTGATACCCAAAAAGAAAAGCCTTTGAAATGAATCTAATGTCACGTTATTGAAAATGTAGCTGCACAGATTAACTTTTTTCACTCTGCAATGGCTTACAAAGCTTCAAATGCCCAGAAATCTCCTAAACCAGACCATTTAAGGAATCTAAATAAGCTTGCACGGTTTTAAGCTTTCCGACTTTGAATGTTAGCTTTGAAGTTTTGCCAGAACCTGACTGCAAAAGAGTTGCTTTTAAACTGAATTCATGACACTGGAATTAGTGTTGGAGGTTCAATATGTCTAATAATGATTTTGACCACGCTAACCATAGACAGCCATCGCATATGGTACCTCTGAATTAATAACTCTCCAAAGATAAGATGTGTAACATCCTGGCTCCAATATTTATTTATTTTTCATCTTTACACACTGGGCTTTGGATAGTGTCCAGTTTAAAGAGCCAATTGCTTTAATGGCATATGGCACTTGTCCATGGGTAAAAAAACACGGAAATAAGGAGAAAAGAAAGAGCTTATAAATGGTTGAATTATAAACATCCCAATATCATATTCCTTTCCCTTTTCCTTTTCTTTTTTTTCCTTTTTTTATTAGCTGAAAAACCTATAGCAAAATTCTGGGCAAAACTCTACTGCCAAATGTCTTTTTGCCATTCCACTTCCAACCAAGACCAATTCTATTTTGATAAACTCTCTGGAATTTACATAAGCAAATTTCTTCCCATAACATGAGGTTAATCACAAAACCTATTTAATATCAAGGTATACACTTCATTTTAGTTTGAAAACTTGCATTTTGCTATTCAGAAAAATGGTCCATCATGTGAGTCTCCACTCTCATCCTAAACTAAATGTTAATTTTCTCCAAGTCTACACCACCGGAAGGGAGAACCATATATGGGGAGTTTTATTATTGTCTTCAGTTCCCGGATTTTCCAACATTAATGGTGTTATTACTACATAGGTCTGGTATCACTCGCAAAATTCAGGGGTAAGAATGTCGCCCCATATGTTTTATGATTCTGCCAACTAAAATATTTGATTGAAAATTCTAATAAAAAGAGGCAGGTAGATATATTAAATAAGTATATAAAAATAAGTTTCAGGAAAAAAATGTACGTGTGTGCATAGATAAATAAATGCATATATACGTATCTCAAGTAGTTATTTCAAATGCTAATTCTGAAGAAATATAGATTTTTTTAAATTCCTCTTGATGTGATGACTTTTTACGTATTATTTTATGATATTTCTCACTGAAATGTGGCCCCAGGTAACTAAACATGTTCAGCATTTCAAATAATAATTTTAATCAATTATGAACACTTACAGTATTTTAAAAATGTTTCATATATTTGATCCAAAAACATAGATAACAAAATATGAGGAAAAAAACCATGCCTTGGTTTTCTGTGTAGAGAGTATTTGAGTAGTCATATTTATGCAATCTGTCAAAAACAGCAAAATTAATTTTTTACATTTAGCATATAAACATAGAAGTAAAACTTAAAGAAAATATATTATTTTTACAATTCTTTCTAATCCCATTTCCATATCATCAATTGTTTAAACATTTTTCATGGAGCTTAGTGAATAATGCTAGTACGTATAATGATTTACTGTAGTCTCCATTTTCAAGTAAGTTTCTGAAAACCAGAATTCTTAAATAATAAATGGACCAGATATAATCAAATTCGTGTCATAACTTCTTTACAAATACTTGTAAGGAGTAAAATCAAAAGGATAGTTTATCGTGCTTAGGTGAATGAAAGTATACTGTTCATTAGCAAATGTAAAAATTACATTCAAAAGAAATGGAACAACTAAAAAATTACCAATTGACTTTTATCAATAATCAGCCTATATGGGTATTTTCTGTCTGCCAATGTGGAAATCCACACATTGACACACAAACATAGATACAAACACACGTATGTATACAAGTACATCCACACACATATAGAAGCACACAAACTTTTTTGTTGTTTTTCTATTTACTCTTGGATTCCACGTTTCCTTCCTTTCTTCCTTCTTTCTTTTCCTCCCTCTCTCACTCCCTCCTTCCTTCATTCCTTCCTTCCTTCATTCCTTCCTTCCTTCTCTTAGTTCCTTTTTTTCTTTTATGGAGAAGATAAGTTACTTTCAAACAATTATATTTCTTAGTGGGTCTGCCTATTCTTGTCTTTTGACTCATTCAACAATTACTGAATACTTAACACCATCCTAGCTTCAGTTTTAGACATTGGTGATAGTTAAATGAAAAAATATTGTCCCATGTTTGCGTATTACACAAGTCTATTAGTTAGATGGATACGCTATAATAAAACAAGTGCCATAACAATAGTGCACTGTGTTTAGATCTTATGCAAATTTGAATCATGAAAATTTGAAAGAGCGCAATGTAAAATATTAATAAAGTCTCACTTTACGCAAAAACTTCAAAATAGAGTGAACCAACCTCAAATTAAAAATTCATCAAATGAGCATACTTTCAAAATGTTTAGCGAGAATGAACTATGAACTTGGCTTAATCTATTGACTCATGGTAGTGTCTATTTCATTGTTAAAAATTACACACTATACTTTTTCAGAAGTAGGTTTGAATCACTTGAGTTTTTCCAAATGAAACTTCTCATATAACGCTCAAAACAAACAAGCAGGATTGGACTAAACATAAAAGGTATTGTTATGAAAGTAAGAATCTAAGCCTAGATAAGGCTGTCATAGAATGCTTCAGAGATGTAATAATAATTTAACTAAACTGTGGAGTTTGTGTAGGAGTTTTCTAGTTAAATGAGGTAGAAAAGATTATACCATGCTGAGAAATAAGTATATGCAAACATGATATGTTGAAGGTAAATAGTCCAATTGCTACTGCTCAAGATTAAGGAGAGTGATGGGCAATGAGGCTGGTCATATAAGCAAAAGACACACACAGAGCAAATTGGATATATTTAGTGGGTTTTGATGAATCATTGAAAGGCTAGGTTTTTGCCACCATTTCTCAGCATAAAATCTTCTATCTCCCTGTCTTTTAAATGCTCATAGCATCAAAAGACTCTACCAGATCTGTCGCTCTATAATTGAATTTTTCAGTAACAAGGGTAAAATATATTCCCGTGTCATACAAGGGTGAAAATGATTCCATCCAAATTAATAATAAATATGGTGAAGACTGTGTATTAATGTTCCCTCTCACCAGTGCTTGGCAGAGAAACTTGCAAAAGGAAGCATTCAATAAATGTTTTTTGAATTGAATTGCATTTTACTTGATTAAATAAATCATTTGTAATTTGTTTAACTGTTTACTTCCAGTTTGAATATTTCCTTTCCTCCTTCTATTTATAATTAAGAATCCTGTAACTCTGTAAAATAACTCAGTGTCTCAAATTTCAAAGGTATAAAATTCTTGCTTTACCTTTTTCAAACTCCCTTCTGAGGATGAAAAGAGATTTTATAAAAGTATAAACTTGTCTTTATATGTTTAAAATGCTTAATATAATATAATTATTCTGCTTGTTAGTGAGCACTCAGTCAATATTTTCATACCTCAATGGAGGAAAATCCTTTATGATTTCCTTTCACATTTTAACTCATTGCTGACAGATGTCTATTAAATTCTAAAATATCTTAACCAAGAAGGCATTTAGTTAGTATCTCTATTTTTTCCTTCTTTCAAGTATTTTAAAATGTATTATTGGGGAATTTCTGCTTCCAGCTTTGGTAGACTAATTTGTTTCAGATCAACATTTGCACTGAAAACAACTGGAAAACTTTACATACAAGATCTAAAATGTTTCATCTCCAGCAGACCCATACTACAGCAAATATTAAAGGAAGTCCTTTAGGTGGAAAAAAAGTAATACTAAATGGAGATATGAATCTACATAAAAGAACAAAAGGCACTGGAAATGGGTAATTACATGGACAAATATATAAGAAATGTTTTCTTCCCATTTAAATCTTTTTGAAAATATAATTCTTTAAAAACTAATATCAATGTAATGTGGAGTTTATAATATTAAATGCACAATGCATGGAAATGATAACATAAAGCCTAGGAAGTTCTTATTGTATATGTAAAATGTTATAATGTCAATTGAAAGTATACTGTGACGATTTAAACATGAATACTATAAACCCTAAGCCAACCACTAAAATAACAAAACCAAATTTATAACTAAGAAGTCATAAAGTGGGGGATAGGAGTTGTAGAAAATACTTCATTCAAAAGAAAGTGGAAAATAAGAGCAAAGAACATATGAGATAATATAGCAAGATAATAAATCTACCCATGTCAATAATCATATAGATCATGCTAACACTAGTTAAAAGAAAGCTGAACTGGGTAGATTAACTTCAGACAAAGTAGATTTTGGGCCAAAGAATTTTACCAAAAGTAAAAATTATCCTTTCATGTGATAAAAGGGGTTATTTCATCTGGAATGTATAACAATCCTAAAGTGTTCATGCTCCGCATAATAGAGTTTCAAACTGCTTGAAGCAAAGACTGCTACATCGAGGGAAAAGAGAAAAATGCACCATTTGTAGTCAGAGATTTCACTACCCATCCCACATTATATGGTAAAACAAGGAGACAGAAAATCAGTAAGGATATAGAAGACTTGAACTGATTGACATTTGTAGAACATTGCAACTGGGAGTGTCAGAATACATGCTCATTTCAAGTGCACACAGAACATGTACCAAAATAGACAAAAGTATTTGGCATAAAAAACTCTCAATATATTTAAAATGTAATTAAATTAGAAAGCAATAAAGGAAAGATCTCTGGAAAATCCTCAAATATTTGACACATAGATTCCACTTTTTTTGTGTGTGTGAAGAAGATCGGCCCTGAGCTGACATCTGTGCCAATCTTCCTCTATTTTGTGCGAGATGCTGCCACAGCTTGGCTTGCCTAGCAGTGCTAGGTCTGTGCCCAGGATCCACACCTGTGAATCCTGAGCCGCCAAAGTGGAACACGTGAACTTACCCACTATGCAACTGGGCCAGCCCCTGGAAAATCCTCAAATATTTGAAAATCAACTGGTATGCTTCTAAGTAACCCATGGAATCAAAGAAAAAAATCATTTGGGGAAACTAAGAAAACTACCCCAAATATATAAGAATATAATAAAGGTCAAAAGAAAAAAGGGACCAGCCCAGTAGCACAGCGGTTAAGTTTGCAGATTCCACTTCAGTGGCCTGGGGTTCTCTGGTTCGGATCCCAGGTACGGACATGGCATCACTTGGCAAGCCATGCTGTGGCAGCCGTCCCACATATAAAGTAGAGGAAGATGGGCACAGATGTTAGCTCGGGGCCAGTCTTCCTCAGCAAAAAGAGGAGGATTGGCAGCAGATGTTAGCTCAGAGCTAATCTTCCTCAAAAAAAAAAAAAGATATATGTAAATAAATTTAAAAATACTGTGCAAAATAACAATAATTGTACCTCATGGGTTAAAAACATAAAAATTAAAATACGAATGAATATTCTACAAAAATGCAATGTGTAAATATGATTAATTTGTTCTAATACTTTTGCTTTGTTAATTAAATGGTAAGGTCACAGATATAGTGCTCTCTGGGGCAACCACTAAAGTAATGAGGATATATAACTATCAACCTAAAAGAGGAGGAATGGAATAATTTAAAAAATACTGAATGAAGTGAAAAGAAGTAAACAGAGTAGAGGAAAGAGAACATAAAACATGAAGAACAAACAGGAAGCAAATTGTAAAATGATAAATTTAATTCCAAATATATATAAAAAATTACATTAACATAAATGGTCTGAATATTTCAATTAAAAGATAAGATTGTTAGACTATATGAAAATAGATAAAACTAAACTTTTCTTAGAAGACATCTTATGTGTAAGGATACAAAAATAATAGGCAATAAAATATTGAAAAAGCTTATCACATGAACACTAACTAAAGTAAAGCTGTTGGAAATGTACAGTATCAGACGAAATCTCTTTTAAGGCCATGGGCATTATTAGAGATAAAGAGAAACATTTCATAATAATAATATGGTCGATCCATCAGGAATATATAAAAATTCTATTATGATACATTTAATAGTAATCCCCCAAAAGAGAGAAATACAAACTTGACTGAAGTAAAAGAAGAAATTAACAAACTCACAATCAAACAATGAGAGATTCTAACACCCCTCTCTCAGTGAACGACAGTAACAAAAAACAATGAGTAAGTGTATAGAACTGAACAGATATGACCAATAAATTTACCTAATTGACATGAATGGAGTATGACACCTAAAAACTGAATAACATTTATTCTTTCCAGGTGCACATAGAGCATTTACCAAAGTACACCATAAATTGGTCCATGATGTGAATTGTAATAAATTTCTAAAGGACTGAAATCATAGAGATTGGGATTTTTGACAATAATGGAATTACTAGAAATCAAAAACAAAAGGTAATTAAATATTCCCAGTTCTTAAAAATTAAATCTCGTTAAATAATCCATGAGTTAAAGAGGACTAGATAACAGAGATTAGATAATATTTGGTAATGTTCTGAACTAATTATAATAAAAAAACTACATTTATGTTTGGGGGATTTGTAGGGTTCAGCTAAAGCCATGCTTTGAAGAGCATTCATAGGTTTCCAAGTGTACATTAGAAAAATATTGAAAAGATAAAAATAAATTATCCACGTGTTCCTCTCAAAAGTTAGAAAAGAGGGGCCCCCAGCCTGGTGGCACAGTGGTTAGGTTCCCACGCTCCACTTTCGCCACCCAGGGTTCGCCAGTTCAGATCCCAGGTGCAGACCTATGCTCCACTTATCAAGCCATGCTGTGGCAGGCGTCCCACATATAAAATAGAGGAAGATGGGCACAGATGTTAGCTCAGGGCTGATCTTCCTCAAAAAAAAGTTAGAAAAGTAGCATAAAATTAAATAAAAGAAAGCAGAAGGAATAACTAATAAAGATAAGCACAGACATTAATGAAATAAAAACAAACATGATAGAGTGGATGAACAAAGGAAATGTTCGTTCTTTGAAAGACTAATAAAATGACAGTCCTTGGAAGACTGATGAGAAAAAGAGACAAGGTACAATAACCAATTTCGGGAATAAATAATTGGACATTAACAATCCTAGATTCAGTAAAATCTATTTTCTATCAAATGCGACACTAGACACCCATATCCTTTCACCACTCAATTTCAATGAAGTATAGATCACATTTTAAAGTATTTTTCCAAGGCTCAAATTTCCACTTTATACTTGACTAGGCAGTTTTTAGTAATGCTTAATGACTCAATTTTTCTAAACTATTCTTAACTATGTGTGGGCTGGCTTCAGCAATCAGTAAAAATTGCCTTGTCTTTTTGTTTCATAAAAACGCATTATTTCCATTTACTTTTAATGTTCAGAGAAAATTGTTGCCCTAACAACATGCAATGGTGACCAACTAGATTTCTTTTTTGAATATCATTATGAGTTTATGAATTCTTATTTTTTGTTTTGTTTCAATAACTATTGTCCTTTGTTTTAAGTCTGAGATTGTCTTCTCACTTGCCAATGAGAGCTTTTTCAGGTTGACTCATGTGTCCTTTTAACACTACCACATTAGTCTTTGACAAATTTCGTGATTCCTGGGAAAAGATGTTTCTATACCCCTTTTGTATGTTCGTATCTTGTCCTGGACCAGGAATCACTCATTTCACTAAGGATCCCTGGTTCCTTTAGTGGTAAACTCCAATGAGATACCTCAAATGAATGCTCATAGCCACTGGGTTGCTGTTGATTCTTGCTCTTTTTAATGTGTAGAGCTAGGAAATAGATATTTTTTAGAAAGAAAATATAAATCATAAGTTCATGTCGATTTTACAAATTCAAATTTAAGATTATAGTGTTTTACTTGACCTATAAGATTTTATGTTTCTATCTTTTTCCCCCTACATTGAAATCTTGGTTCTAAAAAATTAACATGTTAGATAATTCCTTTACATATACATAAAGTAGTTGTAAAAAAATAATACATATGTTACTACTACTAATATTCCTAGTGAATGCAGTTTAAGATTTCTGCCCCCACCGCTGTTTCTCTCTCTCTTATATCCTTAGCCTATATTTCAATAGAGATATAGAGTCAAAATGCATTGTATTAAAGTTATTGAAATAATGCTCTTCTCTGTATGGTTATGCCACCATGCAATAATTCTTTTGAAAAACACTGTATCAGATGGACATTTTTAATGGCTTATAAATTGAAGGGAATATATTTGCTTTCAGAATTAAAAAGTGAAGTGCAGAAGTAAAAAACAAACACGGGTTGGGAGGAAAGATCTGCAAAAGACTTATCTAATAAAGGACTGTTATCTAAAATATACAAAGAACTCTTAGAACTCAACAATAAGAAAATGAACAACCCAGTTTAAAAATGGACAAAAGACCTAAACAGACACCTCACCAAAGAAGATATACACATGTCATATAAAAAGATGCTCCACATGCTATGTCATCAGTGAATTAAAACAGCAATGGGATACCACTCCACACCAATTAGAACAGCCAACATCTAAAACACTGACAACACCAAATGCTGGTGAGGTTGTGGAGCAACAGGAACTCTCATTCATTGCCAGTGAGAATGAAAATGGTACAGCCACTTTGGAAGACAGTATGACAGTTTCTTACAAGACTAAACATGCTCTTAAACCATACAATCCAGCATTGTGCTCTTGGTATTTACCCAAAAGGGTTAAAAACATGACCACACAAAAACCTGCACCCAGATGTTTATAATAGCTTTATTCATAATTGCCAAACTTAAAAGCAACAAAGATGTCCTCCAGTAGGTAAATAGATGAATAAATTTTGGAACACCCAGACAATGAGATATTAGTCAGTGCTAAAAGAGAAATGAGCTATCCATGAAAAAGCATGGGGGAACCTTAAATGCATATGACTATGTGAAAAAAGCCAATATAAAAGGGGTAGCCCTACTGTGCAATTCCAACAATGTGACATTCTGGAAAAGGCAAAACTATGGCGAGGGTAAAACGATCAGTGATTGCCAGGATTGTGCATGGCGAGGGAAGAACTTTCATTTTTAGGGCAGTGAAAGTATTCTACGTGGTACTGTAGTGGTAAATACGTGCCATTAGACATTTGTCCAAACCCACGGAAAGTAAAATACCAAGAGTGAACCTCAGTGTAAACTTTGGGTGACAATGATGAGTCAGTGTAGCAAATGTAACAAGTGCACCACTCTGGTGTGGGATGTTGATAGTAGGAGAGGCTGTGTGTGTAGGCGGTATCTGGAAACTCTCTGTCCTTTCTAGTCAATTTCGCTGTGAACCTAGGAGGGCTGGAAGATAAAATGTATTTTTTAAAAAGTGCAGAAGTGAGTTAGTGAGGCTTCATCTAGTGGTTGAAATGATATCACCAAGAACTTGACTTTGTCCTGTATCTCCTCTTTGCTTTCTGAGGTGTTTTGTCCCTTTTTTTTCCCATATGGTGGCCTGCACTAAATCTTCCATGTTTGTAAATTGTAGTGGCAGCTGTAAGTCTGACATCCTCACAAAAATGGAGAATGTCAGAGAGATAGTCTCTTCTAATATTGACAGACTGGAAGGAAAGTGCTTCTCTCATAGAAGCAGAGTGTTTGGCCCTGATTAATTTTTCTGTCCATCTCTGAGCTAATCCCTGAGATAGGGGTATGGAATAGACTGATAGACCGAGGTTAATTAGGAAGAAGAGGCTAGAAAATCTCCACATCGACCATTTCAGAGTAGGTAAGTGAATAGTTCTTCAGAAGAAATGGAATAGATGCATTTCAGTTCTCATTTCTTCCTGTGAATTTGAGTTATTATCTGGTGGCATTTCCTTTCAGCCTGAAGGACTTCCTTTAGAATTTCTTTGAAAGCTGTTTGTTAGCATCAAGTTCTTTCATTCTTTGCTTATCCAGGAATGTTCTCATTTCAGCTTCACTTTTGAAGGATCGGTTTGCTGGATATAGAATGCTTAGATAATTTTTTTTCTAAGCACTTTGATTACTGTACATTACTCCATTGCCTTCTGGCATTGTTTCTGATGAGATGTTACTCATTTATCGTATAGATACTCATACACAGTGACTTGTTTTTCTCATGCTGCTCTCAAGGTATTTTGCCCTTGGTTTTCAAGTCTGACTAGGATGTTTCTAGGTATTGATATGTTTGTGTTCATTCTGTCTGAGATTGGTTGAGATTCTTGGACCTGCAGATTAATGTTTTTCATCAATTTGTAGAAGTTAGTCATTGTTTTTTAAATACTGTTTTCTGTGCCTTTCTTCTCATCCTTTGAGAACTCCAATTACACTTATATTGATATACCTGATCTTTTCCTATAGGTCTCTGAAGCTCTTTTCTTTTTTCTTCAGTCTTTTTTTCTCTGTTTATTAAATGTATAATTTCCAATTCTTTCTTCTGCCATCTTAGATCTGCTATTGAGATTCTCCAATGAAATATCACTTAAATTATTGTACTCTTTAATTCCAGAGTTATCATTTGGTTCTTTTCAATAAGTTACATAACCTTATTGAGAATCTCTCTTAGTTGATCCATTGTTGCCATACTTTCCCTAACCTTGTTATATAGAATTTCATTTATTTCTTTGGATATATTTATAGCAGTTGCTTTGAAGTCTTAGTAGGCTAAATCCTACATCTGGAGATATTAAAAGATCATTTCTATTGACTGTTTTTAAACTGAACAAGGGTCACAGTTTCCAGTTTTTTTACATGTCTCATAAATTTGTTATTGAAAACTGGATTTCAGATAATTTTTGTAGCAACACTGGATTCTGAGATCTTTTTGGAAGTTGTTATTACTATTTATTTTTTAAAATTGTTTCCATGTTTCATAATATGCCTGGGCTAAATGTATAATATCTGTTTCTCCTGCAGTGTAGGGGCACTAAAAACTCTGCTCAGGAATTTTTTTATTTGTATATTTCTGTTTTGTTTTATTTTGCTTTGGGCTTGTTTTTCTTTGTTTTTTTTAAATTGAAGTGTAGTTGATACACAAAGTTGTATTAGTTTCCGTTGTACAAACTAGCAATTCAGCGTTTATATACATTGTGAAATGATCTCCCTGATAAGACTAGTAACCATCTGTTATCATACAGTTATTAAAATACTGCTGACTGTATTCCCTATGCTATGCATTACATGCCTGTGCCTTATTTATTTTGTGACTGGAAGTTTATACTTCTAATTCCATTCACATATTTTGCCCTTCCCTCCACTTCCCTCCTCTCTGGCAACTGCCAATTTGTTCTCTGTATCTGTTTCTGCTTTCTTTTGTTTGTTTTTGTAGATTCCACATATAAGTGAAATCATGGTGTATTCTTTCTCTTTCTGATGTGTTTCACTTAGCATAATACCCTCTAGATGGATCCATGTTGTCACAAATGGCAGAATTTCATTTTTCTTATTGCTGTGTAATATTCCATTGTATATATATATATATATTACATCTTCATTACTCGTCATCTACGAGTGGTCTCTTAGGTTGCTTCCATACCTTGGCTGTTGTAAATAATGCTACAATAAACATGGGGGTGTATACATCTTTTCAAATTAGTCTTTTCCTTTTCTTCAGATAAATACAGAAAAGTGGAATTGCTGAATCATATAGTACTTCTATTTTTACTTTTTTGAGGAACCTCCATACTGTTTTCCATTGTGCTTATATCAGTTTACATTCTCACCAACAGTGCATGAGGTTTCCATTTTCTCCTCATCTTCCCCAACAGTTCTTTATTGTCTTTTGACATTAGCCATTCTGATAGCTGTGAGGTGATATCTCATTGTGGTTTTGATTTGCATTTCCCTGATGACGAGTGATGTTTCATGTGTCTGTTGGACATCTGTATGTCTTCTTTGGAAAACTGTCATTTCAGATCCTCTGCCCATTTTTTAATTGGATTGTTTGGTTTTGATATTGAGTTGTATGAGTTCGTTATATTTTTTGGATATTAGCCTCTTATTGACTATATCATTCACAAATATATTCTCGCATTCAGTAGGTTACCTTTTTGTTTTGTTGATGGTTTCCTTTGCTGTGTAAAACCTTTTTAGTTTGATGTAGTTCCATTTGCTTATTTTTGCTTTTGGTGCGCTTGCCTGAGGAGACATGACCAAAAAAATGTTACTAAGACTGATGTCAAAAAGTTTAGTACCTATGTTTTCTTCTAGAAGTTTTATGGTTTCAGGACTTATATTTAAGCATTTAATCTGTTTTAAGTTTATGTTTTATATGGTATAAGAAAGCGGTCCAGTTACATTCTTTTGCATGTTATCTGTTCAGTTTTCCAAACATCATTTATTGAAGAGACTGTCTTTTCCCCATTGTATATTCTTGACTCCTTTGTTGTTGATTAATTGAAAATATAGTCCATTGACGTTAGACGACTTGGAAGCAAACTACGTGCCAATCAAGGGACGAATGGATAAAGAAGATGTGGTATTTATACACAATGGAATACTACTGAGCCATAAGAAATGATGAAATCAGGCCATTTGTGACAACATGGATGGTCCTTGAGAGTATTATGCTGAGTGAAATTAGTCAGAGAGAGAAAGTCAAATACCATATGATCTCACTCATAAGTAGCAGATAAAAACAATGACAAACAGACACATAGCATTGGAGATTGATTTGGTGGTTACCATAGGGGAAGGGGGAAGGGGAGAGGGCAAAATGGATGATTAGGCTCACATGTGAGGGGATGGACTATAATTAGTTTTTGGGTGGTGAACATGATGTAATCTACACAGAATTCAAAATATATTATGATGTACATCTGAAACCTATATAATGTTATAATCCAATGTTACTGCAACTAAAAAATAAAAAAAAAATTAAAAAAAAGAAAAAAGAAACCAATATGTGGAAAGAAGAAATTGCTTTATAATAGTGAGACTGAGGAAGGGAAATAGGCAGAGATGAATTCTAAGAGCTAATTAACAATCTATAAGAAATGAAAGTAAAGCTTTGTAAAAATTTTTTTAAAAAGGAGAATATAGTTGTTTGTATATTTCTGGGCTCTCTAGTCTGCTTCATTGATCTATATTTCTCTTTTTTTGCCAGTACCATGCTGTTTTGATTACTATAGCTTGTAGTATAGTTTGAAATCATGGAGCATGATAATTCCAGCTTTGTTCTTCTTTCTCGAGATTACTTTGGCTATTCAGGGTATTTTGTGGTTTCACACAAATTTTAGAACTAATTGTTCTAGTTTTGTGAAAAATGCCATTGGTATTTTAATAAGGATTGCATTGAATTTGTAGATTGCTTTGGGTAGTATGAACATTTTAACAATATTAATTCTTCCAATCCATGAGTATGGTATATCTACCTATTTATTTGTGTTGTGTTCAATTTATTTCATCAATGTCTCATAGTTTTCAGTGTACAGGTCTTCCACTTCCTTGGGTAAATTTATTCCTATGTATTATTCTTTTATATGATTATAGATGGAATTGTTTCTTGATTTCTCTTTCTGATGGTTCATTGTTAGTGTATAAAAATGCAACTGATTTCTGTATATATATTTTGTATCCTGCAACTTTACTGAATTCATTTATTAGTTCTAATAGATTTTTGGTAGAGTTTTTAGGGTTTTCCATATATAGTATCATGTCATCTACAAATACTGACACTTTTACTTTTTCCTTTACACTTTGGATGCCTTTTATTTCTTTTTCTTGCCTAATTGTTCTGGCTAGGACTTCCAATACTATGTTGAATAAAGTGGCAAGAGTGGGAATCCTTGTCTTGTTCTTGATCTTAGAGTAAAAGCTTTCAGTTTTCATTGTTGAGTATGATGTTAGCTGTGGTTTTGTCATACATGACCTTTATTATGTTGAGGTATGTTCCCCTTATACCCAGTTTGTTGAAGGTTTTTATCATAAATGGAAATTGAATTTTGACAAATGCTTTTTCTGCGTCTATTGAGATGATATATGACTTTTATCCTTAGTTTTCTTAATGTAGTGTATCATTTTGATTGATTTGTGGGTAGTGAACCATCTTTACATCCCTGGAATAAATTCCACTTGATCATGATGTATGAGTCTTTTAACGTGCCGTTGAATTAGGTTTGCTAATATTTTGTTGAGAATTTTCCATCTATATTCACCAATAATATTGGCTTGTAATTTTTTTTTGGTAATATCTTTGTCTGGTTTCGGTATCAGCATAATGCTGGCCTCATTGAATGAGTTGGGGAGCAATCCTTCCTCTTCAATTTTTTTGAAATAGTTTGAGAAGGAGAGGTATTAACTCTTATTTAAATGTTTGGTGTAATTCACCTGTGAAGCTGTCTGATCCTGGACTTTGGTTTGTTGGAAGTTTTTTGATTATTGATTCAATTTAATTACTAGTAATCAGTCTATTTAGATTTTGTATTTCTTCATGATTCAGTTTTGGAAGATTGTATGCTTCTTGGAATTTATCCACTTCTTTTAGGTTGTCCGATTTGTTGGTGTATAATTGTAGTAATCTCTTATGATCCTTTGTATTTCTGTGGCATCAGTTGTAACTTCTCCTGTATTACTTATGATTTTATTTTTTTCATCTCTCTCTCTTTTTTCCTTGATAAGTCTGGCTGTTGGTTTTTTGATTTTGTTTATCTTTTCAAAGAACCAACTCTTACTTACTTTGATCCTTTCTACTGTTTTTTTAGTCTCTGTTTCATTTATTTCCAATCTGATCTTTATTCTTTTCTTCTTTCTACTAACTTTGGGGTTTGTTTGTTTTTCTTTTTCTAAATCCTTTAGATGTAAAGTTAGACTATTTGTAATTTTTCTTTTTTCTTGGGATAGACCTGTATCACTATAAACTTCCCCCTTAGAACTACTTTTGCTGTGTCTCATAGATTTTGGACTGTTTCATTTCCATTTTCCTTTGTCTCAAGGTTTTTTTTTATTTCCTCTTTGATTTCTTCATCAACAAATGGTTGTTTAGTGTCATGTTGTTTAGCCTCCAATTGTTTGTGGTTTTTCCAGTTTTCTTCTTGTAATTGATTTCTAGTTTCATATTGTTGTGGTGGTCAGAAAAGATGCCTAATATGATTTCAATCTTCTTAAATTTATTGAGACTTGTTTTCTGGCCTAACGTGTTCTGTTCTGGAGAATGTATCACGTGCATTCAAAAAGTATGTGTATTATGATGTTTTTGGATGGAGCATTCTGTGTATGTCTAAGTCCATCTGGTCTAATGTGTAATTTAAGGCCAATGTTTCCTAATTCTCTCTGTATGATCTATCCATTGATGTAAATGGGGTGTGAAAGTCCCCTACTATTATTGTGGTACTGTCAATTTCTACCTTTATGTATGTTAATATTTGATTTATGTATTTAGGTGCTATTTTGGGTGCATAGGTATTTACAAGTGTTTTATCTTCTTGTTGAATTGTTCCCTTGATCTTTCTGTAATGCTCTTCTTTGTCTGTTGTTATAGTTCTTGTTCTATAGTCTATTTTGTCTGATATAAATATTACTACCCCAGCTTTCTTTTTGTTTCCATATGCATGAAATATCTTTTCCACCTCTTCACTTTCAGTCTGTCGTTAGATCTGA
Source organism: Equus quagga (assembly GCF_021613505.1). Classification (NCBI taxonomy): domain Eukaryota; kingdom Metazoa; phylum Chordata; class Mammalia; order Perissodactyla; family Equidae; genus Equus; species Equus quagga. Next base: position 37,661,731 of record NC_060277.1, on the reverse strand, counting down.
AGTATGTCTCTTGTGTGTAGCATATATGTGGGTCTTATTTTTTTATCTGTTCTGCTACGCTTTGTCTTTTGATTGAAATATTTAATCCATTTATATTTAAAATAATTATTGATAGGTATGTATTTATTGCCATTTTGTTAATTGTTTTCTGGATGTTTTGGTAGTTCTTCTGTGTTCCTTTCTTCTTTTCTTGCTCTCTTCCATGGTAATTTGATGACTTTTTTTAATGTTACATTTGGAATCCTTTCTCTTTTGTTTTTGTGTATCTAATATAGGTTTTTGGTTTGTGGTTACTATGAATTTCATATGTAACAACCTATGTATATAGCAGTCTATTTTAAGTTGATGGTCTCCTAAGTTGAAACACATTCTAAAAGCCCTACATTTTTACTGCTCCCACATTTGATGCTTTTGACATCATATTTTACCTCTTTCAATTTTGTATGTCCCTTAACTTCTTATTGTAGATATAGATGATTTTATTACTTTTGTCTTTTAACCTTCATATTAGCCTTATAAGTGGTGGACCCACTACCTTTACTATATGTTTGTGTTTACCAGTGATACTTTTTTCCCATAATTTTCTTATTTCTATTTGTGGCATTTTCTTTTCCACTTAAAGAAGTACCTTTAACATTTCTTGTAAGGTCAGTTCAGTGGTGATGAACTCCTGTAGTTTTTGCTTCTCTCAAAAATTCTTTCTCTCTCTTTCCATTTTGAATGATAACCTTCCTGGGTAGAATATTCTTGGTTGTAGGATCTTTCCTTTAAGCCTTTGAATATATCATGCCACTCCCTTTTAGCCTGCAAAGTTTCTCCCGAAAAGTCAGCTGATAGTCCTATGGGAGTTCCTTTGTACATAACTTGTTGCTTTTCTTTTCTGTTTTTTGTTTTTTTATTTTTGAGGAACATTGACCCTAAGCCAATTGACAATCTTTCTCTTTTTTTCTCCTCAAAGCCCCAGTACATAGTTGTGTATCCTGGTTGTAGGTCATTCTAGTTCTTCTGTGTGGGATGCCTCCACAGTATGGCTTGATGAGCATTGCATACATTTGCACCCAGGATCCAAACTGGCAAACGCCAGGCTGCCAAAGCAGAGCACTTGAAATTAACCACTTGGCCATGGGGCCAACCCCCAAATTGTTGCTTTTCTATTGCTGCTTTTAAGATTCTCTCTTTATCTTTAATTTCTGACACTTTAATTATAATGTGTCTTGGTGTCGACCTCTTTGAGTTCATCTTATTTGAAACTCTCTGTTCTTCTGGGACCTGGATGACTGCTCCCTTTCCCTGGTTACAAAAGTTTTCAGGTATTATATTTTTCAAATAAGTTTTCTGTCCCTTTCTTTCTCTCTTCTCTTCTGCAACTCCTATAATGTGAATGCTAGATGTCTTGATGTTATCCTAGAGATCCTTTAAACTATCCTCATTTTTGAAAATTCTTTTATCTGTTCATCTTGGGTGATCTCCTCTACTCTGTCATCCAGATTGCTGATCCATAAGTCTGCTGTTCTGCTTGTAGGCATTCATCTAATCTGCTGTTGATTCTCTCTAGTGAATTTTTCATTTTGGTTATTGTATTTTCAGCTCTACTTAGTTCTTTTTTATATTTTTTACCTCTTTGTTGAAGTTCTCACTGTGTTCATCCATTCTTCTCGAGTTTCACGAGCATCTTTATGTCAATTACTTTTTACTCTTTATCAAGTAGGTTTCTTTTCTCTGTTTCATTTTTGAAATTTGTCTTGTTCTTTCATTTGAAACATATCCCTCTGTCTCCTCATTTTGCCTAAATTTCTGTGTTTATTTCCATAGATTAGGTAGATCAGCTACATCTCCTGAACTTGCAAAGGTGGCATTATATAAGAGGTGTCCTGTAGGGCCCGGCAGTGTGTTCCTCTTTGATCACTAGGTGAGGTGCTCCAGAGGTACTCCCTGTGTGGTCTACATGTGCCCTTCTGTTGCAGCATGGCTGCAACTACTGTGGGCGAGCTAGAAAGTGGGGCTGGCCCCCAGGATGGCTGGCTGTAAGGTCCGAGTACATGTGGCTGCTGCAGTGCACTATTGTGTGGGACAGGCCCCTGGCACAGCTGAATGCAAGTTACAGCAGTGCACAACCAGTGCAGATGCAAGGTGGGTGGCTTAGGCACTCAGCATGGCTGGCTGTGAGACTTGGCAGTGCATGAATGTTTTGTGTGTGCTGGTGGACAGCATAGGCCCCAGGTACAGCTGGCAGCAAGGGCAGCCAGTAGTGCATGAGCAATGGAGGTGTGCTGGTAGGCAGGACTGGCCCTCCATGTGACTGGTTGTGAGGCCTCATGGTGTAAAACTGTCATGGGTGTGCTAGTCAATAGCGTAAGCCTCTGGCATGGGCTGGCTGTGTAGCCCAGCAGTATGCAACTACTTTGCCTGCACTGGTGGGTGGGGCAAGCCCCAAAGAAGGTTGGCTGTGCAACCTGCAAGAGCATGACTGTTGCAGGTGCATTGGTGGGTGAAGCAGACCCCCAGAAAGGCTGGCTGCAAGATCCTGTGGCCCACGACGAGTGTGGGCACTCTGGCGGGTAGAACAGGGCCCTGTGATAACAGGATAGAGGGAGGATTCCAAAATGGCTCCCGCAAGTGCCAGCATCAGCACAGCTAAACAAAGTGACAAAAATGACTGCTGCCAGTGTCTCAGTCTGGGGGTGTGGTGGGGGTAGGGGCAGGCAATTGCCTTCTGTCTCTCTAGGAGGTGCTGCAAGCTTGTTAAGTGTATCTGTTTTACCTATAGACTATGCATTTTTCTGTCTGCTGTTTTCGCCTGGTTTCCAGGTCCAGCGAATCTGTGTGTGAGCCCTCTAAGAGCGGATTTTCCTTTCCCTGTAGTTTTAAAGTTTTCCTGGATATATTCTCCATTAGTTTTCAAAGCCAGATGTTTTGGGATCTTGTCTCTTCTGTGCTGGGTCTAAGGGCTGGGGTGCCTAATGCAGAGCTTGAATCCTTCACTCCTTTGGGAAATGCTCTATACCTTTGAGATCACTTTGAATGGTGAAATGCTGCGACTAGGTGTGGGTTTTTTCCTCAGTAGGACCATATCTCTGCCTCTCCCCCCGACCTTTCGGTGCTTGTTGTAGAGGCTCTTTTCATCCAGTTTCCAGATCTCCCTCAGAGGAAATTATTCTACATGTAGTGGTAGATTTGTTGTGCCCATCAGAGTAGGAGAGCTCATGATCCTTGTGTGCCACCATCTTCCAAACGTATCTTTGTTATTATTATTCTTGTTCTAATTTGTAAGCCTACCTTCTTAGGAATTGAGCTTTATGTTTATAGGTTAGTAGTCACTCAATGATTGGACAGAGATTGTGTTTAAAATCCTGGAACCAGCAAGGTGTACAGATTGTGTGTGGGGGTGGTTATTTGAATATTGAATATTTAGGTCATTTATAGGTCTGTCCTGGTTTTCACTTTCTACTGGACTGTTGTGAGTCTCCTATGTCTATTTGTACAAGCTCAGGATAGGCCAGGAGTGTGTAAATAGCTTACGGCGTCTCAAGTGTTCTCTCCAGCTAGGCCTCTTCTGTTCTTGTGCAGAGCAACAGCCAGGAATATGCTTGACCTAACCAGAATGCAGCATCAGACTAGCAGAGCCAGCCATTGGCTATCCCTCACTTGCTACTTCCAAAAGATAATTTTCTTTGGGAATAATGAACCCATTTGTCCATAGTAAAGAAACTACTGGTCCTCATGTCCTACTTTGCCCTGGCAGAACTTAAACGTTGCCCGAATTGGGAACAGGGAGATGGAATCAGCCTTAGGCCAGAGGGACAAGATTCTCATTCTTCTTGCCTAAAGTTCAACAATTTTTCAAATAGAAATGCTTATCAGATTGTTGTATTCCTTTGGTAAGTTTCCAAACTCTTGAAATGGTTATTTGGTCATACTAGTTTTATAGTTACTTTGGGGGGAGTAACTCATTCACCCATAGCCATAAGTACCCTACAATCTCTTTTATGAGCATAATAAGGAAAGAATGATCAGGAGCTCATGGACAGATGGAATGAGAAGATATATGTATTTATTTTGAAAACAGTCTGAAATCCTCAAAATAATTCAATGACCTTGCCATATTTTGGTTTTCTATATGAAAATATGCATATTCTAATTAACTTCCTATTATCATCTTTTTATACATTTCCAGCCAAAATATTTTACTAAACAAACTTTTTTATTAAGCAATTCATTATGCTTTTTTTAAGTTCTCCTTTGTTCAGTTCTTAAATATATCATTTCATTTATTTACTAAACTTTTACTGTTTTTCTAGCAGGTGCTAGATGTTCTATGAAGTTAGGAAACAAGAGTGACAAAGATGCAGACTTTGTATTTAGGGAAATCATAATCTAAATCAGAAATTAAACATATAAAACCCATTAAAATATTGACCGATAGCACAGAGGATATATTATCTGCCCTTCACAATACCTTCAGTAGAAAACTTTGATTTCACAAAAGGTGTTCTGTTGTTCTGCTACCTTCTGCCCAACATACTTCAATGCAAACAGCATCTGTTGGTCTCATGTGTGTGCACACAGAAGCACAAAAACCTGTAAGATTTTAGAAAGCTGCAACAATAAATTTTCTAGAAGCCAATATCTTTTCTCAAAGTCTCACTTCTTTCCCAGAGCTTTCAATACTCCCCTTCCCTGATTCTATTGAATCCCCCAAGCCGTGGTATTTTCTGAAATCTTAATTTAGTACTTAAAAGGTGAAATTACATCTTTGCAAGACGGGAACATTTCCAACTATCTGTGACTAATACCAAGAAAATACAGAATATTTTCATAATATCAACTAAACAATTGTTCTTTTATTGTCATTTCCAAGGAAATAAATGTCAAAGTGTAGTTTATAGTGATACACTGCAATTCTCTATAAATTTTACAATGAAAATAGCTCCATAGGGTAGATTCATGATGAGATGAAATGAAAGAAGCAGGATTAGGCAACAGCCAACTGATATTAAAATGTCAAACACAAGGTGAAAATAATTCTTTGATTGAAGATGGTGGAGTTTGTAGAATTCACATATTTTCACAAGGATGAAAAGCTATTTCAGTAAAGATATTTTCTCTCATTTATTTGACAAGATACTGTTCTGTTGAATGAGATGGGGAAAAAAGGGGAGGAATACCAATACTTAGATCCTGTATAAGTCAAAATAGGTTAATTTATGCTATGATAATAAACTAATTTCAAATTCTCAGCATCTTAAAGCAACAAAAAGTTACTTCTTGGTTTTGCTGCAGGTTCCATGCAGAGCAGTGAAAAAGTTTCTGCTCACTATAGCCACTCAGGCTGATGGAGGCTCTATTTTAACACTTGCTTCCACAATCACCAAGATACAGACAGAGGACTCAGTAAATTGTGCATTGGCTGTTAAAGCTTCTACCTGAAAGTGACGTACACACTTCCATTCATATTTCCTTGACCAAAGGAAGTCACATGGCAATCCCTAACTACAAGAGCAGGAATATTCAGTCCTACAAGCTACATGGAAGGATAACCAGAATATTTGTGAGCAGGCCTAATTACTACCTCAGCTCTTCACACAACCTACAATTTAAAAAGGGGAATTAGACATCTACTACAATGTCAATACAAGAAGAAATATGATAAGGGCTGAAGAGCATAATGATAAATACATAATAGTAATGACAATAAAAATACTAATAATTTTGGTTTTATTGCTTTATTATTTTGCCAGGCATCATTCTAAGTGTTCCACATGATATTTGCATTTAATTCTCAAGCAACATTATGGAGTATGTTGTATTGTTATTACCTTGTTGGACAGATGAGGAAACTGAGGCACAGAAAAATTAAATGATTTATCCATAATTATATATATAAATAAAGTTAGTGACTGAACCAAGATTAGAACCTGGACCCTTAAATACTATAGAACATAATAGCCTGTCTGCCTTAGTCCCTGGATTTTAAAACTTTGTTTTAATTTAAAAGACATTTATTCATCTAAAATCTTACTAAGAAACTCGTTATAACAACTAATGCAAGAGGAACATCTTTGGTTAAAGTAGGGAGAAGCAGATGGAGCCCTTCCTGCTTGGGGCAGTATATACTGTTTTCTAGCTATAGACCGAGAAGGCTGGCATTAACATAAAAAGTATTTGACACTTCTTTTTTACTAAAAATATGGCTACTTAATACGACCCTCACATCCTCATACCTTAATTCAATTTGTATTTGTAACAAGTGTTATTGTGACTTTAAAAGCAGAAAAATAGAATATTCTGAGACACAAAGTCAGGAGTCTATTGTCAGGCTGAAATTGAAGATACAGAGTTTTTGATTTCTAGAGTTCAATATTTTAAAATCTTCCCAAACTAAATATATGAAAACAAATCTAGGATTAAGAAAGCTATAAAGGTAAGAAATGCTTGCCTTTAGATAATGCTCCCTAGAAAGGATAAAAATCACCATCCTACTAATTAATTATTAGCCAGCTGGGGGATCTTGACTAATTCCATAAAGAGACCAAAAAGCACAGCTATCTGGCAGCCACCAACAGAGAAAAAGAGTTCGAATACCCCATATACTCCATAAAATCCATGCATCCGTGGGAAGTACTTGCTTTTCCAATCTCAAATGTGCTCCCCATTACTCTCTCTTCAATAACATTGGAACACGAAAAAATACTGAGGTTATATATATTTCTAACTTCTCCACCATTAATTGCTTTCTCTAAAATTGTCTTGATTAAGAAAGAAACACAAAGCCAACATTTACAATGTTTTTTCTCAGACCACAACATTTAACTTCAGTAGTCATCACTACATTGTTTTAAGGAAATAATAAACGCTTGAAAACAAGCAACTCCAGATTCCTGTCTCCAACAGCATAAATATTTGGCATCCTAACTCACCTTTAAAATAATGAGGGAGCAACGTGGGAAGTGAGAAAGAATTTAAATAAACACACACAAAAATACCTGTCATAAATATATAGATTTAATACACACTCCTCCTCCTCACAGACAGACACAAAACTAAATTCATTCCCTGAATACTTTCATTTTCTATTGCTCTCCTTTAATTAACCTCATGACGATATTAATGCACTTCTGCCTTGGCACACAAAACTTTTTTTAATGTCCATGATTATAACTGGGCATCTGTATGCTTTAAAAGAAAAGTTAAAATATTACATTTCTTAGAATATTTTCAACTCTACTATTATTAGGATTAATTTATAAGTGGAAATTTGAAAGGGCATTTTGGGTTTAGGCAGCAAAATTGGTAGTATTTCAAATGTAGTCATTATACATTTGAAATTAAATCAGAAAACATAATAATTTTTTTGATGAAAAGATAGTATAGCATAAAGTGTTTCCTTTATTAAAGAAAACCTTGTTTATATTTCTTGAAACCTTTTAATGTAAAAATACATCTCCAATATGTCTCCTTCAATCTTTGGGTCTTATATTACAGTATGCCCTACTGGACACAAAATTCGAAACCTCTTCTTATTTTCAAAGAAACTGTATGTGATTAAGAAGATTTAAGTAAAATTTTTCTATGGTCCTTGGAAGAAGTTCTACATCAGACATACCACACAGTAAACAATCCTAAAAAAAATCTCACTTTAGACATTGCTGGTTTTTAAAGTCTTGTCTCGAACTTGCCACCAATGGGACTTTTCTCTCTGCGTAGTTCCCTGTTAAATGCTTCCATCTCATCCTCTAAAACACTTAAAATTTCTCATCCCTCTTTTATTTAGAGTAGTTTGTTCTCTCATGGAAATCTCGGCACTGGAGATTAAGTTTATACCCCATTTGTGTTGGACAATGAATTTCTCTAACAAAGTAGTTACATTTGCTTAATCAGGTTATTTAACTCCTAAGAATCTTGTTTATGTTCTCAGTGCTATGGCTACAAAATTCGACATTAGATTTAATTTTTAGATTCCACAAGTATCTCTATATCTTTGTTCCTGCATTATTATGGGATGTTTACATAAAACGTTATATAGACAATGATATTGTCATCATTGTCCCAATATGCTACGAGGCTCCATTGTTGTCATTAAGGACTTACCTGCCAAGTTAGAAATACTTATGCTTTACCAAATGTCTTTCCTGCCATCCAAATTGTCACACCTGCTACAGTAACAAATGCCATCCATCCTCAATACCTATCTCTCTAAATCTCCAAAGAGTAACATCTGAACAACGAATGAAAGGGGTAAAATCACAAAGAGCCTAATTATATTCTTGGAATGAGTTCTATTAGCTGTAACAGAGGAGTTTATAATGGAATGGAAACAAATTCAAAATTTGTCCCTAGTAGAACATTTTTCTCTGTATATGTGTTATTCTGTTTAATTCTGAGGTTTTCATCTCTGGGTTAGTAGGGCATTCTAAACCAAAATAATTGAATTTGACTTTGAGAAGTGCCATTATCCCTTGTTAAGCAAACTAGAAGTTTAGCAAATTTTCTTACTCCCCTTTGATTTATTATGTAACCTTGGAGTTCTTTAATATCACTTCTTTTTTCTTTTCAATATGACCTCTCAGTTGTATTGTCCTATGTGTTTCCTGCTCTCTCAAAGGGAGGTGATCTAGATTAATGAGTTTGAACTCCACAGATTAATACTCTATAAGCAGCAGTCATTTTTTCAATTGGTATTATTTCACTATTTCAATTTTCTGAAATCACTCAGGACTTATACTAACCTAGAGGGATGACAAACAATAAGATTAAGCTAGAATAGCCATGATGTAAATTCTCTCACACCCTTCAGAAATATATGAGTATCAATTTTGTTAGGATTAAACCAAAGACGAGCTGACTGCTGCCAAGGCAGAAAGACAATTTGTTCTTTAAAGGGGTGTTTCAAAGCTCTGTCCCCAAGGCTTGCCCTCTAACTCAAATCATGCCCAGGAGATAAACAGAAGCCAGTGAGATACATTCTACAGAATGTTTACTGCAGTTTGATCAAACAGAATCCGACTATTTTTTACCAGAGCACTGAGACATTATTGGTGATGCAAATTAGTCTAGGAGGGTAGTGTTATCATGACTGCTAACAGTCTTCCATAGAATCGGAATTTGTTAAAATTGAGCATGTGTTCTAGAAATGCAGGCGGAATGTTGTTGAAAAAGAAAATGAACAAATTCAACAGTTAAAGTACTCTATATTAATATTAAATGTCATTGAAAATATGCTTTATAATAATACAATACGTGTACTTTTAGAGGAAAAACTCAAAACTGAGATTTTCATCATCTGTATTCAAAAATTTTAGGTGCTGTAACCTTGTTCTTGTAGGATAGTAGCATAGTTGCCATCATCATCATCATCATCATCTGATGTAACTGGTAACATTCTCCCAAATAATTGTAATCATTTATACAATGTAACTTATGAATGGAAAAATAATTCACCTTAAAGATATGCCATTAATAAAAAGTAACATTTATTGTATGCTTGCTTTATCATGTGCTTACAATCACATGCTAAGTACTTTACATACGTTATCTCATTTCATCCTCATCTCACAGCACTGAGGTACAGAATGACACATTTCTCAAAAGTGCATGATATTTACTGAAATTTGATCAAAGAGAAATTTGACTACTTTTTTATCACAACGTTGTACATTTCCTCTTATTGTAATAAAACAAAATAATTTTACTATCTTCATTATGAATATATATTAGAAAGGTTAAATAATTGACTCAGTCACAGGCGTAATAAGAATGGTATAGCGAACATATGAATGGAGACCATCTCTCCAGAGAGCTAAGCTCTTAACCTTCATATGATCTGATCATGTGACTATTCATTGTGATAAAAATACTCTGAACAGTTGTTTGGCCAATATTCTCATGAATATAAAGAATGCCATTCTTATAAATATAAGAATAGACGAAAGATGCTGCTAAAGCCTGTTAAAGCACAGCCTCTGGGTCACACCTGACCATTTACTGTGCTCTTGGGGTATAAATATTCTTGAAATCCAATCGTAAACATGTACTTATAACATACTATATTTCACATTTCTGGGAATCTACAGCTTGGAGGAAAAGCAAAGTATATGAAAAGAGGCAAAAGAAAATCAAACAATATTTAACTAATGGTTAAAGGGCAATAGAGGCACATCAAGAGAAACTGCAGAGTTAATTTCCCATTAAGTGATACAACAAACTGAATATTATCTACAAACTGAAAATAATTCATCGGGTAAGTTTGATGAGAAAGGAATTTACATAAGAGATAGATCTAGAAGAATGCACAATAATTGAAAATAGAGCAGAGGAATATTATTAATGGTAAGAGAAGTGTCATATGCAATATGTAACCCACACTAGAAGATATAACAGAGCACCTTTACTTATGTACGGGCCACAGGTTGTTTTTGAACAGGTGAAAAAAACCATGAATGGCTAAGATAGTTTTACAAAGGTAATTTTGACTTGAAAATGTATAAATAAAAATAAATGTTGGAGAGTGGGCTTTAATCTTAGGCTTTACACAGACAACAGAGAGAAAAAAATGCAATGGCTTGCATCTCCAGTTGTCTCTTGTAAAGATCTGACCTGTTGACGTAAATTCATGAATGTAAATTCCTAGGTAAGAATAATGATCAACAATTCCTATCAAAGCCTACACACAAAAGCAAAACTTAAAATAAGTTTTGATGCTCTCATGGAATAAAGTATTAGACAAATAGAGTCATTTCCTAAACTACCAAAAATAGTATGTGGGAACACATCATGATGGAGGAAAGAAGTATGAATCGAGTTTTAAAAGGATGGCATTAATTTGAGTAATGAATAATGCATTGGCACATAGACTTTGACAGCGTAGTGTAACCTGCTGAAGTTAATAATACTAATGCAATTCATTCAGCAAAGATTTATTGAATATCTTCTCTTGCACACTAACAAGCTAGACCTCCGATATATATGGATCGATACTGAAAGATGCCCTTCCCTGAAGTAGTTTATAATTTAATGAGAGAAACAAACATAGATTGCCTAAAAAAAAATGAAGTCAGATTTTAACACTGTTGTAATAATCGTAATAACAGATATTGATGGATTTGGAGAAGATGACTATTGAACTTCATCTAAAATTAATAGAGGTTTAATGCAACTCTTATCAACATTCCAGAAACAGGTTTCGTAAGTATACACTATATTATCCTAAAGTTTACATGGGAAGGCAAAGGAACGAGAACAACTGAAGCAATTTTGAAGAAGAAAAAATAGGAGGAATCAGTCTACTTGATTTGAAGTCAATATATAGTTACAGTAATAGACTGTGTGGTATTGATGGAGGCATGGACACATAGATCAATGGAACAGAATAGAAAATCCAGAAATGGACTCACAAATGCACCCAATTGATTTTTTAAAGTTAAGACTATATATTTTTAGAGCAGTTTAAGGTTCACTGCAAAATTGACAGGCAGGTACACAGATTTTCCAATATAACCCCTGTCCCAACATGTGCATAAGAAAAAATAATGAATTTGACCCAAGTCTCACATCTTATACAAAAATTAAATAAAAATGGATTATGGACACAAATATAAAGTGTCAAAATTTTATAAAACTATACAGGAGAAAGGTCTTCAAGATCTAGGGCTCATCAAAAAATTCTTAGACTTGACACACACAACATGATCTATAAGAGAAAAAAATGGATGTTTGAGTTTATGAAAATTAAAAATATTTGCTCTACGTTAGTACTTGTCAAAGAATGAAAGGCAAGTAAAACAGTGGGAGAAAATATTTTCAAATTATATATCCAAGAAACTAGTATCTAGAATATATCAAGAACTCTCAAAACTCAACAGAAAAAAACAAAGCAAATTATCCAATTAGAACATGGGCAAAAGACACGAAGAAACATTTCAGAGAAGAAGACAAACATGGAAAATAAGAAAGGAAAAAGATGCTAGACATCATTAGCCTCTTTGTAAATGCAAATTAAAACCTCAAGAAATACCACCACACACCTATCAGAATGCCTAAAATAAAAAAAAGAAAATAGAGAACAAGTCAAATGCTGGCAAGGATATGAAAAAACTGAGTCACTCAGATATTGCTGCTGGAAATATAAAATGGTACAGCCACTATGGTAAACCGTTTAGCAGTTTAACATGCAACTACCAATCAACCCAGCAATTGCACACTTGAGAATTTATCCAAAGAAAGGAAGACTTACGTTTATGCAAAAACCCCTACACAAATGTTTTTATCAGCTTTATTCATAAGGGCCCAAACTGGAAATAATCCAGATGTCCTTAATAAATGAATAGTTAAACAAAGTATGGAGCACTGCTAAGTAATACTTTAGAATACTACTTTGCCATAAAAAGAAATTCACTGTCAATCTGGATGAATCTCCAGGGAATTATACTGCGTGACAAAAGCTCATCCCAAAAGGTTGCATACAGTTTGATTCCACTTGTATAACATTATTGAAATGATAAAATTATGATCTGGAGAACAAATTAGTGATTGCCAGTAATTAAGGAGGGGTGGGGGCAGGAAGGAAGCAGGTATGGCTAAAAGGACAACACATGGTATCCTTTGATGCATATCGTATATTGACTATGTCAGTGGCAACATTCTAGTTGTGATAATGTACTGTAATTTTGCCTGATGTTACCGCTGGGGGAAACTAGGTAAAGAGTAACTGGGTTCTCTTGGTATTATTTCTTAGAAGTGCATGTAAATCTATAATTTTCTCAAAATAAAAAGGTTAATTTAAAAATGAAAATAAAGTCCTTATTTTTAGCCCAGGAAGTTATGTACAAACAAACTCAGGAAAGGAACCAGTTTGTGGGCAATATGGAAGTTTAAAAAATACTGATTTTAATATGTCCATGAAATCTTTTCGCAGGTTGCATTCCTCTGGAAGCAGATTCCAAGGTGAATTAGTCCACAGGGTATTTATTTTTTAGTGGTTTTGGGATTAAAAACTGTGAAAGAGAAAAGAAGGAAGCAAAAGTGGGTAGAAAGTCCAGCTGTGAAACAGACTGGACTATAATATTAGCTGTCCCCACGGGGAGGTACTCTGGAACTAAGAAAAGCCCATCAGAGTTGTCTCATGTTGATTGGAAATAACCTGGCCTATATATGACTGCCTCAATGAGCTCTGGACTGAAAGTTTGTGTCCCCCCACAAAATTTGTAAGTTGAAACCTAATGCCCAATGTGACGGTATTAGGAAGTGAGATCTTTGGGTGGTGATTAGGTCATGAGGATGGAGCCCTCATAAATATGATTAGTGCCCTTATTAAAGAGGCCCCCAAAAGCTCCCTCACTCTTTCTGCCACATGAGGACACAGAGAACAGATGGCCATCTATGACCCAGGAAGTGGGCGTCACCAGACACCTAATCTGCTGGCACCTTGATCTTGAACTTCCCAGCCTCCAGAACTGTTAGAAATAAATATTTGTTTAAGCCACCCAGTCGATGAAATTTTCGTTATAGTAGATGAAAGAGATTAAGAGAGAATTTGATCTTGAGAAGTGGGGTACTGCTTTACCAAATACCTAAAAATGCAGCCTTGGAACTAGGTAATGGGTAGAAACTGACGAGTTTTGAGGTGCACGCCAGAAAAAGCCCACGTTGCTGTGAGTAGACTGTTGCTATGGCTGACTTTGGTGAGGGCCCAGAAAGAAAAGAGGAGAGCTGAGGAGAACACCTCAGTCTTACAGAATATTTAAGTAATCTTGAGTTGAATGTAGAAATACAGATGACAAAGGCCATTCGGATGAGGTTTCAGATGAAAATAAGAAACACGTTATTGGAAACTAGAGGAAAGATCATCTTTCTTAAAAGTAGCAGAAAAACTTAGCAGAATTGTGTTTGTGTCCTAGTGTTTTGTGGAAGGTAGAACCTGCAAGTTATGAAATTGGATATTTAGCTGAATTTATTTCTAGGTCAAATATTGGAGGTGCGGCTTTGGTTCTCCTGACTGCTTATTATAAAATGCAGTAAGAGAAATGACTTAAAGATGGAATTGTTAATCAAAAAGGAAGCAGAATTTAAAGATTTGGAAACTTCTCGGCCTATCCACATTGAAAAAGTGAAAAAGTGTGGTCAGGAGAGAACATTAAATGTGTGGCTAAACAAACCTTTGATAAGGAAATTAGTCAGCCATCTCCACAGAAGCAAGGAGCTGCTGTTTGAGCAATGGAAGGATGACCCCTCTCCCTAGCGAGGAGATGCAGAGGTCACGGCATCACAGGCCAAGAGTGCAAGGGCCCCAAGGAAAGAGTGGTTCAAAGGAGGGGCCAGTCTGTGTGACCTAGGGACACACAGAGGGCTCTGCTTTCCTTACTTGACCCTTATTTTGGATTCTTTTGCCTCACTGTGCCCTGCCAGCTGTCTATGAGATCACCAAGGAAGAAAACGTGGAACCAGGGTGGGAAGGGGAAAAGTTCAGGACAGAAATATGGAAAAAAAGTACATCTAAGCAAGACAAAAGAGAGAGTAGGTCATGACAATTAGAACAATTAGACAGATTTCAAAGACATGGCCCAGAGAAACCAGTGTGGTGGAGAAGTGAATGCCTTTCTTCAAGTAAGGCAAAATTTTAATGAGGATAATTAAAAATCCCCTTACCCCAAAAAGGCCAGCTACATAGGCAAGGAGTATGTTTACTCTGACAAGATCTGTGATATTTATAATCCTCATATCAATCCTAAATAGGAGGTTTAATTCCTATTTTTAGGAGAGAGGATAGTGACTTTCAGAGAAGCTGAATAAATTATAACCCAGGTCACTAATAGCTGGGATAGCATAGCTGGGATTTGAACCAAATCTGCTTGATTCCAGTTTCATGATCTTTCGGCCCCATAACAGAGGTTATCTTTATTCAAGCTGACAACAGAAAAAATCTTTTGCTTACGTACTTTCCTATTGAAAGGAATCACATTCTACTTTATTCTTTAAAAAGTCAATCATCCTTTCATTTACTTACACAGAGCAGCAGAGTGTGAAAAACCATCAGAGGGAGTTTAACAGTAGCATGCATGGTATAATAAACAGGTCTGTGCTAAGGCTCATTAGAGCTATCATCTCCAATATTCCCAATCATCCAGATGGGGAGTTAATATTATTGCCATATTATAGATGAGATGACAGACTCAAAGAGGATAACCTGGTTGAGGGTAGCATATCTTTAGATAAACAAATGCAGACCTAAAGAATAGGAAGTTAAAGGGATAAAACAGGGAAAAGAAACGCAACATTTTCTTTTGTAACTAAAATTATATACATTTGTGGAAATTTTAATGAGACCATGAGCTTAATATCAGTGAGTCATTTTTATGTTTCTGAGATACTGTTTAATGATTAGATTTACTTTTTTTTCAGGTGTGAATATCTTCTTCATAATGCATAGAACCTAGCTGAGTAAAACCATATCTATATTAAGTTTCATTATTATATATAAGTATGCAAAAACTATTGTTCAAAAATACACTAATTGCATTTTCTAAGGGTTCACTTTAAATGAAACTTTCTTTTGTTGTTGCCCCTTTATTTACCTGCTAAGTTAGGCTCTTGGAAACTCAAGTTGCTTCTCCTCCACTGCAGTTTCAACTGGTGGCATGATAAGGATTAGACAAAGCTCTTGTAGGAGGTAGCTTCCCTGCAGAGGCATCCCCTTTTCTTCTATCTTTCCCTAAGACAAGAAAATTGTTTTCCTTTATTCTGCAGTAGGCTTGGAATTTCTCCCTCCATATACATGCAGAGCCCCGAGGTTGGGCTGATGTGTACAGGAGAGACATTTCCATTAGGTGTCTCTTCCTTTCACCCTGGAGACATGGGGAAAATGTTGAGAGTATATTTCTTGTCCTCAATGGTTAGTCAAAACAGAACCATAATAAAACCAGATAAGTGAATGAAATTACCAGGAAAATAACTTGGAAATATTCCTCACAGGATTTTATTAGATATTCAACTACACATTTGCATTTTACTTTCAGGAGATACATATTAATATTAAGAGTTTATACTAAAGTTAATCAGGTCACAATATTTTTTGAACTATATAAATCACTCATAAGTTATATCACTTGAATCTTCATTAATTGAGGGATATAATTTATTTAATTAATTTTTCCGTATACTAAATGCATAATAGTTGTTTGAATAAAGTTGGAGAATATGAATGTTTATACAGTGAAGCTTAAAATTTGTAACTTGATTTTTAACTTGTCATTAAAAAATATAAAATCTTGGGGCCACCCTGGTGGCGTAGTGGTTAAGTTCACGTGCACCACTTTGGTGGCCTGTGGTTAGTGGTTTCCTATCCTGGGCATGGACCAGCACACTGCTCATCAAGCCATGCTATCTTGGTGTCCCACATATAAAAAGTAGAGGAAAATTGGCATAGACGTTATGCCAATCTCAGGGCAATCTTCCTAACCAAAAACAAAATCTAAAATCGTGAGTAAAATTTTATAAGTCCATTAAATTTTCATTAGATATTAATCTACATTTTGGGTTTTCCCATGACACTATTGAATTAAAAAGTGAATCCTACAACCAAGCCAGATATTTAATTATTTTCAAACTTTTAAAAGAATCATTTTGAAAATGGGATAGATATTTTAATCTCAAAATTGTCTTTTTAGAAAATTCTGGAATATAATAAAATGACCAAATACCAGTCTTGTAACCTTTCCCCATATACTTGGTCAAAATCATAAGGGTAAGGAGATTGAAACTTTCAGCACATCTGTTTTACCAACTCGATACTAGAAACATTAATGCATACTTTCTTCTGTTCTTAAACTCATATTTAGAATATATGCTGGTGAAATAAAATCTATTTTAACACAAAATAAATTTGTCAGAGATTGTTTTTCTAAACAATTGTTCTACATCTAATCTTTTCCCCAGATTTTTAACCGTTCTGTTATACACACTGGAAAACAATGATTAATATATAAATATACTTCACATTGTTTGTTATTAAATAAAAAATGTATAGACCTAAGAAATAGCAAAAGAAATTACAACAGTGCCATTCTGAAGCTTTGTTCACAGTTTACAATAGAAAACATTGTTTTTTTTAACTTTTTAGATCAATACATGCCGTTTACTGAATTTTAAGAGCCAATTATTTGCTATCAAGTATGCTTTTATTAATCATTGCCAAGGCCTTCTTTTTAAACATAAAATAACCTCATATTTTAAGAAACACATGAAGAGAAATATGTGTCTAAATCATCTACTTATAAGGATGGGATAAGAGGTCATAGGCAAAGTGCTTAGATAGATCCTTCAACTATAATAGAAATAGATTTACATTAGACATAATGGCAAAATACCACCTCTTTTGAGCTTACAATGGTTAAAAAAAATGAAACAGGAAAAGGCTCTTTATAAAAGCATGAACACAGTTTTAAAAAACCTTCCCACTTTCTACTGCAGAAAACATAAATTATATACTTTGCAACCAGCTGTAATGGTAGGCATAGACAGCTGGTCCAATTTACTGTATAGTACTATTGTACATATTGTTTGATGCACAAATTACTTATAATTTCTAGAAGTGCATCTTTGCAGTTTGATATTTTTAAGCAGCACTCCAAAAACTTGAAAAGTTGTAGACTTTTGGAGAGGCTAATTCTGAAAAGGCTTTACTATTGCTGAGTGTGTTTTTCCATATCATGGTTGACAATAGTCTATTTTATATGTTCAAAAAAGTGTACAGAAATGTATGATGTTTTCCACAGACTTCAGGAAATAGCTTATAGAAATTTTACTGATTTTTATGTTCTGATTCTTGAAATTAAATCTTTTAGCCCTATCCATTGCAAAAGCATATCTGCACCTTAAAAATCTACCATCATCATAATAAGGAAAATTCAAAACTTCAGAGAGCATTGAATTTGTGTCAAGTATATTGGAAAAGAATTCATGACTTTGAGCACAGAGCTATTAAAAGAAGACTGTTGGTTTTCTCAAACCAAAGAGGAAAAGCAAGCACCTAGATTAAAATCAAAAGGTCACTTTACCCACTGTGAAATTGTAAGGAGACTGGATCAAGCATTTTTCCAAGTATCTGAATTTATCTTTTCATATGTGTCAATGTGTTGAACCAAGAGGAGGGAAGGTCAAAAATCTTTTTTCTCTCTTTTTGTCCCTTGTCACTGCAAGCCACGTGCCCTAGGATTCTTCTGTCAATGCAAATCCTGTGTTTTCTGGCTTCTGCAGCTCCTTGTCCAGCCTGCATACTGCTGCTGCCGCAAAGACTACCCATGCTTATTTGCCCCTGAAGGTGGGGTTCCATTTTCCTGACATCTTAACTTCTCTAGTATGTTCTCCTATTGCTGTGTCCCTATTGTTCTCCTGTGATGATAGTCACAGGTGATATGTCAAAAATGAAATTGTAAAAATTCTGTAAACTGATATTGAATGGACTCTAAATAATTATCTGTAGTCTCTCTCTAAATATTTTCTTTGCTCTTTAAGGCTCACTTCATTTTCCTTTGAAAATCTGGGTAGGTTTAAATAAGGATTAACTCGTTACCACATCTATAGACCTCCTCCACTCACCCTGACCTTATATTCTAAGCATTTTATCTTTGTTCCACCTTATATTTTCTGCATTCATGAAGCACTTTCTTTAAGCATTGACATTATTTTATATTTACTCCTTTGTAGGAGGTTCTTAATAGCACTGTACTGGAATAAAATATAGGACACGTCTATATAGTTACATCCAAGTATATAGATATTGTGACTGATTTCACCTTTGGTATAAGGTTTCAATGATATTTTACATATTACTTATGATTACTATAAAAATTACTTCATGAATTGCTATTTCTACTACAGGTACCTCTCTAAGCCTCAGATCAATAGATTGGGTTGTATACATGGCTTCTCAATTTGAATGCACAATGACATCTCCCACTCAGCTGAACCTATAAGCTCTCCTTCTCATTCCCAGATCACTCTTCCTCCTAACTTTCATATGTTATAGAGCACAACTACCAAACATTTATTTCCCTAAGTCAAAAAATTGGACATGCATAGATTCAATGCAATCCCTATCAAAGTTCCAACAACATTTTTTACAGAAATAGAACAAAGAATCCTAAAATTTATGTAGAACAACAAAAGACCCCGAATAGCCAAAGGATTCCTGAGAATAAAGAACAAAGCTGGAGGTATCACACTCCCCAATTTCAAATTATACTACAAAGCCATAGTAACCAAAACAGCATGGTACTGGCACAAAAACAACAACACAGATCAATGGAACAAAATTGAGAGCCCAGAAGTAAACCCACACGTTTATGTACAGCTAATATTTGACAAGGGAGCCAAGAGCATACGATGGAGAAAGGAGAGTCTCTTCAATAAATGGTGTTGGGAAAACTGGACAGTCACATGCAAAAGAATGAAAGTAGACCATTCCCTTACACCGTGCACAAAAATCAACTCAAAATGGATTAAAGACTTGAATGTAAGACCCAAAACCATGAGACTTCTAGAAGAAAATATAGGCAGTACACTCTATGACATTGGTCTGAGAAACATATTTTCAAGTCCCATGTCTGACCTGGCAAGGGAAACAAAAGGAAAAATGAACGAATGGGACTACATCAAACTAAAAAGTTTCTGCACAGCAAAGGAAAACCATCAACAAAATGAAAGGACAACCTAACAATTGGGAGAAGATATTTGCAAACCACATATCAGATAAGGGGTTAATATCCAAAATATACAAAGAACTCATACAGCTCAACAACAAAAAAACCAACAATCCAGTTAGAAAATGGCCAAAAGAGCTGAACAGAGATTTCTCCAAAGAAGATATTCAGATGGCCAACAGGCACATGAAAAGATGCTCAACATCATTAGCTATCAGGGAAATGCAAATCAAAACTACAATGAGGTATCACCTCACTCTGCTCAGAATGGCTATAATTAACAAGACAGGAAATAACAAATGTTGGAGAGGGTGTGGAGAGAAGGGAACCCTTGTTCACTGCTGGTGGCAGTGAAAACTGGTGAAGCCACTATGGAAAGCAGTTTGGAGTATCCTCAGAAAATTAAGGATAGATCTACCATATGATCCAGCTATTCCACTGCTGGGTATTTATCCAAAGAACTTGAAAGCACAAAGGCATAAAGATACTTGCACCCCTATGTTCATTGTGGCATTATACACCATAGCCAAGACTTGGAAGCAACCTAGGTGTCCATCAAGGGATGAATGGATAAAGAAGATGTAGTATTTACACACAATGGACTACTACTCAGCCATAAGAAATGACGAAATCCGGCCATTTGTAACAACATGGATGGACCTTGAGGGTATTATGCTGAGTGAAATAAGTCAGAGGGAGAAAGTCAAATACCATATGATCTCACTCATAAGTAGAAGATAAAAACGACAAAAAAAAAAACACATAGCATTGGAGATTGGACTGGTGGTTACCATTGGGGAAGGGGGCAGGGGGGAGGGCAAAAGGGGTGATTAGGGTCACATGTGAGGGGATGCACTATAATTAGTGTTCAGATGGTGAACATGATGTAATGTATCCAGAATTTGAAATATCATGTACATCCGAAAAAAATAAAAATTAAAAAAAAAATTGGACATCACCCTGTGTTAGTTTGCTGTTGCCAGAATAAAGTACCACAGATTGATTATGTCAAATAACAGATTTATTTTCTCATAATTCTGGAAGATAGATGTCAAAGATCAAAGTGTCAGCAGGATTAGTTTTGTTGAAGTCTCTTTCCTTGGCTTGTAAATGACTATCTTTTTCCTGAGTCTTCATATGAACTTCCCCCCCATACGTATGTCCAAATTTCCTCTTCTCGCAAACCAGTCATATTGATTGGGATCTACCCTAATTAACTCTTGAAAGACCCTATCTCCAAATACACTTGCATTCTGAGGTACTGGTGTTTAGTATTTCAACATGAACTTTGGCATAACACATCCTTAACCTCTCCCTCATCCTCAATTCCCTGTCTTCAATCAATCACCAAGCTCTGTTGATTCTTCCTATTAAATATGTTTCTAACATGTCTACTTTTCTCCATCACACTGCACTAACCTAGTCTATGGCAGTATCTGGTTTCACTTAGATTTCTGCAAAGACCTCTAGTCTCATCCTCCTCCAATCACTTCTCCATATTACAGCTAGAATGATCTTTCTGACATTTACATCTGATTATATCACAACAGTAACCCGAGCAAGTAATGCCAGGAGCTCAGCTGAGCTGCCAGTTGTTGGAGGAGTTCATTAAACAACAAGCCAAAAATGAAAGAGTTAAGCCTTTAGTCACTTACTGTCATGGTATAAGCAATAGTCTAAATTGGAAAAAGTGCCGACTGCCCCGTTCCATTTTCCTCCATGGAAGCATGCACCAGTTGAGGTTTAAGTAGGTCAACAAAGATGTAAGGGTCATCTCACTATTGAGGGAGCCCTGAAACAAAAGCTCCAGCAGTTTTACAGACCCTGAAGCTGGAGGGAGGAGGGCTAAGAGTGGAAAAGTACTGGGTACTGAGTCAGAGTGGGGAAAATCGTCTTCAAGTTTTCTCCTTCCTCTCTTCTCTTCTATAATGGGGCCTCTGCAGAAGCATCTGAAGAACCGAGCCCTCAGAAGCATCTGAAGAACCGAGCCCTCAGGTAAAGAGAGCTAGAAGTGAGATGCCTGGGCTAGGAATGCAAATATTCCTAACAGCATGACTGGTCAGGGGAACCTGAGTCCCTGACTGCAACTTCCTTGAGAGCAACTGCAATGTTCTCGCTGTACACCAGGTCTGGTGCGTGTGTGTGTTGGAGGGATGGGGGCAGCTGTACCCTGTGAGGCCTGCCAGGTAAAACCTTTCTAATTGCCCATCGTCAAGCCTGAAAAATGACACAAAAGATTTTAATCAGGATCCAGGCTCCTCAAGTAGTATAGTCAAGAGATTTAAATTTTAGAAGTTGGGATCAGATTCCATGGATTCAAATATTGACTCTGATATTTACAAGCTGTATGATCTTGGGACAGTATCTCAAACTTTCTGTACTTGACTTCCCTCAGTTAAATTTGGTATAACGATAGGACATACATTTCAGGGATTTTGTGTGTCCTAAATGAGTCAATAAAAGATTCTTAGAACATCACCTTGCACATACTAATTGATCAATGCATGTTAACAATCATTATTATACTCATAATCGTTATTATTATTGTCAAGGGGAACATAACTAAAATATATATATATTAAAATCAATTTAATCACTTTATAGTTTCAGTTTGTAAATAAATGTATATTTCCTTAGACAATTTAGAAGAGCAATAAAAAGAATAAATGGTCATCATGCAAATTATCCTTATTAAGTCCTTACTAAGGTGAGGCAATGCAGGTAAATATGTCTATGCATAAATATCGATGTCCTATGAGAATATGAAATAGCAAATACTAAATTTTGCTAAACAGACATATTTTCCTGTCAAAGATGAACATGTAAAGTTTTCATCTTTTCTCTCAAAAAATAAAAGGAGAGTCATCTATCATCATTCTGGTGCCTTAAATCAAAATATGTTAGTACTGAATACAAATCATAATATTACCTTAACAATTACGCTTCCTATCACCGGGTTAAATGTTCTGGAGAATAAGTGAGGAAACTATACAAGGCTTTTTATTGATAGAACTATGATCAGTTCAGTACTTGGCTGAATACTTAGAAAGATTACTCCATTACCTGCGTTTTGTTCACCCTTTTCTTGTGTTAAAGATCTAGCTCTCTAAAAACACTGTCGCCCTTCCATGAAGGAGAAAAAGTTAAAATATTCATTTTGTAAAAATTCTGTGGAATAACTTTATTAATTTGAGGGAGGAACATAGAACAATCCAATAAATGTATATTGTAATAATATGTCCCCTTGAAATTTCTTACCATGTACAATTTCAGAAAAAAATTCAGGATAGACTCAATATCTCTAATGCAGGCCAATATTTATTTAACACGAGATACATAAAATCTGAGGTTGTTTTTAAATACGTGTTGGCGGATCCCTAGAGAATTGTAATTACTCTAAGGTTTGGTAAAACCTAGTAACCTGAACGGTATATGCTTACCTCACTGATAGTGGCTAGGTTTTATTAACCTTATTTTGTGATTGAAAATGTATATAATTCTGCCCATCTAACTCTTGTATAGAAGGTGTTTTGTATACTTTAACAGTGAAAATTAGAATATTTTGTTTTAAAGTCATAACTTGAATTAAGGAATTTGAACCTTATTCTTAAAACTAAATTTCAAAGAAAAAGCTGCATTTCACTACTGACAATCTCCAAAAGTAGGTAGTGTAAGCACTTTCGTTTAAGCAAATCAGAGAAGCTTCCTTTCGCCTTCTCTATAGTCTATTACCTGTTACCACACTCACTTAGCAATCTCACCATCTTTGTTCCACTTCTTTTCATGTGAAAATTTGTGGGCAAAGACTAACTATTCTTTTGCCTGTGAAAGTGGCATTTCTGCTGAACTGCAAGGCTAAGCAGTCAAGCAACCTGGGTAAAAGTATAAGCAGGTAGTGACAGACTAGAAGATAAAATATTGAATCCTCAGACTCCATTTGTATTGAACCAATATCCCACATGCCAAAATCATTTGACTACCCCTAGTTTAAGGGATTCAAGAGAATACTTCAAAGAAGTAGATACAAGGGAGGATGGGGCTTTTGAACTCGGAGACTCTTTTAGACTGGAAACACGAATTGCCAAAATACCACAGATGTTCACCACATGAACAGGTGAAAAAATACTACTCTTTCAAATATATTTATCAAAGTTTTTTATGCTTTTCTGTAATTTCGTTTTAAATAGGCCTTACTTTTCAGCTGTTCTCTGCTTAAAAACCCTAATAAGTAAAGACAGATTGTATGACTTCATTAACAATGGTGAGCCAGAATCTCAAGGCCTTTTCTGGGCCTCTTTCCTTGGCATATGTAATTTTCTAATTGCTGTTCTCTACAGCAAGAACTGCAATTAGAAAAATGTTATCTGAGGACACAACTCAACTGAACATTATTCGGCATTTCAATTTGTTTTCTAGCATTGAATCATTGTAATGGAAATTCTCCTTGAAAACTTGTTTTGTCATAATCACCTGCAATTGAGCTTATGGTTTATCCACATGTGTGAATTTTCTTTTCAAATCTTCATTGGACCATAGGCATACTCATTACCACCCATGCAAAGTTCATTGGAAATGCTCTTAATAGCAATTCTTTCAAGAAGGCAGAGCAGCAAAATATGTTTTTAATGTATTAATTAATTTATTTATTAGTAGTACTGTGGACTTATTAAGATGGGCTCTTGTGGATTAAAGATGAGCCTAAAGTTTTTGCTACTTCTTCTGAGAGATGAAGACTAATTCCCTTTCCTTCAAGTCTCAGCTGGTCTCTATGAATTGTTTGGCCAATAGAATTGCAGAAATGTTTTCAGACTTCTATGGCTAAGTTGTAAGCTTTGCTCCTTCCATGTGGGCCTCTTGGAACGCTTGCTGATTGAAATCAGTTGCCAATTTGCGAAGAAGTACATGCAGACCCACCAAGAGATTCATATGAAGTGAGGCACCCAGATGACGCCCTCACTGATCTCCCAGATGACAGCTAACACCAACTTGCCAGCTATGTGAGTGAGCCACCGTGGAAATGAACCCTCCAGTTTCACTAGAACATTCCAGCTGATGCTACATCTATACTAGAGAAAAGCCACTCCTGTTGAACCCTGCAAAAACTGCAGATTTGTTAGCAAAAGTAAGATTGCTGTCATTTTAAGTTGCTAAATTTTAAGATAATTAATAATGCAGGAATAAATAACTAGAACAAATACCATGGCTTAAGTGAAATTATGCAAAGAGAAAGGGGGGCAAGGGATTTTAATTTTACTTATTTAATGTATTATTATTGTTTTTATTATTATTCTCTTTAAAGTTTGGTTATTAATGCACATTCTTGTAGTCTACCAATATGGATGTCTGTAAAACTTGAAATTTGTCTAAATTACTTGCAGTGATTATTATGCCTTGAAGAGAACACTCAGGGTTCTAACACGAGTTTAATTGGAGAGCTTCTTCTACTTGGATAAATCATAGTATCGGGAACTAAGAACATATATTAACCTAGTCAAAACAACGTCACTCTACATTGGCTAGAAAATAAAGATGAAATGAGGAAAGTGATAATAAAGACCATTGTTAATACAGTGAGAGAACACTAATTCTCCCAAACTCTTCCTCCCTACCTCAGTAGCTGACAATATCAACTACCCCGTTACTTGGAACCCAAAGGGAGGAGTCGTCTGTGAGTCCTCTGTATCACTCAGACTTTGATACTCAGTTCACCATGGATCCTATGCAAATTTTAGCTCATATTTGTCGACTTATCTCCATCAACTTTGCAACTTCCATGAGTTAAATCACTATCCTTTCTTACCTGCACAACCACAATAATGAAATTCCCTAATTTCCCTTTTGTTCAATCTAATAGATTTTTGAATGAGAAGCTGGAGTGATCTTTTTAAAAGGGAAACTATACCTCGTGTATATTGCAGAAAACTCTATAATGAAAACTCTATAGGTCTTTGCAAGACCTGCTCTCCAACCATTTTGTCCAGCTATCTAGATTTTGACCACATTATCTTCTTTCTGCCACTCAGACACTACAGACATCTTTTCTCCCTTTTCTAAGGCAGAGGCTCTTCCTTAATGTCTTGAATACTCTAACCTGGATCTATAAGTAGCAGGTTCCTCTTGTTTCTTACATCTCAGGTCTCAATCCAAGTAACTCCAACCACTAAGCAATCTGAAGTTATTTCCTTTCTTTAATCTCACTCAACATTAGTTTCTTCATAAAACTAACCACAATCTGAAATTATTTTTTTGATCTGTTTATACTTGCTAGTTATTGAATATCCCTCCAGCTCAGCCAGGACACAAATGCTGCAAGAATGGGGAAAAGTTCTTTGCTGTCTCAGAGCTGATAAATATCCTGGCTCATGGTAGGTCTTGCACAGATATTTTTTAGATGAACAAATGAGTAATTCTTATATTTGCTTCTATAAGACATTACTCAAAAGACCTTGAACCCTGTAATAGACATAATGCCATAAACCCTCACTCAAATTCTAAGGAAATGTAATTGTAAGAAATCTTTGTTTACCTTTTGTAGATGACACAGATATGCTAAATTATTTTTCACTAAGTTCATCTTAAGCAAAGATAAGCACAAAAAATTATCCAGTCTTTACTTTATGCTCATTCTAATTTTCTGTTGTTTTTTTCTGACTCAACTGCATTCATTCAAATAGAAACAGTCTCAGATGGACTTAAAAGAAAGTTCCTCAAGAAAAGAAAATGTACACACCATAACCAAGAAGAAAGGAAAAGAAATCTTATAAATGAGAAATTATGTCATTCTTCTTTTATAGCATCCACATGCATTCGGGAAGTGAAATGATTAAGAATGTTTAAATATTAATAAATCTGTTTCACAAAGAAACATAAAATGTTCATCTAATATCCTTCACTTAATACAAGGTAAGAAATTGTGGAAAATTAAATAAACTTTTTTTGGAGTTTAAAAAGTCAAATTTAAGTCCTGTTAGAATGAAAGATTAAATTCTTAAAAGCAGTGGTGAAAATTTTCAGTGCTGAAAAATGTTGGAAATTTCTACTAAGTCAGTCATCAAGAGAAGTTTTATATTAATGTGTAACTTATTTATTTATTTCTAATACTCTTCGGAAAGTGCTAACTGAATTTGTTTTTAAACTTTTTTTTAACTCTTTTGGTCAGAAGTATTTCCATTAGTAATATATACTTATTTTTTTATATAGACCTAAAGTAGACAATTTATTAAACCAATGTTATTACCATGTGGCATCTCTTTAATTTGTAGCAATAAAATTAGGAATTGGTAAAACATAGAGATTTAATAAGCCTCCACGTTACTTCCTCCTTCTCAAAAGCATAAATAAGTACAGCAAGGAGCTTAAGGAAAAAAAATTAGCAGTAGTTTATATTTGTAAGTATTAATGGAAAATTATTTCAGTTAATGTGTTTATTCCTAAAGATAAATATTTCCTATCTTTAGGTCAAATCACAAGATGATTCTATCTTCTTTTAAATTAAATCAGGATATTGATTATCTTGAAAATGAATATTTAATACTAATAAGGATGAAACAAAATCAGAGTTATACCTAACAACTACTAAATGCTTACTACATGCCATGCGCTACTAAATTCTTTTCATTAATTAACGCCAATAATTAGATTAATTAGTGTAATCCCCACAACAAACTGACACAGTATTAACTACTTTTATACCCAGACGGTAGTGCTAAGAGATGTTAAATCACTTTCCTTACCCAAGTCATATAGCCAATGTGTTGAAACTAGCGTTCAGACCAAGGCGGGCAGTCTGACTCCTGAGCATGATGTCCTGATCATTGTGCTGTGCTGCCGCCCGATGGAAGGTTTAGGTTCTCAGCACAGATAGATTTAGCCCCTGTCGCCCGTTAGAAGATCATGATCTTTGGAGATAAGGCGCAAGTGTGCAAATACCAGTTCTGCCACATACTAATTTTAATCATTTGGAAGTTCCCTAAGTTTTCTGAGCTTTATTTTTCTGTCATCAGTAAAAAATGATCTTTCCCACCTTTCAAGAGTCATTGTAAGAATGAAACATTTTTCCATAATGAGAAGTGTCCAGCATTGTGCTTGACCTGAGCTTAGTGACTAATAAATGTTAATTTCCACTCCTTACTTTTTAATATGACAGGGAATATGTACAGAAATCAGAGCATGTGGCACAGTCATCGTACGTGATTTCAAGGACTAGGAAGGCCAATAAATGTCATTTATTAAAATAGAGCTGACTTCCTAAATAATCTGAATGTTCTATTGACTGAGAGAAGAATCTGTCACTAACTAAAGGAATGTACCGAAGGTTGTCTCCGAGGTTTTACTCTGAGATATTATTCACAGAGAGTTGAAAAAATGTTTAATCTATATTTGGAAGTGAGTTCAAGGTTATAATAAATTTTGATTGATAGTAGTTCTGGGTTAGTGACAGTGGTGGCTATTCAGAACATGAGGATCTCAACAGAAAATCATGCAGTGGACCTGTGTGGGCCTAAAGAAATAATGAGGTTAATGAAAACAGCTGTGCTGGTTGTACCTAACAGCACACCCAGTATACAGGGTGAGTGGGGACCGAAACTTAGCCAAACGTAGCCAATGTTCATGTGCCAAACTCTCCAGTTAAGCAGTGAAAATATACAAAAATACCATAAAAATTAAGATCAGTGAATGCTCAAATGCATCTTCACCATTCACTGAACAAACAGAATCACGAGGTGGCCAGGGACCCAGGATTTCAGGATCCTATGTGTTTTTACTCTTAGCCCTAGTTGCGTAAATATGTTTTCAGACAAAATTATTTTCTGTTTGGGCCAGCCTTGGTGGCCTAGTGGTTAAGTTCAGCACACTTCACTTCAGCAGCCTGGGTTCGGCTCCTCGACGCGGAACTACATCACTCGTGTACTAGTGATCACGCTGTGGCGGCAGCTCACATACGAAAAAAACCAGAGGAGGGTTGGCAGTGGTTAGCTCAGGGCAAATTTTCCTCAGCAAAAAAATAAAAACCATATATATTTTTTCTTTTTAATACACTACTAAATAATATTTAATATGGAAAATTAATAGAGATAACTATAATTTTTATAGAATTATAAGTCCTTTGTGATATGGTGTGTGCAGATATGCACATAGCTTTTTTCCCTAGAAATAAGATTCATATCAGACATCCCATCTTCTAACTTACTATGTCAATTAATAATATTTTTCATTTTTCACTGTAATTATTATTTTCAACATATTTTTAATGTTTGAAAAGTGTACTTTATATCATAAAAGTACATTTTATATCATAATTTATTTTTATAGATTATCATTAGATTTTTCTTTCACAGATCTTGTGCCAACATCTGTTTATTTGAATTGATCTTTGAATAAAAGGCTAAGGATTAAATAACTAGTTCAAGAATATGAACGTTTTAAGTTTTTCATTATTTGCTTTAAATAAATTGCCAAATTTTTCTTTAAAATGATGTGATCTTGTACATAGTCAACAGCTGTCTATTAGAATGTCATTCCATCACAGCCTCATAAAACCTTGATATGATATTTTCTATCTTCAAAACTTGACAAATGGTTTCTTATTATAATATTAATTGTGTAATATTATATTAATTTTTCCAGAAAGAACCATTTGCTTGTCTTCTTTTGATAATTACCTAATCATAAATTTTACCTACCCATCCTTCAAGTGGGGTGTTCACCTCCTCTTAAGGTTTTAAAAGCATTCTTTTAAATTTTTTTCTGGATACAACAATGAAATAAAGAACAAAAATCTTAGCTATGGCCCAAAGTATTTTCATAAGTTAAACACGTTAATATATCCATAACCCAGATGAACACGTGGAACATTACCAACACTTCAGAAGTCTCTCTGCCTTCTTCCCTTCATTGATGCCCTCAGAGGTAACCGCTATTCTGACTTCTATCACCATAGAAAGGTTTTGTCTGGTTTTGAACATTATATCACCAAAATCATACAGTGTCTGGTTTCTTTTGATCCATATTTTCCAAGAGATTGATCCAAGATTTTGCTAGAATCAGTAATTAATTATTTTTTCTTTTTATCACCATGTATAGAAACATTAGTTCATCACTCTTATTTATTTTATTTTATGAATTAACTACACTATATTGATGTATTCTACCACTTATGGATATTTAGGTTGTTTCCAGCTTTTGCTTATTTTGAATAAAGTGGCTATGAATATTCCTGTGTATATCTTTGAGAGCACATATTTACCTATTTCCGTTGTGTGTATACATGGGAGGGGAATTACTGGTTTAGAAGACTATGCACCTCTTCAACTTTAATAGATACTAACAGTGTTGCAAGTTGTCGTACCTATTCACACATCTAGCAACAGTGTATGAGAGCTTCGGTTTCTCTCTTCCTTACTAATACTACCTCCTCGCTGACAAGTAGTCATTTGGTGCATATATATAATTTATTGTAGGTTTGCTGGGCGTTTCCCTGATGACTAATGATATTGAACAATATGTTCATTGTCCATCAGGATATTCTCTTTACAGAGCTAATATGCAAGTCTGTTTCCTATTTTTTCTATTAGATTTTCAGCCTTTTCTATGTGGATTTGTGAATTCTTTATAAAATCTTAATAATATTAATATACATTGCAAATAGCTCCTCCCACTTTGAATTTTTTCGTGATCATACTGATTCCTGTTTAATGAACCAGTACTTTTTGACGGTATACTGGAAATTATGGATAATGTTTATTTTTTCAGAATATTATTTGCTTCATCCAGGATTTTCAAAGTTTTTGAATAGTATTTACCAATTATCATCTCATAAGTATTTCAATGTCCCTTTATTCTAATTATTTAGTCATTTTTATTTGTGTGCTTTTATAATTACTCATCTTTTTTATTACGTTTGTTGTAGGTTTAGTATTTTATTCATTCTTGATTAAACTTCAGATTATGAGACTGACGTGCCGCCTATGGCACTAAGAAGGCAGGGCACTCTTAATTAAACTCGATTAAGTTTGCTGCAGGTTTACTATTTTAGTATTTTGTATTTGTTAAATGTTTTTTATAATTCATTTATTACTTTCACCTTTATTAATACTTTTTCCATCTTCCCTTACTTTTCTTGATCATCTCTTTCTATCATTTTTAGTCAAATGCTTAAGTCTGTCTTTTAAGATATTTCTTATTTAGAAAATAAAAGTGTTTAGGGCATAGATCTTCATCTGAGAACTTCTAATTGTGCTCATGAGTACTAATACATAGTGTTTTCCTTATATTTCTTTCTAGACAGTATACATCTTAGGTATTGGTCTTGACTTTGCCAAGAGGAATTTCTTAAAAGAGAAGTTTGAGTGTTTTTGTTTCTGTTGGGTTTTTGGTGAATTCAAGATGATCAAAATTTTATTACTAATTTTTAAAGTAGATTTTATTTTTTATAGTAGTTTTAAGTTCACAGCAAAATTTAGAGGAAAGTACAGAGATTGCTCATATACTTACTGCCCCACACATGCATGGCCTCCTCCCCTTTATAAATATCGTCCACCAGACTGGTACCTTTGTTACAACTGATGAACCTACCTTCACACATCGTTATCATCCAAAGACCATAGTTTACATTAGGGTTCAAACTAACTGTAATTTCATTGCATTATGGCCAGCGAATACGGTCTGTACTATTTCTATTTTTATAGAATCTTTTGAAGTATGAAGAACTATCAGGATGTCTTTTCATGTTTCATGGGCCTGAGAAATGAAAGCACACTCTTTATGTTTGAGGCATAAAATATATTTGAGGGGAGTGTGTTTGTGTATGTGTGTGTGTTTGTGAAAAGACTGAGAGTGAGATGAAGAGAATTTTACATCTCCTTTATTAGTTTACAGTATTCTAAGTTTGTTATTATTCTCAATATCTTCACTTGTTTGTGTCTAGATAAGCAGTAAAGGACTGAGTTTGTTTCCTACAATTGTTTTGTTTATTCGTTTTTGTATTTATGGAAATTTTTGCTGTATGAATTCTGGTCCATATATAAAACTTCTTTATAATTTCCCATTGTAGATTTTTGTAATTTATCACTATAAAGTTGTCTTTGCTTCATTTTATATTATTTGTATTAAATTTGACCTCTTATTACTAATATCAATACTGATTTCTTTTGCTCTGCATTTACCAAGTAGTTGGATTTTTGCTTTAAGCTTCAAGTAATTATGCAGCATATGCCAGGGACTGGAGCTTCTATTTTTGATCAAATCTGCGAGCATTCAGTTTTAAAAAACAATTGAATCTCATTTACAAATATTGATATGTCAAATATTTTTGTGTTTAGATACGACATATATTATGATATTTGCTGCCAATGATTCTTTGCTTTCACTATTTTGATCAGTAACTTCCAGATTCTGTTCCTACTATGATATGTGTCTACTTGCCAGGTTCTTCCTTTGGTTTAATTAATATCATTGCATTTTACAATCATTCTTTACACTTTGGGTTTGTGATTATTCCTCCTTGCATCAAAGATGACTTTTTGTTGGCATTGAATTCTCCTCTACTGTTTTATTTATTCATTTGTTTATAGGGTTATAGCTAAGCATTGGGATAGAAATACATTTATAGGACTGTTTTTAGATGAAAATCATGTTGTCCATTTTAATAAATTGTTGTAAGGAGGTTTTTATGTTGGTTCCAATTGAACTCCTGTCTTGTACAAGTGAGTAGTGTAGAATGGAGCTCTGTCCATCAGGTGGCCATATCCAATGACTACTGTCATGACTAGGGAAAAAAAACCAACAAAGAGTAGTCTGTTAATTGTGAACTGAAAAATGTATATGTTAATTAATGAAATCATTTATATGATAGATATGTAAGGAGCATAAATAAGGGCCATGGCATTCAGGAGAAATGACAAAAATCATAGGTAATTTGTAATTAATATATGACTAATCTGTGTCTCTAACTTCATTCCCTAGAGGCCAGTGCCATCAGAGTGAGTGGTTTATTTTAGAATAGTGTATTCTATCCTGCCTCTGCCTTTTAATTCTTACTGAAATTCTTTCCTATGCCTTGGCTGTCTCATTTGTAAAATTGAATATTGATGACATTGTCCTTATGAGTTTGCGTGGGTACTTTTGAAAATGCTTTGTGAAGTTTTATTCAAACAACTGAGGTACTATTATTTTAATTAATATAATTTCTGGAAAAATACTAGCAAGAAAAGAAAAGCAATATTCAGTAATGAAAGAAACTAAACTTGTATTCTTTTAGTTAGTAATACAGCAACGGTTATAAAAATACCCATGGCATATAATTCACGTGGGTGTGTTCCAGCACACTGCCCATCCTTACTCTTAACTTGCATGAACTCATCTCCACCCACTAGTGTGTTTTTTTAGTCCACCTGCTACACTGTTGTGCAAATTTGTTCTTGGTTGTTAATCAGTTTAACCAATCTGTAGAGAAGATGAAAAATTTTCAGTGGTGATTAACTTCACTCCTCTGTAGATATTATCAAGGACATTATGCTTGTTATTATTATTTTTTAAATTCTCATTTAAAATTTATTATTAATCCCTTTCTCCAGATGACAAAAGCAAAACTGGGTGATTATTTAACAACCAGGCACCACCAGCTGGTACTGCAGGCTGGTGGAAGTTACCATGTGTTACCACTTCATCCTTCCATAAATCCTTAAAAATGAGAATGCTAAAAGCAAATTAAGTTCATAAATGCCTTTGGATATGAACCATGGAGAAACTTCAACATTTTAATGCTATAACCAGCCATCAAGGAGATGGGGTGGGAAATGAAGGATATCAAGAAAAATTGATATACATTAATTAGTTTAGCTAACTTATGTGACTTTCATTGTAAGTGTCCTCTGAAAGTGTCAAGATGTCACACACAGAATTTAAATGCAAACAATGCATGCTTATTAATGTCAAAAAAGATTAGTCCAATTATAAAGATATAGAAGCAATGGAAAAAAAATTACACAACAGAGAATGAGCAGTGTGCATTAAAAAGCTTATCTTGGTCCTTTTTATGGTTATGTCACTGTTTTATTGCTTATTTTAGGACAATTCTGCTTTATATGGACCAGTGAGTAGTTTCTTTTCTTTCATTAATTCTAAAGTGTGGGCTATATTACTAACTCATAAACAACTCCATGACTCACCTCTTTTCCTCAGATACTTAGGGGAAAGTTTGGTTAATTTTAGTTTTGATAATTTAACTGCTTCACTTATAGAATGAAAATGTCCCATAGCATAAAACAAAAATATAATAAAAACGTTTTAGCTAAGTTTTAATTTTGGAAAATAATAAAAGCAGGCTTTTTTTGTTTGCATTATTCAATATGTTTTATTGAATCAGCGAAAGAAGACAGTTATTTTGTGTTTAAAGGAGTTATAGCCACCATTTTGCTGGGAAGATTAAATAAGTTAAGGTCGGAGGCAAACATGAAGCACTGATCAGAGAGAGATTAACTTTCTTACCATTTGTCTCTC
This sequence comes from Equus quagga, assembly GCF_021613505.1. Taxonomy (NCBI): domain Eukaryota; kingdom Metazoa; phylum Chordata; class Mammalia; order Perissodactyla; family Equidae; genus Equus; species Equus quagga. The sequence continues at coordinate 37,627,541 of NC_060277.1, read as the reverse complement.
ACCACTCCCTCCTTCAGTAAACCCGAACTGGCCTCTTGGTTCTGACTTAGGGAACTGACCCTTTCCACAACTCTCTCTTTCAGATTTATATGATCCCCATCAGGCTCTGAGCAGTAAAAAAAGGGTTCAGCCACTCCAACTACATGTGGCTGTTCTCAGTCTCTCATGTCCCCTCTTTTGCTTTGCTCCTCGAAGCCACTAGAAATTTGGGTGACAATGGCACAAAGCGTAAATAGGTGTTCCCTTCATCCTTCCTGCCCTTCAGAGGGAGGTCACACTGCCTTTGAGAGCTCTCTGACAGGGTTGTGGGCAAACATGAATAGTTTAAACACTCAGCTGGCTCCTTGAACATAACTTTACATCATAATATTTTATTTTGATGGTCATAATTTGAAAGACATAGGAAATATTCTGGTCTGGTGTGATAGCCTCTAATTGAGAGAGAAGGTGAGAGGGCAAAAGATGATCCAGGCTTGTGTCATAAAGGAACAGAAAACTGAAGGCTTCTATGGCCACTTTGACCTCACGTAGGTACTCTGAGTGGTGTGGAACATTGACTATCATGAATGTATAATTTAAGTTTTCAGTACTCTTTAGCAATTTAAATTATTGTCTGGATATTTCAAGTCTGCTGGAATTTGTTTTTTTTCTGAAAGATGAAAACAGGAAGTAGATAATTTTATGATGCTAAATGAGATAAAACACAATTTTAATATGGAATTACTTTTAAACATTGTTATACATTTTTTCCTTAAAATTCAGAGCATCATTATTTTTCCCAAATAAATAAGTTTATAAAGTCTGACTACATTTCAAATCATCTTTCAAAGCCTTTCTAGGGCCCTGTCACTTCATCTTCCCACTCCTCATTCCAAGTGCCATTTGACAATTTTCCCTTCACTGTCCTTAGATATAATCTCCGTCCTGTCTCAGATTAGATCCAACATTAGCACCTGGGCTTATTTTCTTGTGCTTATCCAGGAAACTTAGTTCTCATGATTGAGTCTTTGCTTTGTTCTTTTTGCTAAACCTCAGTTTTGATAACATTACCCGAAGTCCTCTAAGACTTTTAGTACTAGCTCTCTAAATGGCCTTGCTGCCAACCTTTCCCAATAATGACTAACATTTACATAAAACTGTTCTAAGCCATTTATATATATTATCTCCTATGATCATTACTACAACCGTCTGAAGCTGGGACAGTATAAGGAACTGAAGTACAGAGTAATTAAATCGCTATTCCAAGATCGCAGAACTAGGCACGAAGAAGAGTGGGGTTTGAACCTAGGTATCCCAGGCCTCGAATCCATGTAGGAGAGCATTCTGTTAATCGCCTAGTCTCCCTGGTTCATCACACAACTTTCTTCTAAACTCCTCATTTCCATATTACCCTTTCTGGCCCTGGCCCCACTGGAACACCTACCCATTACCTTTTCTAGAACTCTCTGACATGCCTACAGCTATACTATCAGTGGAACAATGACTACCATGACTGGTAAAGGCAAGTCAATCCATTTCTCTTCAATTTGATTTAGGAACTATGCTGCCAATATGGAAGTCAAAGAAATCCCCTGCCCTTGATGAACTTCCTAGTGGTAGAAACTGTTGGAGAAGGAAAGAAATGCCTGAGCATGATAAGAATGAGATTAAAGGATTAGAAACAATGTTTCTTGAGTAGGACAACTGAGACAACTGTTCTTGGCTCCATGCTTGGGTAAGAGGCAGTCCATAGGACAATGCAATTTATCCTCTTCTTAGGACCTCACCAAAATTCGATTTCAAGTTTATATTTTTAACAATACCTTAAAGGACCTATGAAAGATGTTGATTATTTTAAGTAAGATCATTTAGGCAAATATAGGACTGGTTAAATTGCTTGAACTCCTCACTTGTCTAGAGATGGCCCCATATAGCAGAGTAGGAAATAGTGGACTAAAATGTTAATTCTCCTTAGGAAAATAAGAGAATAATTCAGAGTCAGGTGAATCTTATGAGTATAATCATATTAGTTGTCCAAGACAGTAGAGGGCATCCCAAACAAAGACAGATACAAAGCTGCTAACAATTTGAGTTACTAATTTTAGGAATCATTCATTATTTCATGTACTCATTAGTATCACTGATATTTAGAAGTCTACAAGATGCCAGGGCCTTTTCTAGGTACCTCATGGTATTATAATAACCACAAACTATTTCAGTGCAGATATTATTATCACTATTCTACATATGACATAACTGAAGTTCAGCGAGGAATAATAATTTTTTTACAGAATTATATAGTTAGTGATGGTTGGTCTGGATTTCAAATCCACAAATGTTTACCTGATAAGACAGAACACATTACACTAAACCAGAGAATATACTGTGGCCTAGGATGAAGTGAGCCAAGATAGGGAGAGACGATGATTGGGCTAAAGAATTAGACAGGGGTCAGGTCATGGAGTGAAAATAACATGATTATCTTGTGCTAAAAAAAAAAAAAAAATTCTACCAGTTATATAAAGATTAGAGAAGATAGAGATAATAGTATATTGAAATTATCCAACCAAGAGCATTGGTGGCTCAACAACTGGAGTGGACTTGGAGAGAGAGAGGAGTAAGTATTTGAAAGTAATATCCAGATGATTAAATGATCGATACGTATTCCCATTTTAATGCCTTAATTTGAACAGAGTTGTTTGGACATTGCAGTGGAAGTGGGTTAGGGGTTAGAAATGAGTTCAATGTAGGAACCGTTTAATTAGAGCGGTAGGTTTGGAGTAAGAACAAGAGTGAGAGAGCACATGAGAGAAATAGAGAGAGAGAGAGAGAGGCAGAAACAGAGACAGAGAGAGAAGGAAGAGAGTGAGAGAGAGGTGAGCTTGAGGTATACAGATAACACCTTATTTCTTGACTTCTTGCTACTGAGACTGCTTGCCAATACCTGTCCCACAAAGATGGATTCATTTAGTGGCCAGGCAGGTGTATGCACCTTCTGTTCTGACCTGCACCCCTGACTAACCTGCTGCTCCTTTGACACCAGCAGACAAAATGGACTTAAGTGACGGATTAGCTGACTGTAAAATGAATAGAGCTATACAATGCTATGACCTTGTTCTGCATTGTTTCTATGGAGATACAGAATAATATTTATCACTTATTGAAGACTTATCATATTCAAATAGAATATTACTAGGTTCTAACCTATTATTTCATTGACTCCTACAACTACTGATGGGGTAGGTAATATTATTTTTATAATTTTTATAAGTTGAGGCTTAAAGACTTTTAAGCAATTACCCTAAACAATTAGTAAGCGATAGAGCCATTCCTCAGATCCAACTCTGTTTGATTTCAAAGCCCAAGTGTTTAACATTATTCGAAACGGCCTCTCCAAATTCTTCCTGATTCCAATCAGATAATGCAAGATCTTATCTCCATTATCTACATTGTGGTAAAATTCAAACCCCAAAGAATTTTGTGTAATTCCAGAACATTTATGTATTGCTTATGTAAGAAGCTTAGCTTCGCTTTATTCTCCCTTCCTCTCTGAGACTTATCAATGCTCCATGTAAGCTAAGTACCACCAATCGCTGCCCTGTTCTCAAACATCCCATGCTCTTTCTCATGTCCATGTCTCTGCTCAAGGAACATAAAGAGATCTTCACACCCAACACCGCTTACTTTAAATGTCACCTCCTCGGTGAAGACTTCCCTTCACTCTCAACTCCAAAAGATTGTTTAATTCTACTTCTTTGCAGCTGTAGCACTTCATATAAAACTTGATTATCATGTTCACTTCATTATTATTTTGCTTCCATGTCTAATTCTTTCCTTAGACTACGCAAAAAATCTTTGTTTTATTCATTTCTGTGTTCTCTTCAAGCACAATGTCAGTCATTGTGTTGCCACCGAATCACATTTGGAGAATCAAAATCTAAAGATGTTCTATTTGCTGTGAAATTGGGGAATTCCTTTCTACTGTCTCTCCATTTATCTCAGAAATGGCAGTTAGGACCCCTCAGTGTGTGTGTTTTGGGGGTGGGCGGTGAAACACCCTGGTGGAAGCATCTTTTATGGCAGGTTGGAACAGTGCTCTGGACAGAGGGCAATGAAAGGAAAGAAATTTCTATCACCGAGCTGCTTTTTAATCAATTAATCTTTAAGTCATTGTACGCGTAGTAAATGACTGTTTTAGCTCTCCTCTTGAAAGAACTTTCCAATAGAAGAGAAGATAGAAATGGCTTGAAAATCCCTGAATATTTTGAGGGAAGGAGTACTGTCTGGTAACGGAGAAATAAATGACTTACACAGGAGAGACCAGAAGTACCATGTGACTAATTTTTCCTTTTTTTTTTGAAATAATGCAATCACTGTCAACAATAAAGAATAACAACTTCAAAATTTTTACAGGGCTCCCTCTGGTTCTGACATATTTTGACAAACATTATGTTCTTAATTACTTGCCAGAGAATAAAACATTAGGCACTGCATTTGGGATCTAATATTGAAGATAATAAAAAGAAATGTAGAAGGAAATTAACATTTGAAATGCTTTTAAATAGCATATAAGTTCCTATCTTTAGGGAGAAAAACATTATATAAGATATATACCCTCAATGTTTTAAAGTATTAAATAATTCAAGACAACAAATACTATATAATATAAATTATACAAAGCAATGATTGTAGATAAAAATTAAAGTATTCAGTCATAATGCCACTAAAGAGGAAAATAGGATTAAGAAAAATTGAGAAAAGGAGGGTTTTAAATAGCAATGCTAAAAGATGAGACATAAGTTACAAAATATTAACTATATTTGCCATATTTGGTTTATCTTATCAGACCCAAAGAATGTTCACAGCTCAGAGGATTTTTTTATAGCAATATAATGAGAGAGAAAAGGAGAGACGCACCCTGAGGCAAAATTAGTCCTATGAGGTGGTAGATTAGGTTAGGCTAGGTGACAGCCCATAGAGGTTGGCTAGAGTAACCCTCACAGGTCAGACTAACCAAAAATATGTTTGTTTTCCTTTAAAAAAATGTTTATAATGTCAAATGATCAGCCTGTACATATATTGCTTGCAAATTACCCTCTAAGTCTCATCCATGAATAGCTAACAGGTTCAAATTGATTCCTTAAATTTGCTAGTTGACCCCTTGCAGGCAAACCAAAAGAAATAAATATGGGAAATGAAATTCCCCTTGAAAAAATCCAGGGAGGGAACTGTAGAATTAAGAAGCTGTGTAAGAGTAGTGGATTTAGGAAGTAGGATCTGGGATTAGGTAGCAGGGTACTGAAGGTTATTCGTTATCAATGACATCAATAAAGGCACACTTCCTGAAGTTGGGAGGAGTCCGTAAAAGGTGATGTTAAAATCTGAAGCAAGTAGAATGGGTCACGGTCTTGGTGACAACTGACCTGGTCTTAAAGAAGAAGTTGGAATCCATGTAAATTCTTCCTGTGAGCAATTTCAGTAGTGCCTTCCAGATGATTCTAAAGCTTCCTCAAGATACTTGTTTGTATCTTAATTAAGAAAATAGACTCCCTATAAAGATGACATAATTTTTTTAAGCTCAAATCGATTCTAAGGAAACTATTAAAGCTTGATGAATGAAAAAAGAGCCAGAGGAAAAATATATGGACATTTATTATTATATTATTTTATTATGACTTTTAAAAAAATATTCTCTCAACACTAAGAAAGTTCAAATGATTCTAAAAACTTAAGCACAGACCTATTAGATTCCTGAGGGAAACTAGGATATTTCTACATGGACTTGAAACAAATATCTTTTCCTTTCATTTTGAGCCATGTTAAACATTTCCCCCAAGGAATTTTAGCAACAGTAGAACATTATTTTTAAATTAACTTTTTCATTAAATGCTTGTTTCCCTTGAAAAGGGAGCAGCTGTTAGTGCTGGCAGACTTCCCCCCCCCCCCCCAATCTATGAGTGCAAATCAAAAACAATTTGTTTTGTGAATAATCTACAGTATGACAATTTGTCTACAAATATGTCACTGCCTGTTTACCTCAGTGTGTGTCAATTGGATTTAGCCCCTTATTTGCAGAGAAGAGAGGAAGGCAATCTTGACAGCATCCCTGCCTGCAGGCCTGGCACTGCAGCCTCTCCCCCAACTTCCTGTTGCCACTAAGAACCACAGGGAGTGAGAAGCCACACACTGTGCAGAGTGTGAGCTTCGCAGGACTAGGCCAGCTATAGAATTAGAGACCTGGGCTCTCACTGAGAGAGTAGAGAGCTGTTCACACAGAGGCAGAGCTCTCTGTACAACACTTTGATTAAGTCTAGGAAGAACCTTAATAGACTGCCATTTACTAGAAAGGAACCTTTTAGAGACAAGTGTTGGGGGGATGGAGTTTGATTTTTTTCTTCTATCGGCTCCCTCTATACTGAACGACTGATGCTTGCATTAAAGGAAGATCAAATAAAAGGCTTATTCAGCATTTACCAGATTTCCAGAAAGAAAAAAAAAATTGTCAGCTTTAGCTTGCTTATACATAAGTATATTCTTCTATATACCAGCTAATATCAATCTGTGTGATGTCTGATTTACCCTGTGTGTTTAGTATAATAATAAGCAAAGCCCCTTCCCATCGCTGGGCACAGGCTGTCCTTTCACCTATGCACTTGTGCTGCATGCATATATCCACAAGATTGACCTGAGTAAGTGAACCCAAGAACCCACTAGGTTGTTTCTATGGTCTGTGGATTACTTAGATAGATCCTAACATTGCTAATTTATGACAAATGATAAATGTTCCTTTTCATAGCACTCAGCAGCAGCATTAATGTTATGATAACAGAATTACTAATCTCTATCCCTTTTCCAAATGTTTGTTCTTTTTCTCGATTTTATTTTTTTCCAAACTGAGATGTAGGAAGGAAATGGCAAACCCAACAGAGAAGTGCCTTAAAGGGCAAAACTTAGTGCAGGGCATGGATTCAATCACGACATGAATATACATTATAAATCCTTATCTATTAATGGCTTCAGATGTGTTTTGAAAATAAATTTCAAGACCAAGGGCAATTCAAAGGTATTTATCTCAAGCCTCAAGTATGCAAGAAAGCAAAATTCTGAGCAAAAATGTAAATGTTGTTTATTTTACCCTGAGACCTTTTCAATATATACTATGATTTTCCATAGGGACAGGGGCTGAAGAAAGTCAACACTACTTCCTGCTTTAAAATGTACTTGTTAAACTACAAGTTTTACATTACACACAGAATTCTTCATGAGAGAGAAGTCCTATCTACCTACCTGGACTGGTTTCTCTTCAGATCCAATCATAATAGGAAAATATTAATATAGAGGGGCCCAAACTGGGGAAAAAGAGTACCCCTCTATCCTAGCTATAATGACTACCTCAAAACACCTTGACACAGAGTGTACTGTGTGGAGAGTGCAAAAGCATCTTCTTTGTTTTATATGCAGAAATATTTTTATTTAAGGTTTAACTAGAGACTATTAAATACATACTTAGAAAAATTAGATAAAATTTGAGGTAAGATTTGAAAAAAATTATTCTCAATTTCTCTATGCACAGGAAAAGATAATTGTACAGAGTAACTAAAATGCATAGTAAAATTTTGAAAAGAGGAAGCAAAAGGTGAGGTAGGGGAAGCATAAAACTTCATACATTGGGAGTGAAACTAGGGACATATAAATAAAGATGACAGTTGAACACATCCGCTATTTTTTGCTCTCCACTAAAAATGGAGAAAAGGATTTTCAAGGAGTCATAAACCTACAAAAACAAAGAAAACAGGGAAAGATAAAATAGCAACCAAGTGTTTGGAATCTGGAATGATGATAGACGCATGAGACTGACTTAGCATATCCAAGAGAGCTGAATTTTAAACTGGCAGTGGGGAAAGTTGATTAACACAATTTACACAACAGAACCATGAAAAGATGTACAGATTGGCAGCACTGGATGATTTTTGAAGTGGGGAAAATGGCAGAGAGAAAACAGGAAGATTGTATGAAAGACTGTTGAAGGAACAGTTAAAATCCCCTCTCTGCCCCACACAGCTCCGTGACTGCCTGTGCTGCTGGACACTGGAATGCATGGCCCAGATTTCCCTCTAATGAATGACTGTGACCCCACTGCTGGGAGTGCTGCCTTAGACAGGTTTCAGCTATCAGTGACCTGAGGGATCACCTTGGTGTACAGAAGGCCATCTCATCCTAGGGCTCAGCCCTGCTTAGGGAGGCCTTCATCTAATGGCTAATCAATGCATATTGATGAAGGTCGAACTATTTAAGCCCATGTAGGTACAACTCTGAAAGGCTGTTCTAGTTCCAGAGCTCTCTGTGTGATTAGCCAAGTCTGTCTTTGGGACTACATCAGAACTTGACTTTTCCCTCTGCACAAGTATAATCTCCTCCCCTCCTGTCTACAGGTATCAGAGCTAAGGAATTGCCTTAATAAACATCCTGCACACTAACTGGATCCCAGAGCCTCCTTTCCAGAAACCGTATTGGTAACAGTGGCTGCCCTTAATCTCCAAAGAAGCCTGGTGAGTGATTCTTAGCAGTCTGTAAAGCAAAGGGCCTTCTCTAGAAAAGGGAACACAGGGGAGAGTCGAGGGCAGGAATTCTATACTTAATAATAGTCAAATAAGTGAATATTTACACACGAAGGCCAAGATACAAGCCTTCTTCCTGCAAAGGTTGCCTTAAGGTACTCAGGTAAAGCCTTCTCTGGAGAATCTGAACAGTCTAAGAGGAAAGATATACAGATGCCCATAATAAGATGAAATGGCACAACCAGATCACCTTAAGGTGAAGCCCAAAGGTGAGAGTCATGACAGCAAAGTGCTTATAATAAGCTGTTTTGAAGTTTTAGAAGAAAATCAGAGATAAACGAGTGCACATAGAAACCCTATAACATGAAAGATACATACCAGGATCTTCAGGTGCCCCTCCAGCATGGCTGGCACTGATACTAATTGTCCCCACTAACATTGCTGTCTTAAGATCCTGGGTATCACAATCCAGCACCTGTAGCCAAAACAGTTCTTTGCAAGTCCTGCTTCTTGTGTCATTAGCTCTAATTCAAAATGAGAATGACTGAGGGGCCAAAAATGGGTTGCATAACTATATCCTGGCTGCAAAGAAGTTTGATAAAAACTTCCATCAAGATTTATAAGAAAGACATGTTATTAATCCAGGGAAAGTTTTCAAATATTGGGCAAGCAGAAATATACAGATTTGTACTACAAGAATTTTGCATCTAATGTGTATAAGCACATAGCTATCTTTTAGTTTTAAAATTCAAGACTTTGTGAATAAGTAATAAATTAGGTTTATCAGTGCCGACTTTCTCAATAAAGGGAGGATAATTTTTTAAAAAAAACAGTGCATTCTGAAGGACTTCCTGTGTATTTTATATTAAGTACTGATAAATGTGTATCAGGAGTATTGGGGGTAGAATAATTAAGATGATACTTTTCTAGTTAGTAACATACTCATCTTTACCCAGCAGCCTGAATTATTCTCTCCCTCACGGGTAAAAGCATTAGCTTCAGATCTTTGGAGGCTAAACAGTGGACAAAAGATTAAAAGAGATGTATGTAAAGCACGTGTATAGAGTTAAACACTCAGTCAACTACTTGAGAACTGTATACTGTATCAAACGCTACAGGCTGACCTCAAGATGCCCGGTGTCTGCTTCCAGTTTGCTCTGTATAGAATCGGCTTTCTTTAGGTAAGAAACATACACTTTTATGAGAGTTTACAAGAAACATATACTTGTGAGAGTTTCAGCTCTCCTAGGGCCTAAAACATTAGATTTTCTAAAAATCTCTTAGACTAACTAATTAGGAAATTCAGGTCCATAAAAGTTAAAAAAATTCAATGAAGATTTTGCATTGCCAAGTACCAGAGCTACTTCAGAACATAATCCCCAATTTATCAATTCCATGCAACTGAACCCTGGGCTCTTTCCTCGCAATAGGAGCCATGAAGGAATTTTCAAATTTTCTTTCTCTTTTAGACTGTGGCTTAAGTCACATCTAGTGGTTACAGTACCTAATCTATGCATTGTTCTGCTTAAGCTTAAATAAACAATGTTGTGTTCACAATACAAGCATTTATTACTACTTCATGTAGGAAAATAGGTGTTATAATGCAGTACATTAGAGTGATGTAAACAGTATTTTATCAGACAAAAATATGATTTTCTACTATTCTAAGAAAATTAGTAATAGAAAAATATACTTTAAATATCAATTGGTATAAAAATAAAACTGAATGCTTGAAACATGAGCAGTTATTTTAGAAATTCTTAAAATAATAGTCAAATTACATTTAATTCTATAAAAGTCCCTAATAGTTTTAGTATTTCATATGCTATATTGGATCTAAACTTATTTTAGGTTACTGAATCATGTAAGTTGTAGTTCACTTTTTAGTTTCTGATTTCTATTAGTTTGTAAAAGGATTTTACATTTGCATTTAAATAGGAAGGAAATGTGATAAAGATTTCAATTAAAAGGCTGTCTGTTTGGGTTAATTCATTTTTAATAGGAACAGTAAATATTTTTCAGTTGATATAGCTCTTACTGAAAGATCAGTTCATTGTTCTTTTTTATCTAGTTATGTCAGGTGGTGCTCAATAAAGAACACTATAATGTCAGCCCCTGCTATTAAAGAAACATTTCTCATTTCTTCATTGATTTTTGAGAAACCAAAGCAAATTTCTGAAGAGTACTTGAGAAAACTGATGACAGCAAGTCACTGCATTAGTGCAAAAGATTCTTAACACATTTAAAATATGTATAACTAGCTAACACAAGTGTGTTCAAACAAGTTTACGCATAGACCCATGCACATATGGAATAGATTTTCATTTTAAAGACTGATGTTAGATTCGATGGAAAAGAAAAAAGGGAAACTACCTTATCTTGAAAGTTTAGCTAAGTCTTCAGAGTCTCATCTACTTTATAGGGTTAGGTCGTATTCTCTATAAAAAGAACGGCCATCCTTTAATTAGTCTTCCGTACGCATTATCTGCTTTTAAAGTGGAGGGAGGTTCCGTAATGACAATACCCATCTTAGTCTGATGTCCCACAAACTTTCTTTTACTTCTGAAGCTAGTTCTTTGAAATTTAGTCACTTATCTGTTGTTTGGCTTTAGGTGTGTCCTTATGTTCTAAACAAATTAAGTTCATTACATGAGATCTACTTGAAACATTCTATCTTAAAAAATAAGTATACATGTTTACCATGTTTCAGAATGTTTTTTTATTCTGTTTTCTTTGTAGCTATAATTGTCTAACTTGTAAGATATGTTTCTTTACTTACATAGTTTTTAAGAATAAATAGCTGAATTTCTCACTTGTCAAAAACCCTAAAACTGCTCTGGACATCTTTTGCGGGAGGAGAGGGGAATATAGGCATTTGAATAAAAAAATCGAAGCATTTTATTAGTATATTCTGGCTTCCTGCTAGCAGAACATCACACTGGAGAGTAAATGGATTAAGTTTCCTGTAATGCCAGTCAGGAGATATCTTGACGGTTGTGTTTTTCATTCTCAGGTGCCTCATTAAGAAAAACATGGGGGGCCAATTCAACCTTTTAAAATGCTATCTTTGCACAAAAAAGATGACTAATTTGAGATGCAATGAGATTTTTCCACAGCAAACTTAGCAGAGGATTATGCTTTTCACTACTCTCTGAATGAAGAATGGAGTGAATAAGTGGTGTAAATAGAGGACACTACTAGAAAAATTTCTGTATAAATTATGATTTATCTCTCTTGTTTCTACCAAAAATTCATAAAGACAGAAAGTGGCAGTTGGAATAGAGAAAGATCTATATTATCTTGAGAAATTGCTCCTTACCCCCAAAAAATATTTAGAGGATTTCAAGTGCTAAAATAAATTCTATTTCATCTCAACTTATTTTCAGCTGTTTTATTCAACCTTTTTTGTTATCATTAGAATCTATTTTCCCCCTTGGCATGTCTGTATTTTTAGCCAGTCTCTAAATTGACTGCTTCATGGTTGATTTTTTTCCAGCCATATTTAACCACTGATCACAGCTGAATTGATTAGAGTGACTGTGGAGTAATTCAAATCAGATAAGATGGCTGAGCTCACCAAACAAACCATGCCATGGTCCAGTAATTGTGTTCATATAACTACAACCTAATCCACTGCAGTAAGTTAGACATGTTGGGAACACAAACTCTAAGAGCTACCTATAATACAGTTTAAAGCTTCAGTTTATTAGAACTTATCTTCTTAGATTTTAGACTCTAATTTAGTGATGTCAATCTTTAAGCAGATTTCCCTGCAGAACTAGTAAGCTTAAAGAAACAAAAAGATAATTTGAAATAGAAAAGGGATGAACTGAATTCAGCATCAACAATTTCAAACATCTTTGTTTAGTACACGTAAAAGAAGTGCTCAACTGAAGAATCCCCCAGATTTTTCACAGTAAATTCCATTTAATATCTTACCAGTTCGGCTTTCTGCAAAGCCAAAAAGCAGTGTTTGCTGGAAATTGCCAAATTTAAGAAAACCTGAATCCTGATGTTTTCCCATCATTTTTGCCAAAACCTGAAAGTTCAAAGCTTGTGTACACAAACACACACATACATATACATAGACACACGGGAGATTATAAGAGCAAAAGTCTGCACTAAACCTCTAATACTATTTAAAATATATTACAAATAACCTATATTATACATAAATCTATCTATGTTCACAATTTATTGTAGACTTCATACAAAGTGCAGCTTTGATTTGATTTAAACTGCATTTTCTATCTTTCTGCATATGTAAAAGGACTGTAACAACCTGTTTAGCATCTACCATTTTAACAGATGTTTCTAGACACCTCAGATAGGTAGCCAGTAAACCATCAAGCAAGTCTATTTTTTGGTGAAAATCAGCAAGTACTTGAACGAATGTATTCGAATGGTTATTTTGATAATAGTTTAAAATGAAAAATTGTTCACAGAGGTTTACAGTTATTATGTGAAAGACTTTCCACTTACATTTTTGGCCTTACAATTTTTAATTATTTTAATTATTTTTAAATAATTAAAAATGTACTTTTCTTTTCTCTAAAACAATTAACCAGGCTATTCCCTATAAAACAAAAATCATTTTATTCCTCTGTCCTAATGTTTAAACCAGCAATTACACAAATAAATCTACTGTTTGGAGATTCTGTCGGATTGATCACTAATAAAAGTCTGTGGTTTTTCTTCACAATTAGTATTCCCGAAGCATCAGATGTATCACACAGCATTTTGAAAAAGAGCTCCTGCAGTCATCTGGGTCAATGGTAAATGACCTGTAGCAAGTTACAGACCTGTTCAAGTTTAGTTTAGTGAGAAATTCCATGTTCATGTATTACATTATTAAGCAAATAAATAGGCAAACTCCATCTTATTACTTTTCATTTTCTCATCTTATTCTTCGCTTATATTAAAATGTAAGGTCTTCTAGGAAGAGAGGCAGAGTGGTGTGGCTAATTTGGAAGATCATTAGGAACAGTATTTTAAGAGATTCTTTCTTTTGGGATTTGTGTTTCTCTTTACTAAGAATTACATCCTTATTACATCCTCAATTGAGAGCATAGGTTTTGTCTATATGACTGTATGAAAATATACATTTAAAGTGACATTCTTTTTTCAGAAGCAATCCTTCCATTAATGGTTATAAAATTGTCAATTTACAGTTTACTGAATTTTTACTTTTATTTTTTTCAGGCAGAGATTGTTCATGCTAGGCACTCATTAATAGAAAATATAAAGAACTAAAAAAAATTCCTATTAGTATAGAATTTTTTGAAGTCTCTGAATGATTGCATATTGAACCATACTTTTGTTATCTCATATAAGACATATAATGAAGTAGTGTCACTTTGGTAGAGTGAGGCATAGACAAATCTTGTTAGAATTTTAGCCTAGTGAGGAAAAAATAGAGAGTATTGATAAAATCTAGTTCAAAATTTAGAAATAAATTTTAGCGATATTCAGACATATGTATGCACACATAGACATTCACACTGAAATCAAATTGGCTTTGAGCCCAATGGGAAGACTTTAATTCTTGAACACTGCTCTATTTTGTGAAATTACTAGTAACAAGCCACATTTTATTAGAGTTTTAAAGATTTCAAATGATCTATTTTGTGATTCAGAAATTACAGCAAATCTGTAAAATTGATTTTGTCTCCGTTTTATGCGTGATTAAACTGCAGTCCAGAAATGTAACCGACATTCATACCCAAAGTTATGCCATTAATTAGTGGTGGATTCAAACTCAGGTTTTCCAGCTCTCAGGTTGTTACTTTATCTAGAAATAATTAAAGATTATCTTACAAAATCCACTAAAATCTATAGTGTTTTATTTGTATAAAACTGCATTTATGAATATACATATATAAATATCTAAATATAGTATTAATCTCTATTATATGAGTAAACTTTATATTAATGGATAACTAGGTAACAAACTAAGAGTCTAAAATGCAACAAGGGATGTAAAGAAAGAAACGAAAATTGAAGCCAAAATAATTCAGACCGATATGCTTAGTATGACTTTTTTGTAATATAATGAAAAGTTTCAACATCATGCTAATAGCCAGTATGATCCTGGTCTTCAGGGTTTCAGTGGGATCCTTAACTAAGCTTTAAGAGTCATTACTTAGTCAAAAGTCATTTATATTTGGTTTAAGTCTAGTCAAACTATCTCATAATAGATTTTTTTTAATTTCTCAAAACTTATCAATGTACTTTGGAACTACAGATGTCTTTACAAATACGATTATGAGGTGGTGTATACTCTCGCTGTTCTGAAAGTGGAGTTAAGTGTTGACATGTATCTCTGTGACCGATGTACAAGTTTAGAACAGAACAGTTGAGCAACCTCATTCTTTTACAGCAATCTCAAAATTATAAATAAGTGTGAAAAAGTTATCTTTAATGCTTATAAATACAGACCAATAGGATGCAGTCAGTTGAAACTGATCAGAGTTATGTTTCATGACTGTCATGCTCCTCAAAGCACAAATTAACACTGTTTTTGGTTTCACTTAAAAGCATCAGTGTTTGTTTCCATTAAACTCAAACATTAAAGATATAGAATCCTGCTAAATATTCAGAAAGTGCAAATTTAAGGCAATAACTGACTTCAGTTTAGCAAGTAGTTTAACATTTATAGCAGTTAGGAGGGTTGGGGATGAACCTTCTTTTTAAAGCTACTCAATTTATATCTGAAACTGACAGCTAGGATAGAAACATAGGAAAAATAAATTGAAGACTACTATGTTGAGTTACTACATAATAAAAATATATAAGCATCTAGTGAGGATAATAGAAGCCAAAGAGAGTTGAAATATAAGTCTTCTATGTGTGTGAAAATGACTACACTTTACTCACTTAAGATCTATATGTTGTCTTGGCTGCAAGTGATATCACTTGCTTATAGAAATAATGGCCTTTTTGATATTTTATCATAAAAATTATAAATCCAGTTTCTTGAACCGTATAATGTCTACGGCTTTCTATGCATTACAGAAGAAAATAATGTTCTCCTATAATGTAGATTTCTAAATGAAACAAAATACCACAACATTGATCATTTTTGTTAAGAAATGCTTTAGAAGTCATTCTCACATATATTATGTATACAGATTCACAAATATACAAAAGAATTCTGAAAGATAATCACCTTGGAGATTTCTTGGTTTTCTACTCTAAAGATTTACATATTTTGAACATATACTACGCTAAGTAAAACAAAAAAAATGAGTCTGCATCTCTAATACATGAATATTTAGTTAATATTAATTTAGTTATTAATGCATACTTATGTATTAATAAGTAGTACAGAAAGAAAAGTGAAGTATGAGGAAATTAAATAATTGGAATAATTTTAAAAATTTTAATATTGTTATGCCACTCCCTACAGGTGACCCTGCACACCTACTGTGAAGTGCACAATCACCTACTCCAGGAACCCCTGGTGTACAGCAGAAGCAGGCAAGTCTCCTAAATGTCTAGGTGTAATTCAAAGGGAATCTGAGTGAGGACTATAGTAGTGCACTCCATGGAATAATGTACTAAAGTGAGTATCAGGGCTCTGAAAAGGAGAGTTAACTCTCCTTCATCCTCTAAGAAGGAAGCCTTGTTGAGTTGACTCTTAAGGTGAATGCAGTGGATCCTCTAATGTCTCGTAAATGTAGCCTCCATCCTCCATTCCAGTCCTCTCATTCTGTGGTCCATGCACCTCTCATTGGGCAGCTTACGTCTGTGCAACAGTCACATTTAATTTTTAGAATAAAAAGTAATAACACTTGGGCCAACGTACCACATAATGACTACTACATCATCATGATTCCTTCAGTATTATATAAGAGCTGTAAGTTGAAAAGTAAAATTTTTCAATTGTATATTTTTATTGGCTAAAGAATATTTTCCCCATTTGGTTGAATTCATTTTGCAGTCCTAGCCAAGGTCTGAGTCCTTACTTGTTAGGGCACCCTTAGGATAAATTCCTAATTAAGATAAACATTATATGATTATAAAGTCATCTCAGATTTCCACTGAGTAGCTGAGAGCATATTTCATGTCTGTGTCCCAAGCACTGGTTTTTGAACTTTAATATGCAGATAATTCTGATTCAGTATTTCGCTTTTCTAGCAAGATCCCAGATGACGTAAATGCTGGTGGTCCATGAATCACAGTTTGAGCAGCAAGGTCCTGAGCAATGTTTACCAGCAGCTGTTGCATCTGTTCAGTAGGGGACTGTGTAGACAGGTGTACATGCTGTGGCATTTATTATCCAGTAAACGTAGAAATGGTAGAATTTGCATAAGGATTAAGGTCTCATGATAAAGTTGGGAAATTGATGAAGTGTGAATCCCAGTCTCCATGACATTTTATTAGAAATTGACAAAATTAATAACTATAGTAAGGATCAACAGAAATGACAGATTTTGATGAGTACTCATTGTAGTATAATATCATATGTCTGTGACTTTTATTTTTTGGCTTATTTGAATTGTCAGAATAAAAAATGATAGGTTAGATCTTCTTTTTCAAAATAGTGAGTACGTACGTAATCAGGGGAAAGAAATGCTTGGCAACTTCTTAGAGAATTTTAGCTTCTCTAGCACTAGCTTAGTAGCTCATCAAGATATTTTAAAAAGATTTAATTTAATAATTTTACTTCACTAATTGTGTATATTGCCTAGTTTTATTTTCATTTTGAATTATATGATGATCCCTGCAGCTTTTAGGGATGCATACCTATTTATAATTAGATCAATATTCAGAAATGGGAAGTCATTTATTATCTTCTGTAGCAGAGGTTGGCAACTTATGGTCCATGGACTCAATCCGAACTTCAAGCTGAAGCCTGCTTTTATAAATAAAGTTTGATTGGGCCACAGCCATGCCTATTTGTTTACGTTTTGTCTATGGCTGATTTCCACTACAATAGCAGAGTTGAATAGTTGCAACAGAGACCACCTGGCCTGCAAAGCATAAAATGTTTGCTATCTGGCCATTTATAAAAAAGGTTTGCTGACCTCTGCTCCAAAATCATATAAAACATTATCAAATAACAAAATATACCCTCTCTATGAACTGTTCTAAAGCACTCTCTAAGTATGAGAATATAATCCTAGAAATGATATTGTAAGTATTATTACAACTTTTTTTAGTGTAAGATACTATTGTAAGTGCCTATGCAAATCTGGTCCTTGAGGAGTCTGGATTATACCATGTTGTTATGTATTTCCTTCTGAGCAGATCATGTTTTTTCTTTTCCTCTTATGAGTTTGCTGAAAACTACCAGCTCAACCAACTGTCACATTAAACAAGAGGTGACACACTTTAAGTACAAAAGAACTTGATTCAATGGGACCACTCTGGGTGTCACCCAAGAGAAAATGTATTTTGTGTTGATTCCAGCAGAATGTTAGTGTTTCACCTGACAAAAATAAGTCCATTGATCGTAGCCTCAAATGGAACTCAGGGGTTGAAACTTTGCTTCAGAGATAACAGAAGATAAAGTCCTTGATTCTAATAGCTGCTTTGTTTTTCGTCTGTTGTATAATTTGTGGAAACTAAAAGTCCTACAGTAGAAAACAAATCCACAATGACTGGAAACTAACATCTAGACTAACAGGGACCCCTTCAGCAGCTATACAATAACACTAGCGTTTAGCACACATGCCAGGAATAGTGTGGAATTAGTATATAGTAGCTATTTTAGCTATATTATTTCCTCATGTCTTCAATTTCCTTATGTGTAAAAAGATAAGTCCAAATTAGAGCAGTTATTGGTAACTCTGTCTATGTGTTAGAATTTTCTAGAAAGCTTTAAAAGTAACAATGTTGCCCTGAGCCCACTTGCAACTAATTAAATAAAAAAACTTGGGTAGTTTTAATGCAAGCTACGGTTTAGAATTATTAGGCTAAATTATAGACAGTGTTCAATTTTTCACTCGTAATGCCAAATGTGATAACGTTGCTCCTCTGATTTCTTTCTGGGATGCTGAGGGCAAACAATGGCAGGAGTTAGGCAGTAAAAAAAGTCCCAGTGGTTGCCTACTGCCATTTGCCTTTGGTGGTAAAATAAACAGACAAGAGAGGAGCACACATATTTACGATTACATTAAATAGAACAACAGGGCAGAGGTTACATGGGCAACTTCACAGACATGTTTGTTCAGCAGAATGAGTGTAAATGAGTATTTTTTGTTTTGTTTTTACTCAACATTTAAACCAGTAGATTTTGTTTAAAAAAATCTAAATTTCCAATTTCTCTTGAAAAGTCTATTAGCAGATCTGAATTTCCACATGACAAGAGTTGTCAAGATATGAGTAAGAGCTGCTCTTTTTACAAAGGACATAAACTGTCCAAATCAACACAGTTTCCATCATTGTTTTTCATCTTCCTGGCATCACAGTGAAGTGTCAGTTGCCATTTATTGTTGTCCTAATTCTGCTGCTCTTCTTACAGTATAGAAATATTATCTGTACTTATGTCTCTGTCAGAAGAGGAAAGACAAAAGACAGACCCATAGACTGCAGATTTCAAGAAAAATGGGAATAAACACATTCCTTTGTGGCTCACTTTCCTCCTTTATATTACTTGCAAATGTATGATAGGCATTTGAATTTGTGACCTAGTCTAGGGCAAAAATATATTCTTCTTAAGATCTCTCGCTGAGATATTTTCCAATATTTATTTGCTCTGAGATTAAAGGTTTTCCCTGATGAGAAATTCAGAGTGGTTTTAATTGCCAAATATTTAGGATGGCAAACTCCAAGCTTTCTAAAGACTATCTATGTGCACACAATTATTTGTGTGTTAAGCATTTGAAACAAGCCTTAGAAATTACTGTGCCTTTCTTCACTCACGTAATTCAGTCTTAAGAATTAGGTACTATTTTTTCACCATTTTAATGATGTGGAGAATGAGGGTCCAAAGAAAAGTAATCAGCTCAAGGTCATACAAGTAAGTTGGAGTAGTACTGTGATTTATGCCACTTCACATCCTTGTCAAAAAGCTCTAGATTGTACTGCTTCCGTAATTTGAGAGGCTTAGTTGTTTCACCAAGTTCAAACAGATGAAATATTCTCCAAATTGATGTGTTATGGCTTCGTATTAATATGTTAAAATCCTTCTCTTTACTCTAAATTTAAGCATTCATGTATTTACTGCTTTTCAAGTTAGTAGTTTCTTGGTTACCTTGATGAAGCCAGGATGACTTCGAAGACTTGGGACTCATAGCCTGCCTTTGAACCTAATCGCACTTTTCCTCTTCTTTTGAGACAATTAATATATGGCATCATATTATCTTCATAACTACTTTGTCTTCATTCACACAGTTTTAAGAGTCAGTTACTTGGAGACTTGTTTTCATTATTTTTATGCCTACTGTGCCTTTCATAGTGTAGAGTACTGAATTTGAGGAGTACTGAATTTAATTGAATATTGAATCTGCTAAACAGTGGTAGGTAATGTAGAGGGAGAATGTGAGCTCTCTGAAGGCTGGTCAGTAGAGGGAAAAATTGAAAGCCTCGCATATGGGCTGGTGGTGAGACGACTCTCACTGATAAGCTGGCAGGAATCAAGACCTCCTTTTTTGTTTTATTTTGGTTGCTTCGCATCATTCCTAATTAGAAATGAGATTGCCCAAACGACTTCCGATACAATGGGCTGAGGGGCTTTGATGGGACTATGTAAATCTTCCAGGGAAAAGATTCGAAGAATTGAGCCCAGTAGCAGAATGAGAAGAAAGGTCTGGCTACTGACATAGTTTCCAGTGGAGCTCCCCATGTTGGCTTTACAAGCAGGCAGTGAGTGACAGTGAATTTTAAAATCCAGTTGTATATTATTCTTTGATAGCTTTCAGAATGCACTCCTCAGCCTTCTTCTTATCAAGTATTTATTTTGTCAGCGTACTAATTGGGCTCGGTCTTCAAACAGCAAGGAAACAAATGGATGTTTCCAGTTCAAGCCTTAAACTCCAGACATAATAGCAAAAGAACTGGGACATTTATCTCCAAGTGAGGGATTTACCTTGCCCTGAGGTTATAGAAATAGCATCTAAATGCTGCTCAAAAGATTCTTAGCAAAAGTAAGGTGAAACAATTATTTGATAGGGGTTGGGGTGGGAGAGGGCACCATTTGAATTATTCTGTCATCTCTAGGTCATAACCAAAGATGGAATTTGGGCTGCAGAATGCATATGCAGCATGGCTTTGTGCTCTGATCTCCAGCAAGCTTTTGAACGCTTGTAATCTGTCCATGAGAATCCTTTCCTGAGGCTCTGCATTAAGAACATCTCATAAAAGGAAATAGTTGCAAGGTGGTGTCACTCTTATTGACTCACTCATAAACACTTCGTATTGTAGTCCATAGGAGTCTACCTTCCAGGGAGCATGCATTCAGCGTTTGCTTTTGTAATCTGAGTTTAGATCCCTCAGGCACTCAGCGTGTTGGCAATCCCCTGTAAGACAGTATCAGCGGGGGACAAAGTGAAGTAAAGCGGATTGTATCAGACAGAGTTTCTTAAATAAGTTGTTCAATTGACGGGAGAGGTAGGAAGCCTTCCCAGGGTGATTAATTCCAATGACCTAAACTAGTTGATGTGTACTTTTAAATGGTTCTTGTTTCTTATTATTTTCCCGAAGAAGAGTCAAAATGCATTCCAGAAAAAGAAGTATTTTGTAAAAGTTTAAATATTTGAAGGCCTGTGTTATGGAATAATTTTACCTAAGGTCAGTTGTTTTCAAAATTAAGTGCACGGGAGAATATTCGGGGCTGCTTGTTTTTTCCTGCTGACTTCCTGGGTCCTACTACGGAGATTCTGAGTCTATACTTTCTGGGCTGGAGCCTGTGAAATTGGATTTTTAAGAAGCACTTCAGGTATTCACGATATAGATAACTCAGGGTTGGGTGGTAAAAAGAGGAAATTTCAAGAAACGATGGAAATGTGGTCTCTCATTGAGCTTTTCCCCTACTTGCCTGTATAGATTAACCTTTAGTCAGGAAGTTGGAACAGATATTATTTCAGCTAGAGAACCTGAAGCATGTCAGCAAAGGTCCTTTGTGGAGAAAGAAAGAACTAGAGATCCCTGAGTAGAAGGTGTCCTGGAAAGTAGCCTTCCAAGTGATAAAGGGAAAATGACCAAAGGATTTGCCTGTGTGTCCCTGTCCATGATTTGTTCCAGACATTCTGTTTTCAAGCAAGTATAAAACATTTCCTATTCCTTTTAAGAAATGATCTGATAAAGTGCTCTCTCCATCACAGTTTAAGAGGCATGTAAGTTTATTTTAATAAAAAAAATTTAAAAAGTCTAAATCATGCTTAGATTTAGACCTTGTGGGAAATCATAGATATGTATTTAGTTCATCACTCCTAAATTTTGCACTTCTGATCTTATCTAAGATCCTTAGATATTTGTAGCGTTCTCACAGAAAATAAATTATGAATAAAGTGTAATACACTGAAGTGTACTTTAATAAGGAAGTGTCTTCCAAATCCGACTGTATATACCTTATCGATTTCCAAGTTTTTTACTATATTTAAAATTCGGAACTTCAATGACTAATATTTGACTCAATTGATAATGTCTCTGTGTTACTCCTTGTAGCTTTCCTTTGTCGTACGTTAATATTTTATCTGTATCAAACATACAGTCTTTATGCTCAAAACTAACAACATCAATTCAAGAAAATCTCAGCTTTCTATATATCTACTAATTATAACTCTAGTTCCAATGCTGAATGGTATGAAGAGAGTAATATATGCTCATATAATTTTAAAATAAAAACATTCAATGATTTTCGGGGAAAAAAACTCAATGTTTTAAATATTCAGGTTGTCTATTTTTTTTCTTCTTTCCTAATGCTATAAATAAAGTTTAAAAATATGTAAGAGGAGAGGTTGAACTATCAGTTAATGGCTATCACGGCTTTTTTAATGTGTCAACTTGGCTAGGCTACAGTCCCTCATTCTTCAATCACACATTATTTGGGTATTGCTGAAAAGAGATTGTTCAGATGTAATTAAAGTCTAATCAGTTTACTTTTATAAGGGAAATTATTCTAGATAATCTGAGTGGGCCTGCCTTAATCCGTTGGAAGGCCTTGAAAGCAGAGATGTGGCTTTCCCAAGAAAAAAAAAGAAAGAAATTCCACCTGCAGATCATACCTTTGGTCTGTGCTGGTAGAGTGATGTAGTATTCATGATCTTCCCTCCTGACTATCAGCTCTGTTGATTTTGAATTTGCTTAGCCAGCCCTCACAACCGCATAAGGCAGTTCCTTGCAATACATCTCAGAATATAAATATTAATATAAATAATAAATCAATAAATCTTAGTATAAATAATAAATATCTCTCTGTCTCTATGTGTGTATGTGTGTGCACATGTGTGTGCAAGGCAGTATTGATATCAGACTAGTAGAAAAAATGCGTAACAAAATTTCAGTGCCACTGACAATATAAAGTAACTTTACTTGGGAACAGTTCAAGATTAATACCTATAAATAAGGCTACTTACATATATTTTAATGCATTTAATTTATATTATTATTTTTCTAACCATGGTGTTTCTTGGATAAACTATTCAAAGAGGACATTGTTTTAGATTCAATAAGACTATAACTGATTAGAAAATTTCATTAATTGTTAGATGTATCCCTTTTCCCATAGAAAACTGGGGAAGTCCTACGGTATTCTACTAAAGTGATACTAGCAGCTTTTTATGGTAAGTTTCATCTATTAAAATTAATTTCTGATTGAATCACAATTAATAATATTATCTTTAAAAATGTACCTTCCATAGTGATATTATTCAGAAACCAGTTTCAGGGAAAAACAAAACTGTCGTGGTTAAAATCTGTAAAGGGATGAAATTGCATTACAATGGCATTACAATGGCCATGGTACATATGAGATAACTGCCACAGCTATAAAGAATGACATATTTTCTGTAATGTATAATCTTGCTGATGGTATGATATCACCAGAAGTAACTGATAATACTGTTTAAACTAAAGTAATTTATCAAAAGACATATTATTGTACTGATTAGGCAAACTACATTTTTCTCTCTTCTAATTCAAGATAAATTTTTACTATATGGCTCCCAGATACCTAAGAAATATTGTTATAAAAGACACCAAAATTTTTCTTTTTAAGTTCCTCTGGATTTTGTGTATTTATATAGAGGTAATATTGCCACACAATGTGCAGATTAGAAAAAGGAGAGAGTTTGCCATTGAAAAATGGTTTTGTACCCCATTTTGAGGATTTAATACTCTATACTTCATAGTAATAATTGAAAATGGCCTTATAATCATTTAACAGTGATTTGCTCATCAAAGCGCAGACATCCCAAGAGGAGTCAATGAGAATATTTTCCAACTGTAATGTAGCATACGAAATATTTTTATTACCATAACAATCAGTGCAAATGAAAGTGTTGCTGCAACACAAGCTCAGCTAAAGAACCTTAACTTGCTGGCTGCAATGTTGCTAGACAATAAGATTGCTTTGCTTTATTTACTAGCAGAACAATGTGGTATTGGCTTGGTAGCAAACACCTTTAGCTGCATTTGGATAAACACTTCATGTCAAGTCAAAAACAGGCCAAATGCTTACAGTTCCATAAAGTAAGGAATTGATTTAACATGCACACACACAACAATAAAACAAAGTATGGGGGGACGTGTAAAGGATACAGGAACAAAAGAATCATTCTGAAAGCCTCCCCAATGGTTAAAGTTGAAATAATATGGGAAACAAATAATGAGAGAATTAGATAACCCAAAGAATCAAATAAATACCTATGAGTTCATACTGTATAAAAAAATATTTAACTAAATATATAAATGAGAGAAAAGGGACACATCTTTCTTACAGAAGAATCTCAAATTATAGATGTGAAAGTAATAAAGGAAACAGAAAATCACAATTAGAGTAGCACAGCAATAGTTACTGTAGACAAGATTAGTAAACTTTAAGGTGTTTATGGGAAGGGAAAATAGAAACTTCACAGGAAGAAGTTTGGCAGATACTACTTTAACCAAATGACCAAAGGAAACATCTTCAGTAGGTCATGTTAATATCAAGTATCCTGTGGTATGATGCAATGAGAAAAGCAGTTCACCTTTGTGAAAATTTTCCTGGAAATGCATAACGCCAGTTAAAGCATGTGGAAACACCTGACAAATCCCAATTGAGGAAGATTCTACAACCTGCTTAATACTCTTCAAAAATGTCAAAGTCATGAAAAACAGACTAGGAACCTTCCCAAATTGAAGGAGACCACGGAGGCATGATAACTAAATGAGCTGTGGTTTCTTGGTTTGGACTTTGGACCATAGAAAATGCATTACTAGAGAACTTTGTAAAATCAAAGTCAAGTCTGTAGTTGAGTTAATAATATTGTAGCGATATTAATGTCTTCTTTTGAAGATTATAATATGGTTATGCTAGATGTTGACATTGGAGGGGATAAAAGGAAAAACTTTGTAAGTGGGACAAACAGGATCATGAGATTTCATCTCATGGATTAGCTGGTTAAGAGAGGTGCTCTACAAATATTGGTTACGCTAATTCCATCTTTGTTCCTAAGTACTCTCTGGTCAATTATATGAGTGTTTAAAATGCTGATGCACACTTAACATCCTGTACGTTTACACATTAGATGATTCTATGTCAAAAGAAGATTGAAGCAACCCTAATAAAGATAGTGGAATTGCATGAGATTGGAGCAGTATCAAAATTGGGTGTTATAACTCACTAAAACTAGTTCTAACCAGCTAAAGTTGAATAACAACTATCAGTTTGGAGTGGCCCATATCTGATGCTGACAGTGACCATAAGCCTTGAGCAACACTGATATGCTAGGCTCTCACTGGACCTAACTGAATATTCTTTCCTCACCAATGACAATGGACTTTGTCTTAACCAGTCACACACAGTTGTGTGGATTTGTTCCACCTTATTAGGGTGCATCCATATTAACATGATCACAATGAACTTCCCGTTTAAAGCAGATGAAGGAGCCACTCTATAGCCACTCTATATGTAAAGTAAAAATTCAAAGCACATTTGGTTGATCAATACTGCAGTATTTCTTGATCCGTGTACTACTTTTCTTCAATAATATATATTGCGGGTAACTGATAGTTATAAATAAATATATCCCCAGTGATAATTGTGTAAACATTGATTTAGGAATTTGGATGATTATTTTTCCTTTTGCTAATCTGCGGTTTCCATTTGAACAATATTTCTACTATTTTTTAAGTTTGGATTTAAAAAAACATTTATTTATGCCTGTTTCTTAATATCACCAATTAATAATTAAACTTTAATATATTTTTACTCCTTAATCAGCTTCATGAGTTGTTGACAGTTTATACTAAGGTTCTTATAAATTAAGGAACCTGCCTGTTTTCTCATTTATGTCTGCATTCATTTCCAAAGTCATATATGCTAAGATTTTAGTAAAACAATGAATATGGTAACATCTGTTCAGACTACCTGATCGGATATTATTTTTCTGTTGCTCATAAATTAATATAAATTATCAAATTAAGATGAAATCTCCTCAATTAAAATAGAACAGTAATTCTCAAGTATATTTCATGAAACACTAGTTTCTTCAAACTTATTAAGTGTTAAGTGACAAAAAAACCTTTTCTAGTCTAATAGGATTGGGTTCAACCAAGTTTAATAGCTTTCCTTACTGAATAATTTTTCTGAGCACTTATAATAGTAATGTTCATTGCGAAACTCTAAAAAGGAAAAATGTAAACACTATCTCTGAAAATTCTTTCACTTCAGAACCCTCACAACTTCTCATTGGGCTAATGTCATGGAGGAAAAATGTTTGATAATGCTATAATGAATCATATTATCAAATAATGGACATATTTAGAATGTTGATGTATATTGTAAAAAAAAAAAAAAGATTCCCAAAAAATGAGTAGCATCAAGAAAGCCTGTCATCACGGGAAGATATAGCAGTCCCCTAGACTTTCAATTTATTATTATCATTATCAATGCAATTTTTTCTGTCATTTTTCTCTCTACAACTTTTCCTTTAGCACAGTCATCTTATCTGAGTATGGAGTGGAGCAACCAAACTCCCACAAGGAAGGGATAGTTGTACTATCTCCGGGTCATGCTTAAAGAATGTTTTTCTTTCTCTTTAGTTTTGGAAATTCTGTTATGCTTTCTCTACCAGCCAGGGAGCATATGCTCTATTCTCACTACCCCCACAACCCCTCACTCTTGGTAAAAGAAAAAAGTATCCTATCTGCCCTAGCAATTAACATTATGATGAGGAACAAGCTTAAGTACCATATCTAGTGAGTTCTCAATATATTCTAAATATTCTTATTCCAAAGATTGGACTGAGGAAGTCTTCTTAGTAAAGGGCCAAAGTGTTCAAGTACTGTAACTGGAAGGGGTTCTATCCAATTCCAGATGGAAAGACTCACTCCATCCTGTCCACCCACTGAATGAAATGAAATCCTGGACATATTGCATGAAGCAGCTATCTGAGGACCAAGAGGTAAATTTGTTAGCAGGAAGACTAGTGACAGAATTCGAAGTACTAACAAATCAGTGGTGAGTTCTTTTTCCTCTGGTATCACCCAGCCTAGACTCAAAGGCAGCAGAAGTGGATACTGAAGAAGAACAGAAAGAATCCCTCTCTGTTCTAAGAGTCCAGTGGAATGGGGGAAATTCTTTTGCCTTTTTCCTCTTTGTCCATTGCTCTTGACCCAGCCCCTAAGCGATCTTGCTGTGGCTGGGAGGTGAAATCAGCGTCTGCTGATAGGCATCGAAACTCTACAGAAGGGGAATCCTATCTATCCAGCAGAGTTGCAGCCATAAGGTTTTGGATTGAATCCCTGTTGCTCTTTTTTCTCTCTCTGTCCTTCTATTTCTTAGTTCCATATGCAGCCTCACTTGTAAGAAATGAGCAATAGAGTGGAGAATCCAAAGCCCCAGCTACGCGGCCAGAGGACTTGGCAGGGAAGCCTCTAGGGAATCAGAACACATCAGAAAGATTGCAGGGTGGTGAAAACTCAGAACAATCTCATAACGTTGTGTAAAATCTCGTGAGTTTACTTCAGAGATTTGTGTGCATGAGTCTGACCCTAAACAGTATACAGTAGGCTTTGAGAACTGAGCTACCTGGTTGATCAACACATAAGGCTGAAAATGACTACTAGTTGGCACATTAGGAGGTTGATCTGAATAGCATTATAAACATCTTGAAAACTGAGCTAAGATTAGTACCACACACTACAGAAAGAAGGTTAGAACATTCGTGTTGAATCTAATTTGGTAGATTTCTCATCATAACAAAAGCAGACCAAAGAAATCCCACAATTTTATGATTTAAACAAAGACCCAGAGTCTTACAACAAAATATCCAAATTCAAATTACACAACTTAAAATTTTGGGCATGGAAAGAGCCAGGATAATTTCTAACAAGAAAAAAGACATTCAAAGATGACATTAATGTTGAAACTATCAATAAAGGCCTTGAAAGCTGCTATTATAACCATGCTCAAAGAAGTAAGGGAGAACCCACTTGAAAGAAATAGAAAGATAGAAAATCTCAGCAAAGAAATAGATTAAGGAAAAGCAAAGAAATAGATTAAATAAATAGAAATTTTTGAACTAAAAATGCATTTGCAAGAATACAAAATTCACTGGATTAGTTCAACAGCAGAATGGAGATGATAGAATAAAGACTCTGTGAAGTTGAGTATAAGTACTAGAAAGCAGGGACCTGTGGGACAACACAAAAGAGATCAAACTTTTGTGTCATCAAATTCCCAGAAGATGAAAAGAAAGAGTTTGGTGATTTAAAAAAAAAAATATTTGAAGAGATGGTGATTAAAAACTTTCCAATGCTGGTTAAAGATATTAAACTAGAGATTCAAGAAGATCAGAGAAATAAAACAGAATAAAGTCAAAGAATTCCCTCCCTAGATCATAAAAATGCTCTAAAGAAAAAGATAAGAAAAAAATTCTTATAAAACAATCAGAAAAAAAAGATTCTTTGACTGTGTAAAGAATGACTAGATTTTTTTTAACCAGAAATTACAGAGGCAAAAAGAAAATAAAACAACAGTTTTAAAAAGCTGAAAGAAAAATATGAGAATATAGAATTCTTTGTACAGGGAAACAAACAAATACTAGAAAAAAAGAAATATAGTTTAAAAAACTGATACATAAAAGGAAATGAAATTCTAGAAATATTGAAATGAAATATGACAGAAAAGGAGACATAGAGAAACACAAAATAAAGGAAACAAACAGAAACAATTGATATTGTGAAAAATTACAATTATGTAAATAATTAAATGTAAAATGTCTAAAAATACCAATTAAAAGAGAAGTAATGGAAAACGTACAGAATTTATCACCAGCAGAAATATTCTGAAAGAAATGACAAAAGAAGTTCTTCTAATGGAAGGGAAATGATACTAGAGAGAAACTTCCACTATTTGGAAGGAAGAAGAGAAGAAAAGGAAGAGAGGGAAAGAGGAAAGGAGAAAAAAAGAGCATCAGAAAAGGTAAATATTGTGTATGAATTAAACATGTAGGACAGTTGAAAGAAAAAATTATAAAATTGTATGATAAGGTTTTCAATGTGTTTAGACACCATACATGTAACTATCACAGTATAAAGGGGGAAGGTAAAGGGATCTAGACGTTAGTGAGGTTTCTGTATTCTGCAACCATTTAAAGAAAATGTTAGGGGAAATTCCTTTTCAACATAATACTTTTGTTAACAGTTATATTTAACATACAAATGAAGTCTAATAAAGAGACTTCCACTCCCAGCCAAGTTGAATGAGAAGCTGCCTGAAACAACTTTAAAAAAGTAAAAAATTTTTGAGAAAATGGTTTTCAAGATATTGGACATTAACTATATCAATAAATCTGTTACAAATTAAAAGAAATTACCATAGCACAACAAAAATTATTTTACACAAATGAAAAATAAAGAAGAAAAAACATAAGAAATGTATGAGGAATTTAGAAAACAAACAGAAAAATGGTAGATGTAAATCAAACCACATAAATAATTATATTAAATGTGAATGGACTAAACACTCTAGTCAAAAGGTAGATGTTGGAAAAATAGGTAAAAAATAAAGCAATGACTATTCTATCAATAAGAGACACAAAAAGATGGATGACACAAAATTCAATGACACAAAAATGGAGAAAGTAAAAGGATGCAAAGATATACCATGCAAACAGTAACTTTAAAGAGCTGGAGTGACTATATGAATATCAGAAAATGTGGATTTTAGACAAGACATATTAATAGAAAAACAAGGACGTTTCAAAATAAGAGGTTTATACATCAGGCATATACAAGAGGTATAAAAATTATGTACCCAACAACGGACTCTAAACTACATTAAGCAAAACTTGAGAAATTTAGGAAGAGAAATACACAATTCAACAATTGGAGATTTCATTATCCCTCTCTCAATGATTTAGAGAAGAACTAGAAAAAAAATGAGTAAGAATATAGAAGTCTTGAACATTACTGTCAACTAACTAATCTTAAGTGAAATTTCAGAATACTTCACCCAACAAAAGCAGAATACACATACTATTAAAAAGCATATAGACTATTCTTCAGGATAAATCATATACCAAGATATAAAACAACTCTAAATACACTACAAGTTATTGAAAAAATCAATAGAGCATATCAAAACCAAAATTTTTTTTGAAAATATGAAGAAAATTCATAAACGTTTAGCTAGACTGTGCAAGAAAAAAAAGTGAAGATACAAATTTGCACAGAAAATGGAAGTGTATAGAACATTACTACAACACTGCAAAAATTGAAAGGATCATTAGAACCTATTCCAAATAACTTTATGCCAACAAACTAGAAAACAAATGAAATGGAGAAATATTTAGAAAGGACAAAAATCACCGTACTTGACTCAAGGAGAAGTAAAAAATATTAATAGACTTATAACAAGTAAAGAAATTTTACTTTAGTTATTAAAATATTAGTAATTAAAATATTCCCACAAAGAAAAGCCCAGGACCCGATGTTTCATTAGTGATTTTTATTAAATATTTACAGAAGTAACACTAAGTCTACTTTTGCTCTTTTTAGCAAAATATAGATGGAGGGAACACTTCCAAAATCATTCTACAAAGTCAGTATTACACTGTTTGTAAAGCCAGAGAAATAAAACTAGAAAATGATATCCAGAATGAACAGACACAAAAATCCTTAATGAAATGTTAGCATAGTGAATCCAAAAACATATAGAAAAGATTATACACCATCACCAAATAAATTTATAAAATGGGCAAAGAATTTTATAGACATTTTGTAAAATAAGATATATAGATGGCTAAACAGAACATGAAAGGATGCGCAACATCATTAATCATTGGGGAATGCAAATTGAAATTACAATGAAATACCACCATACACCCCTTTAGAACGATTATAGTCATATAGACTGTCAATACAAGGTGTCATCAATGAAGCAGAGAAAGCACTACCTTTATACAGTGCTGGTGGAGTAAAGTGGTACAGCCATTTTGGAAAGCAGTTTTTTTTGTTTTGGTTTTTTAAATGATAAATACATACTTAGTATATGAACCAGGAAGCTACTCCTACCTATTTATCCAAGAGAACTGGAATCATATAGCCACACAAAGTCTTGTCTGTTTATCTTCATAGCCACATTATTCAAAATAGCTGAAATTAGAATATCCAAAAGGACAATAACAGTGACTGGATGAACAAGTGTGGAATATAGTGGAAAGCTTTTCAGAAACACCCGACAACATTCATAAGCCTCAAAAATGCTATGCTAAGTGAAAGGAGCTAGAAGGAAGAAGTTATATAATGTATGAGTCAATTACAAGAAACTTCTAGACAAAGCAAAACCATATAGGTATTAAGCAAGCAGTGGAACAGGGGATGGGAATAGATCCCGGCACTGGGGATGGGAGCAGCAGCTCACTGCAACTGTCTATGAGGGAACCTTCGGGGGTGATAAAAACGTACTGGAGCTCTCTCCTACTGATTGTTGCACAGCTCTTTTTAATTGGACAGTACAGTTAAAATAGGTGAATTTTATGTTAGTACATTGTGCTTCAATAAAGCTGTTAACCAAAAAGGGCAAAATTGAAGAAAAACACATTAACAAGAAATACGTATGGCAAATGCATAATTAGTATTCAGCATAATTCATCATTTGAGTAAAACAAATGAAAACCACAATGAGCAACTTTATTCATAATTGCCAAAACTTGGAAGCAACCAAGATGTCCTTCAAAAAAAGTGAATGGATAAACAAACTGGTACATCCAGACAATGGAATATTACTTGGTGCTAAAAATAAAATGAACTATCAAGCCATGAAAAGACATGGAGGAACCTTAAGTGCATATTACTAAGTGAAAGAAGCCAATCTGAAGAGGCTACATATTTTATGGTTCTAACTATATGACATTCTGGAAATGGATGTACCTATATGTCTCCAAAACTATGGAAATAATAAAAAGATCGGTGATTGCTAGGGCTTGGGAGCGAAGGAGAGGCATGAACAGGCAGAGGGCAGAGGAGTTGTAGGGCAGTGAATATATTTTGTATGATACCAAATTGATAGATTTATGTCATTACATGTTTGTCTAAACCCACAGCCGGTGCAACATTAAGAGTGAACCGTAAAATAAATTACGGCCTTTAGGTGATAATGATGTGTCAGCAAAGTTCATCAATACTAACAGTCATACTACTTTGTTTCAGAATGTTCACAAAGCAGGTGGCTGTATGTGGGGAAGAAGGAGTATATCTGAACTGGGTGTACTTTCTGCTCAATGTTGCTGTGAACCCAAAACTGCTCTAAAACATAAAGTCTGAAAAACACAATGAGATACTGCTATACATACCTTAGACGTCAAAAATTTCACAGTCTGACCATTTGAACTGCTGGTGCAGATATGGAGGCACTGGAACTCTCATAAGCTGTTGGCAGGAATATTCAATTGTATAAGTACTTTGGAAAACAGTTTCACAGTTTCTTAAAAAGTTGGGGGCTGGCCGGGTCTCACAGCGGTAAGTTCGCGTGGTCCACTTCAGCGGCCCGGGGTTCGCTGGTTCGGATCCTGGGTGCAGACCTACATACCACTTGTCAAGCCATTGTGTGGCAGGCATCCCACATATAAAGCAGAGGAATATGGATACAGATGTTAGCTCAGGGCCAGTCTTCCTCAGCAAAAAGAGGAGGATTGGCGGCAGATGTTAGCTTAGGGGTAATCTTCCTCAAAAAAAAAAAGTTGAACAAAATCCTACCACTTGACTCAGGCATTCCACTCCTAGATGTTTCCCTAAGAGAAGTAAAAGCACATGTCCATACAAAGGTTTGTCTACAAGTGGTCATAGTAACCTTAATTTTCATAGTCAAATGTTAGAAACAACTCAAGTGTACATCACCATCGGATCAATCTATAAACAAATTGTGTTATATCAAGACAATGGGATACATTATTCAGCAACAGAGAAGAATAAAATATTAATACAAACAACAGTGTGAATTATAATGAATGAACAAAGCAGGAAAATAAAGTACATACTGTATTATTCTATTTACATAAAATTCTACAATAAGCAAACTATGACAGAAAGTGTCATAAAAATTATCATAAAGTGACAGAAGGGGCCAGCCCAGTGGCATAGTGGTTAAGTTAGCACACTCCACTTCTAGGGCCCAGGGTTTGCAGGTTCCTCTCCCGGGCAAGGACCTACACAGCACTTGTCAAGCCATGCTGAGGCAGGCATCCCACATACAAAAAATAGAGGAAGATGAGCACAGATGTCAGCTTAGGGACAGTCTTCCTCACAAAAAAAGAAAGAAGGTGACAGAAAGCCATCAGAGGTTGCCTGGGACAAGGGTGGGCATGAAAGGGTGAAAGAGGGAGAGAGGTATTACAAAGAGACACTGTTAACGTGTTAAAAATATTGATTATGTTGATTGTGATAATGGTAGTATGATTTATACATATATCTAAACTTATAAAAATCTATATTATAAATAAGTACAGTTTATTGTGTATCAATCATCCTCAAAAAAGCTGTTAAAAAGATACATGAAACGTAATGATCTATTTCTATATTATTCAAGAAATCAATCCTTAATGTCTTCACTGTCAACAGCTATGCAATATTGGCCTGCTAATGAAGTTTACAACACATTTTCTGACATCCAGTTCAGCGAGTCAAGTACTTGAGACGATAATCGTGTAATTTCAGTTAAAGTAATGCAGAAATGGGGGAATGATAGGTTCTGCCATTTCTATCCAAAACATTTTCAGGAACGCCGTTTAGTTGAAAAGCAGCAGCTCTCAATTGTAGATGGTTGGTTCCTTCCAGGACTTTTACTCTTAAATGTACGCTGAGTTCATTGTTTTATTGAATTTTTTCTCCAAAATTGGGCCTCAGTAAAAAAGTTTTTGGCAGTTTTGTCAGTTCTATGTGCTATTCACAGAAGGGCTGGTTTCTGCTGGGCTTATAGTATGTAGAGGTCGTCATGTTCAGACAGAAACGGTATGGTAATGATTCCATTCCAGAGAGAGATTCTAATAAAGCACAAGCTTAAGCTTCGTAGGCTTTTTTGACCTTCTTAATAACAATAGCTAACATTTAGTGAACACTTAATATATGCAATATATTATCTTATTAAATCCGTACAACCTCTTGAGGTCTGTACTATAAATAGCCTCACTTTACAGACGAGGACACAGAAGTTTAAAGAGGTTAAGCAGCTTGCTCAGGGGAGTTAGTGGGGAGCAAAATTTCCAACTCGGGTGTGTCTAAGTGCAGAACTGAGCTCTATCGCTGTATGCTTTGTGTCTCCTTAATCACAGGAAAATAAGCATTAGACATAGAGGTGAAAATTAATACATCATTATTACTTTAAAATTGTAGATGTTATGTGAAGATCCTCTGGTCACACTAATTGATTTCATTCAATCACTTATGCATCCCTGTATATCTACCAGCAAGGTGTGATTTCGTAGGCATGTACTATCTAATTATATACACACAATTTTGGAGATCACAAAGCTGTAATCAAGGTCATCATAACCTTGTAGCATAATTTCTCTCTTGGTTCATTACCTTTTCAGTTCTATGATAAAGGAACACTTTCATAATTTGAGGATTAAAAATAAATAGCTCTGAACAGAATCAGCTACCATATTTAAGGCAATACAAGGAATAACCCTCAGAGGCCCACCACCTCTGAATGTCAAGGGCACCTTTCTTCACCCGTACCGGAGAACTTACTGTTCTATCTGTATGCTTTTCCCTAATTTTCCCTCTTCCCTGTTCCTCTTGCTGTGTGTGGTTTTTTTTCTCTCTTTCTATGTCTCTACTCCTCTGGGTCAGAAATGAGGCACTTATCTTTACAACAGCTCCACTTGAGTCATTTTCTAGCTAGGAAAATTAAATTGAGCCTCCCTGATTTTTTCCCTCAACTTCCCATTCACTACCTAACTTACCACTGCCAGTGGACATCCCACAGGTGTCCTCACCATGCTGGCCATCTCCACATCTAGTCTGACCACGGTAACGCTCACCAGGTTCGCCTTCTATCCCACTGCTACCTCACAGACAGGACCCCCGGCTTACCTCTGTGATCATTTCGTTTTGCAAAATACAAAGTTTTGTGATACCCTACCTACTTCTCTCTCCTGCCTTTCTTTTAATTTTGACTTGCTTTTTATGTTTCTTGGCCCTCTACCATATTCATTATTTTCTTGCATTCCCATTTCCCTTGATTTGAATATATCATTAAAATAATTTTAAAAATTTATTTGTTCAAAGTTGTTGTATGTTCCCTATTCTTTATTTAAAAATTATGTGAATCTAATTTTTTGTTCAAAACTATTTTGTATCCCTATTCTTTCTTCAAAATTATGTGATTTTGAATTTTGTGTTGTTTTTCTCTCAAAGTAATAAAGAACCTCCTAACTAGTTTATAGATTTATTTATGTAAATATAGCATTTCTTCATTTGCTCTGGCCATAGGCCATGAGTTGCAGAATTCCTTACTTAATACTAATTATTAGAATCAAAGATTCTCCATTTCAATGGAACTATTTTGTTAGATCTTATAATTCTTTCTGTAACAATCTGCCATCATTGTTTCTCCAAACATATTGTAATTCTGAATTTCCAAAGAGATGCACATTATCATAAGCACATCTAACGTGTGAAAAGATATATTTGAAAAGAATTAGGTTGGAATAGTAATTTCAAGCTGGGTGTGTATCTCTGTGTGTGTGTATGTGCACCTTCATATTATTTTGCTACAAGATAGCCACTAAAGCATATGGTAATGGGCATAATATTATGCAATTATGACACAGAATATGTAGCTCATTTCATAGATTATATGATGATATAGTCATAATTCTAAAGGTGCATGTTTCATGAATAATTATTTCTACTAGGATTGTCTTTTTAGCCTCAATGCCATCCAGATATACTTGAAATCCAGGTTTTAGTTGTCTAATAAGCATTTGAATCAATGCAAACTAGTTAATTTTAGCTCAGACAGAATAAAAAGCTGCAGCCTTCTGAATCATCACCTCAGGGGTTGTGAGGGTGTTACAGATGTTACAAGTAGACAGAATATTTACTAGGAGAAAGGCTACCAGATCTGTAATCTTGATTCCATGATCCCAGGTCACGTGGCTTTAAGCTTTAACTTCTCTTGGCCTTCATTTCTGCATATTTAAAAAGAGAGCGATGACCATTGTATTACGGAATAGCAGTCCTCGGCCTTTGGTGTGCAGGGGAAAAAAAACAGTAAAAGTTACTATAAACAAAAACAAAACCAAACCAAAGATGGATTCTCGTGGCCCAGTCCTCAGGTTCCCAGAGATTTTGGCGCAGCAGTCTTTGTTGCAACACCTTAGGTGACTGACAGAGAAGGAACTTGGACTTTGAAGAACACTTCACACTCTTGTGAAGAGTTAATGAATAAACAGAATAACCTGGCACACAATAGGCACTTGCAAAGAAATTCTACCGCCAGGGTATAGACAATGCAACTTATGGAAAAATAATGAATCAAGGGAATCCTGATGATATAGTCCACAATACTTGCTATGGAAGATTATGAGGAAAAAAGGTATCTCACCATTTTAAAGATGGAGTTGTATGGAACAGGTACCAAATAAGCCATTAAAAAAATTCCAAAATCTTAATTCAAAAGGTATCATAGTATTTGATATAGATCAGAGCTATTCCAATAATAACAAGTTAGAAGCAACACAATAATGAAGATGGGACAAAATTTAGTAATCTTAAAGAAATAGAGAAAATCAACTAAGTTATAATTAAGAGAGCCATACAAACTTAAATTCTTAAGCGTTTGGCTTAATTAAATGTAATCAAACAAATATAACAATAATGGGAAAAACGACAATT
Organism: Equus quagga; assembly: GCF_021613505.1. Lineage (NCBI taxonomy): Eukaryota > Metazoa > Chordata > Mammalia > Perissodactyla > Equidae > Equus > Equus quagga. The sequence continues at coordinate 37,590,513 of NC_060277.1, read as the reverse complement.
ATTCTACAAATTAGTAAGAATTGATACAAGTATAGACACTGTTAAAGATAAATTATTATAGATAAATTATTGCAAAGGACAAAAATAAAGTTTATTGTTACAGAAATATAGATATTTAAGAAAGAAACGTCTTCGTTAATAAAGTCATGCATAATAATGGAAGTTAAAATAATTTTAATGATTGACTTTACCCCTTTGTTAATCTAATTACAATCATTAACTGTGGTTTGCCATGCTATGTGGAAGCATGCACATGTTAAGACAATAGTTGGTTGTAAATCTGTTCAGTTATTCTGGAGACCAATCAGACAATATGTAGCAAAGCTTTTGAAATACTTATTGGAAAAAAGGTATATAATACTGTCAGGGCAATATTTTGGAGATATATCCCAATGAAACAAACATCCTAAAATATAAAATGCTATTCATAGAAGTGCATAACACTGAAAAAAAGGAACTCTTATAGGAGCCTACTTAGTAGACAACTTGAAAATCACAGAAAAAGGAAAATGTTTACTAAAATGAATGCGTGGATTTGATGGAATGAAATATAACTACTAGAAAATTCAAGTATATTTTTAGAAAATATATTCTCAAGAAAGCATATTAACTGGCATATTGATTTAATATGTCCAAAGAACGCAACTATTTTACATCATTAGTTGTAAAGTCTATGCTTTTTCCACATCTAATATTTAAAATATTTGACAAACACTTTAAAATGTTTTGGAATTATTTTCTTAAATTATGTATAATGATGTGTAAGTTATTTCAGAGAAATGAACTCTGTTTGTAAAACACTCCTTTGGAATTTTCAAACGGACTGTGTGTTTCCTGGCTTAGTCTTTCCTTCTTGGAATTAAGCTAGATTTAGGGCTACACGATCGATTGCTTCAAGTGATTTATGAATTTGAAATGTTAACAAGCAGTTAGCTTGTTAACTGTTTTCACTGAATCAATTAGATGTTGGAAAAATGAACCAAATTCATTTAGTTATTTGCTGACATAGCCTTAATCATCTTAACTTTCTTCTTTAGTTTTTTCCAAATGGGAAATTGGATCTCAACTACAGAAATCATGTGAGGAGATAGAAAGAGGAAAAGAAAAGGTACCTGTAGTTCAGTTGATATTTTATGTCCAGTTAGACCGTGACACATAAGGGATTGAAAGAAATAATAATTACCAACACTTAATGTTCATCATAGTTTTGCTATGAAAAAAATTTAGCACTTCATGCTTGGCTGAAAAGGCAGTACAACTTCAGGGATCTGAGTAACCACTTCTTAGGAAGTATTATAATTGCTACATATCACGACACACCACAGTCTCTAATTGTTCCATTTACAATATGTAGTGTTGTTTTATTCATGACAGCAAATAGTTTATAGCAAGATCATTTAGCAAGAAATGATCCAGTTACTGGTATCTGAGCATAAGAAATTGTTCTGTTTTGGTGTCATACATTTCACCTAAAAAAATTCTGTGTAGAAGTACAAGAAATATTTCTAGAACAAAATCTTCTAGAACAAAATCTTCTATAATGCATGAAGTTCTCCTACTACAACTGTAACATTCTTTTGTTCTCAATATTAAATATATGGTGGGAGAGACAAAATTTACCAAAGCAACAGAAAAGCTCTATCTCTATTTCTCTATATAAGTTTTGCTTTTTAAGGATGGTGAGACTTTTCAAATAGCATTGATTCTGTAACAGTGGATGGATGTTGATATGAAAATTTGGGAACCGGAGCAATAGTAACAAATTTCCTCAGGCCATCTATGATATGACTCCCATTTATGATATGATTCCTAAATTATCAGTGATACATAATAAACCAAAGAATATCACTGATAGCAAGTTTCAAACTACTCATATTTTCATCTTCAGTTTTCAAAACAGCAAATTTTAAGCTTCAGAAAGTAGGCATAAGGAGGCATGGAGAAGCCCTTTTTGTCATTAGGTAACATAATTATTCCTTGGTAAAGTGTAGGATTTGGGAGGGAATACCTTATTAAGTAGGTTTTGCCTAAACCACTAAACCAGTTAGCTTCAGTTCTCAGTGACAATTGTGATATTTAAGAACCTAAACAAACAAAAATGGTGTCTACCCCATTATTGCAAGTGTAATTGAGATCTTCTGATAGGATAGAGTCTCTGTACCCTTATAAATTTTATAATTTTTGAGTCAAAGTAGGAATCAATAACAGAAGAACTGTGTGGCGTTGTAGCTAGAAGGGACACTATGAAAATGTTCAGTCTTGATCTGCTTGATAAGGTCTGTAAAGGGCAAAATATAGTGGGGGAAAAATCATTGAAGTCCTTTCATATTAGTATTGATTTCTCATGCTTTTTGAAGAGATTTAGTCCTGGTTTCAACTAAAAATGGACTATATAGAGCTAGGGGGAGGATGATGAGGAGTAGGCTTGTGTTAACTCCATCTGAGATTGAAGTAACTATTTGGAATTTCTGGTCTGTCTCCTCTAGGTACGTTGTCTCCCAAAAAAAATTTAGGTGAAAATTTTGCAGATACGTTTCATGTGATATTTGTGTTTTACTGGTTTAAATAAATATGCCTCTAAGTGCTGCCAATATTGATTTTTAATGACATGCATTTTATTAAAATATACTTGGAAAGTCATTCTACATGTATTTTACAAATATTTTTGTATGTATGTGGAATTTGGAGAAACTTGTAGTAATTCTTATGCCCACAGGTTGGAAGTCACTGCTTCAGATCTTTAGCAAGGAAAGATTTTGCAATATAAAACAAATTTGAAGTGTCCATTCATTAAAAGTTGTCCTCTAACAAAGCATTTTAAAAAATTAATTCATTAAGCACAAATGAAATCATCAAATTAGAAGACCTTGTTAAATACCGAACAGGTGATGTTCTTCAAGTGAGGAGGCAGAAGTTTGGAGAGGGGTGTGGTGCTCTGTATCATGACTGGATGGAAGAGGGAGAGTCTGGCAGATAACTGGAAAGTGGGAGCATAAAAGTAGGAAAGCTAAATACTACAGTATGGGTGCTGGGAGATCTCATGGATTTGAAGCACAAAATTAAAATTTAAGAAGGAACACCTAAGATAATATTTGGAACAGAATTACTATAGACAATTTTATAAATTCTCTACTCACGTCCCTCTGAAATCTTCCATGTATTGCTTAAAGAGTCTCTGAGTAGGAGGGTATTTTCTAATATAAATGTTCTAGTTTGGCAAGAGCAAAAAGAAACTTTCTCAGGGAACAGTCTAGAAATGACACCAGATATGATTGAGTGGAGGCTTTTTCATATTCTTCTCTTTTACTACCTGTTTCTGAGAGTGGAGACAGTGGCTGATATTCATAGACAGCACTCTAGGCTATAACTGATAACTCTCATGGATCTTTTTGTTCTTTTAGCAATGGGATGGGTCAAATGAAAGCAAACATTTCAACGTCTTAGAGATTCCAAATGAAAGGAAAGGGCTTCCTCTGTTGAAAAGTGTTGTATGGAAATTAAATATTTTTATGTAAATAAGGACAATTAAAATAAGAATACAACATGGTTAAGATTCATGAGTTTTAATTTAGGGTAAAGCCTCTGTGGCAATACATAATGATGTGGCAGAATTATATCTGCTACAAATAAAAATATACATGCATATACACATAATCTATTATTATATAAATAAGAGAACATCATTTTGTAGACACCCTTGACCATGCGTGGGTATGCATCTTTTCTGTTGTAGTCTCAATTTCTTAGGAGAAGAATATGTTATCCAAAAAGGAGAAAGAGCAATATTTTTATCAAGTTATTCCTATATTAGACTGTGTTTAAGTTATGACATTCATTCAAAGCAAAAATATTTTTTGATGTGTTGTCAAGAGAAGTTGTAAAGATAAAGAGAAAGGCTTATATTATCAGGAAGATTTTACCTCACCAGAAGTGCAGATGGACTCTAGAGGTAAATATACGGAAGATCTTAGATTGAGAATCATTTACTAATATAGTCTGGGGGAAATCAGAAGAAGCTCTAAAGTCTTCTTGAAATAATCCTAACGGAAATCATTTGCAAAGAGGACAGACTGAGCTGCTCTTTTTGTGACGCACTACTGTCTCCCAGCCAGTGGTTCTCAAGCAATAGTGTGCATCAGGAATCCTAGCAGAGCTCTAAATTGCAGTTGCTCAACTCCCACTGGAGAGACGCTGATTCGAAGGGCCTGCAGTAAGCAAGCAGGTGGTTGGCAGATGCATAAGAAAACACTCGTCTAGGCTGCTAAGGTGATGGCAAACATGCCATTTCTCCTCCAAATTAAGGCTCTTGCTTTGACCTCAGGGCCTCAAGCAATAGTCCTTGGAGAAGGGAGGTTGGCTGATGGATTCTTTAATCAAAACGAAAGGACAGTAACAGATAAAAATGAGGTGTTATAGGAGGTTTGTTTGTTTGTAAGATACCTAACTACACAGAATATTGAACTTAAGATACATTTTTGAAGTATAAGATCACTCAGATCATGCTTTGGGGCCTGGAAATATAAGGTACTTCCCTGTCCACCCCTCCACCTTCTTTAGACAGGGGCATCAAATGTCTGATGTACTGAAAACGACTTGTTTTCCAGTATTTTTGCTGGCAGTTTCATGCATGAAATTATAGAACGAGCAAGACAGAAGCAACTGGTTTTACCAAAAATATAAATTTTCATGGCTGCTTATGTCATATCAACCTCCAGAATGTCTCTTTCAGGAAGCTGAAAGGGGTGCCATCTGACACAAATCATGAGACTTTTAAGCCTTAGCCGGACTATTTTTAGTGCTCTTGAGCACCGTGTCCCTCATGTCATCTGATCTCAATATGCAGTAATTATCGTTTTGTCATAGGAAAAGCAATGGGTTGTACAGAAAAAAGTATAGGATATAAAAGCAAAAGGTCAAGTGTTTAGTCCCATCCATATGCCTTTTCTTCATGAATCTCATAAATATATCTCAACAGTTTTGAGCTTTACTTTCCTTACTTCTGAAATGTACTTAAAATATTCTCCCCACCTATTGGTCGAATTATGAAGAGCTCCAAAAAATGATGCATAAAATAAAGATATATGTACTACTTTTGTGTTTTTAAAACATTTTAACACAAATTGTGAAAAGGTAAAAATATGTGGACTCATTTTATATACTGTTGTTTTCGCCTTCTTGTTTTTAATTTAAGAGTTATTAATATTGCTTCCATGTTCCTTTTCCATAAAAAGTAAATCATCAAATTGTCACTTCTCCAGATGGTTAGTTAAATGAGACTCTTCATCTCATTCTCTGCACCCATAACACTGAACTGTCCCAGAGAACCTATATATAGGATGCTTCCTAGCCCAAAAGCATCAATAAGGATTCTCATGTTTGTGTACAGCTTCATTCTTCATGCCTTCCACTTATATTGTTGCATTGATTTTCCATGGCGATATATGAAATGGGTACAACCCATGATTTCTGCATTTTGCTCATGGAGAATCTGGTGTCCAGTAAAGATGAGTTAGCACATGGATAGTGATAATAAAGATTAAAGTAGAGGTTTGCTGAATCCTAATCAAGTGCTTTTTTCCCTAAAGTTCATTTGGAGCAAACTTTAACATTTCTTATTTTGGCACCGAGAGTGGCCCCCAGATGTATACTCTATCATTTTAAGAATCAGAATCTCTGAAACCTCTTTAAGTTCCCCAAAGTTATTAATTAGTATAAGATAATAGAGTATTGTGTCAGTAAGTAACTAAGATTTAAACTTGCTTTGTGGTTTTCAGAAAATCTTTATGTGCATATTAGTTTGTATTCAGCATTATGCAAATTATATTCAAATCTAAGACCAAATCACTTAAGAAACACTCCTCCATATACTCTATAAATTTGTATGTATCATATATGAACATTTGCATTTTGAAATATATGTTAGAGTTTCACTTAGAAAATCTTAGTACCTCTAGATAGTATCAATAAGCTTTTTTCTTCCCCCATGGAAGATTAGCCCTGAGCTAACATCTGTGCCGATCTTCCTCTATTTTGTATGTGGGACGCCTACCACAGCATGGCTTGATAAGTGGTGCAGTGGTCCACACCTAGGATCCGAACCAGCAAACCCCAGGCTGCTGAAGCGGAAGACATGAATTTAACTGCTTTGCCACCAGGCTGGCCGCATCAATAGCCTTTTTTAATCCTTCACGATAAATAATAATTTTCTTATAGTAAGGCTAACTTGGCCCAACAAACAATGCCCAACTGTCATGAGAGGTTTGCCCTCACTCTATTGATCACTCATGCATTCATATGTAACATTTCAAATACCTATTATGGGCCAGCTATAAGGCTAAGTGCCTGGGATGAGATAGTGAAAAATCCACAGTTCATATTCCAAAAAAACTTACATGATAGGGGAAAATATAGACAAGTAAATAGACAATTCAATACAATGCAAAGGAATAAGTGTTCTGTTGTAGGTAAGTAAAGGGTACTTAAGGAGGCACACAGAAAGAGCACTGCTAAGGCAATCTTGCAGGGACAAGGAAGTCTCCCCAAAGGAAGAGATATTTGAGCTGGGATCTGAAGAATGAACAGGATAAAGAAGAAGAGAGAAAAATGTTTCCAGCAGCACAAACAGCAGGTGTAAAAGTAGGAAGGGAGGAGAGAAGGCATGACTTGTTCTTGGAAACTGAAAGTTCTTCACATGACACCGGAAGAGTCACAAGGTAAGAGTAACAGAAAGTCACTGCAGAGGTGGGATGGGGCCAGGTCATGAGATGACTGGTGGGAAAAAGGAGGAGTTTGAACTTCACTCTAAAAAGAAAGGGGGGCTGGCCCAGTGGTGCAGTGGTTAAATTCCCACGTTCCCCTTCTCAGTGGTCCGGCGTTTGCTGGTTCAGATCTCAGGTGCGGACATGGCACCGCTTGGCAAGCCATGCTGTGGCAGGCATCCCACATATAAAGTAGAGGAAGTTGGGCACGGATGTTAGCTCAGGGCCAGTCTTCCTCAGCAAAAAAAATAATAATAAGATAATAAAATAAATTTTAAAAGTTAAAAAAATAAAAAAAGGGATATCACTGAAAGACGCCGTTATGGACTGAACTGTGTTCCCCCCGATTCATATGTCAAAGCTCTAATCCCCGATGTGACTGTTAGAATTTCAACATATGAATTTGGGAGAGGACACAATTCAACCCACAACAGAGGAACACGGTCACCTGGAACCTTCTTTACTGAAATGTTCTTTTCATTCAGTTGCCTAGGTTTACATTGCTCAGTAAACAAAGCACTGCAAGCCTCCTGTGTACCTTTGTGATCTACAAAATTCACAGGATGTCATTATAGATTTCGCTTCCACAGTCGTCCCTCCATATCCACTGGAGATTCGTTCCAGGACTGCACCCCCCAAAAATCCATGGATGGTAAAGTCCCTTATATAAAATGGCGTAGTATTTATATATGAACTATGCACACCCTTCCATATACTTTCAATCATCTCTAGATTACTTATAATACCTACTACAATGTAAATGCCATGTAAATAGCTGTTATACTGTATTGTTTATGGAATGATGACAAGAAAAACGTCTCTACATGTTCAGTACAGATGCAAACATCATAGGCCTTTCCATTCACAGTTGTTAGAATCCACAGATACAAGACCTGCAGATAAGGAGGGCTGTCTGTGTGTGTTTTTACTTGATAGTTATTTTCAATTTTCAATTTTTAATTTTTAATTTTGCAAAAGTCTACAAGACACTTTAAGTTACTAAATCTATTATGCACTTCCATTAAGGAACTTTAATGAAGATAGTGGTGATTTTGTGATATAGATAAAGCTTTCCCTGATTGTTCCCTCAGTGTTTAGAATGACCCTTTATTCCCCTTTGCACGTCCCTTTTTATAATCACTGGAGAATAGGTATGTGTTCCATCATCAACAGAGTTTGGTAGAGAACAAGGAAACCAGTGGGAGAGACTCTTACAGGATCCGGCCAGTGATGTACAAAAGAAATTTCCTCATTTTTTTCTAGACATAATCAATTTTTAAAACTTTTAGTAATTGTAAATTTCTGACTATAAAATTATTAATACTGATTGTATTTCATATAGAAAATGTAGAATATACCAAGAAAATAATTCAATTACTTACAATCTCTATGTAAGATAAACACCAAGGTTAAGACATTTGTTTATTTCCAGTCTTCCTACATTTTCTCCTTCTCATCGTCCTCCATTTTATCATTATATATTTCCCACATAATTAGCATCATACTATTTATATCCTTTGTTTCCCCATAAACCATTCATCATGAGCATTTCCTGATGGCAAATTGAATTATTGGAATTAGGGCTTGGCTGAGAGTAACACCAGCAACAGCAACAAAATAGCCCGTCCCATTAAGATCAAAGTGTTTTCCTAACTGGAAGTTTCCAAGCTGTATATGATGCTTCCTAGTGTCAGGAACCAGGCTCCTTCTATCTTGTTCTCCATAGCAAGCTTTCATCCCCAAGGTGATCCCAAAGTGCTAGATGGCTGCAGGATCTCTAACTACGATAAATTTGTTAATATGCGTTGCCCTTTTTAACAACATGTAAAATTTGACTCATTCATCTCAATTTCAAAGTGAACACCCATGCTCACTTAAAACTCCTGCCTAAAAGCTGGTCTTGGTGCTGGCATTTTGTGACTGTTTCATTAAAAAAACACGTCTATGCAGCACAGTACCATCCTACACTGGATGTCAGTATCTAGAATTGTAGGTAAATTCTTCCATTAGTAAGTTTATGCTAGTAACTGTGAAAAAAAATTCAAAAAGTTTTCATATATATTTAGGATATATACTTTTCAAGTATTAGAGTTGGATGCCAGAATCTGCGTCCATCTAAAATGCATTTTTACTTAAATATGATGAACAATTTTATACAATACAATTTCTGAAGGACAATAGTGGAATAGATAACTATTAAAACAATAGGACTTTGAATTAGTTTGATACAAAGGTCATCAAACTTTCACTTTCTCAGTAATGAAGAAAATATTATTACTAAGGTAGAAAATTTAGTGATTGTTGAAATGGCTAAGATTTCCAGCTCCTTTATTTCTGAAGGAAATAAAGAATAGCTCAAATTAACCATTTTATTTCAAAAACAACGTATACATCCATGGCCAGTCACATAACCAGCACCCGTAGAGCAATGTGGGAAAAAGCACAACGAATTGACATCCAACAAAATTGCTTTAAAAGTGGAGAGTACGCATTTAAATATTTTCCTTTCAAGTCTATTTCTATCACTAATTCATGTGCTAAAAAAAAATGAAACACTGTAATAGCATATCACTACTATTTTTCTTCCTTATTAGACAGGATAGATTGTGTAATGTTCTTTCATAGCATAAAGTGAGGTAGTGTCATTTAATTACCTGTGAATCAAAGCAATTTAGGTAACTCTTTCTGATCATTATTACAGAGAATCAAGGAACCAAAATGCCCAATAATCAATAATAATGTCAACCACAAATCAGAGTTAAACCCTTGCAATTTTCCTAGAATAGTATGGTTCACTGTTTAGCCAAGTAGGATTCCATTGACTCCAGAATTCCTCCTCAAGCTCCTTTCTGCTGACACCGTTCATCATTCCCTTGGGTGGTATTTTGTGCCCCTTCCTACTCCTGTGCATATCGTCACTTAGTTTTTGTTTTTTTCTGTCTGTGGTATAGTCTAGTCAGCAAGCCTTTAAAGTATCAGTGTGATTAATTGATATGTGTATATCCAATACCTGGAACTATATCTGCCACATTCTGGGCACCAAATATACTTACTGGGAAAATAAGTTTTAAAAATATGTCCAACTCCCTCTACAGACCTCCCTTTAGAGCATGCATTGGCTACAGGTGTTTCTTTATAACCGGGTTTCAAAAGACAATCTATAAACTCCTATAGATAGTGTGAAAATTATGTACCACGCATTCTAGTTGTGAGACATAATAACAGATTCCTCCCCCAAACAACAAGAAACACAAAACCCACCATGTCAACAACAAAAGTCCTGTAGGAAATGAAAATGTTAAGGAAAAGGCTATTCTGTGGTTTCAACAGTCATGCGACATTTTAACCTACCGAAGGGTTCGGTGGTCCTGCAATTGACACAGTTTTGTCGTGCTAAACCAACTTGTTGCAATTATTTGTTTATAAAAAACTCCCTTCACACAGAGCCATTCTGTTTCCCAAGACATCATTTTGGGAAATGCTGTTTTAGTTGCATCATAATGTATGTAACACTTGGCTTTTTCCCGTTTATTCTGATAAGCATTTATCAACAACCAACTCTGCCAGGCTATACAAATAAACAACATCTCCTTACCCTCAAACAGTTACATAACAAGCAAGAAAATTTAAAACAGAAATAAGAAAATGAAGTAGAGAAATGCGTGGCTTTGGCATACTTGACCATTTGAATATGCACAATCTTTGCAGGGCAATTTCTTATCCTCCTGCTCTGAATTCAAATTCATATTTAAGAATCAATTTTTCACTGAACTATAGTCCAGTACTTTAATTAGAGTCTATTTCTTATAATTATTTTGAAATAGTCTAATTTCTTAATTCTTAAACCCTTAGGGGATGTCCTGACACCTTTAAGACAGTTGTGTAAAATTTTGGAGAATATACAACCCCTAAAAATATACTCATGTGTATAAATACCCTATAGGGTTGCAAACTTGAGGTCAAGAAGCTTTATTTAAGAGCTATTTTACTATCTCCATTTTCATAGAGGAAAATAAAGTTCAAAAGGGGAAATAATTTATTCATAGAAATCAGCTGATAAGTAGAAAAGCTGGAATGCAAACCCAAGCCCTCTGAGCCTTGCTTTGTTTTTCACCCTGACCACAGCTGCCTCTCCTCTGGCATGCCCCTCACTGAGATTAAAATTTGTCTTTTTTGTTAGAAGACTTATTTGCAGTGCCTTCTCAAGTTAACTAAACAAACAACAATTTAGATTAACTTCATTATTAAAACTGGATATAAAAAATTATTTGATGGAGAAAATGCCTAAGCAATTAAGTGCATTTAGAATCATTAATTTGAGCTATATTTCCCATAGGATTTCATTTGTGAGGGCATCATTTTGTTTTCTTCTGGAATTTTTGTGGAATAATACTTTAACCAACCCCTCCCTTAGGACCCTTAGGTAATGGTCCAAGCCAAATAGATGGCACACATATAATCAACATGTTAGAGTCTTGGCTAATAGGATTTGCCAGTTTTGCCACTGCTGAATATATCACATTCATCATCTGAGCAGAATCTGGCAATATCTAAAGACTTTCTTTGATTTTTCTCCAGGTAACTTTAACTAAGGCCTCCAAAGATGAGCAAGAATATATCACTTTTAGATTGTCTGTTGGCCTCGCATGACTTTTATTTCTACCTCCTTACTATTTATCTGGAACAATAGAACTAGAATAAAGGTGAGTCTTGCTATGAGATCTATGTTATGCAGAGTCTTCTGGAAAATTTATAGATTAATGTTGCATTTCTTTATTGCTATATGGAAAAGGCCACAGGATGTGAAGTAAAATCCTAGTTCTACCACCACAAAATACACATACTTGTGAACATTTTTAAGCTTCAATGCAGCAGTTTTTAAAAATCTGTACCATAAAGAAAACAATGCTTACTTAAAAGGGTTGCACTGAGGAAGTAAATAAATGCAATAATGGTTTTAGTCTTTCTATGTAGGCATTGTGGTTTGCATTTAATAGATACTGAATAAAATTTATTTTCCATGAAACTTTTTGAAACTATTTTCTCTCAAAGTTCTTTGATAACAGATTATTATTAAAAAAAAAAAAAGTCTCCACCATAACTTCCTGTGTAGATTTGTTGGTTAAATCTCCTGGAACTCACCATATTCTCAAAGTGAGAGTATGCCCACTTTGTCCACTGCAACTGCTAAAGGGAAGTTAGTTACTGCTATTGCCATACCTATTACTATCAGAGCAGGCTCAAAAAGAGTGGTCCCCATTTTGGATTAAAACACACACAAACTTCGCAATGGGGGGAGAATCTATTTCCTGCAGGATTACACTGGTTGATGTTTTTGTTTGCTTAGAGTACCTGCTAATTTGTGTTTGTTTTGAGGTTAGAGTTAACCCACATTGCTGCTAACATCGTAATTTGATTTTTAAAAATTGAGGAATATATTTTGAGTGTATTCAGAGCTGTTTTAACTAACTTTTTAAAAATTTAGACAATATTTTTAGAGAAGTTTTAGGTTCACAGCAAAATTGAGGGGAAGGCACAGAAATTACCCATATATCCCCTGTTCCCAAACATACGTTCTTCATTATCTACATCCTCTACTAGAGTGGTTCATTTGTTACTATGGATGAACCCATATTGAAACATCATAACTAGATTGCCATTCACTCTTTGTATTGTACATTCTGAGTTTGGACAAACGCATAATGACATATATCCATCACTATGGTATCATACAGAGAGTTTTCACTGCCCTGAAATACCCTGTGCTCTGCCTGTTCATCCCTCTCCCCTGCTCCCAAGCCCTAGTCATCACTGATATTGTTACTGTCTCCGTAGTTTTGGCTTTTCCAGAATGTCATAAAGTTGGCATCATATAGTATGTAGCATTTTCAGGTGGGCTTCTTTCACTAAGTATATCAATTACAATTCCTCCATATCTTTTCGTGGCATCCATTCACTTTTGATCTAGATGTGACTTGTGAGTTTCTTGTGGATAACATAATTGAGGCTCATTTTTGATACACTCTGACTATCTCTATATTTTAATTGGTGAATTTTGACCATTGAGATTCAAAGCAGTTATTGATATAATTGAATTAATATTTACTGTTTTTTGTTTGTTTACCCCTGTTCTTTGTTCCTATTTTTGTTTCCCACTCTTGTTCTGCCTTTTGTGGTTTTAATTGAGCATTTTATGATTTCATTTTTTCTCCTTTCATAGCATATCAATTATACTTCTTTATTCACTTTTTCAGTGAGAGCTCTAGATTTTGCAATATATATTTACAACTAGTCCAAGTCCACTCTCAAATAACACTATAATGCTTCACAGTTACTATGAGTACTTTATAATAAGAAAATAATCTTAATTCCTCACTCCCTTCCCTTCTATCACTGCTGCCACTCATTTCACTTATATATAAGCATACAAAAGCATATATACATAAGATACATACATAAGCATACATAATCAAAAACATTGTTGGCGTTATTATTTTGAACAAACTGTTATCTGTGAGATCAATTATGAATAAGAAAAGTAATTAAGTTTTTATTTTTCCTTCAGTTAATCCTTCTTCACTGCTTTTCTTATTTTACATAGATTTGAGTTTCTGACCTATATTATTTTCCTTCTCTCTAAAGAACTTCTTTTAACATTTCTTGCAAGCTGGTCTACTGGTAGCAAATTGTCTCAATTTTTGTTTGTCTCAGGAAGTCTTTATTTCTCCTTCATTTTTGAAGGACAATTTCACAGGGTGTAGAATTCTAGATTGGTGTATGTTTATCTCAATATTTCAAATATTTCAATTTACTCTCTTCTTACTTGCAGGGTTTCTGAGGAGAAGTTGGATATTATAATTTTTATCTTTGTTCCTCTATAAGTAAGGTGTTTCTTCCCTCTTGCTTCTTTCAGAATTTTTTCTTTATCTTTGAAATTAACGTATTTTGAAAATGATATGCCAAGGTGTAGATCTTTTAGTATTTATCCTGTTTGGTATTCTGAGCTTCCTGGATCTGTAGTTTGGTGTCTTACATTGATTAGGGAAATTCTCAGTCATTATTGTTTCAAATATTTCTTGTGTTCTTTCTTTCTACTCCTTCTGATACTCCCATTATTCATATATTACACCTTTGGTAGTTGAGTCACAGTCCTTGGATATTCTGTTCTGTTTTTTCAGTCTTTATTCTCTTTCCTTTTCAATTTTTGAGGATTCTGTTGATACATCCCCTAGCTCAGAATTCTTTTACGGTCATGTCCAGTCTGCTAATAAGCCCATTGAAAGCATTCTTCATTTCTGTTACAGAGTTTTTTTTATCTCTAACATTTTTTAAAATTCTTTCTTAGGATTTCCATCTGTTTGCTTCCATTGCCCATCTGTTCTAGCATGCTATCTACTTTTTCCATTAGAACCCTTGAAATATTAATTATACTTGTATACTTGAAATATTAATTATACTTGTTCCTTCCATGTCTGGTTCTGATGCTTGTTCTATCTCTTCAAACTGTATTTTTTTTTGGCCTGTCGGTATGCCTTATAACTTTTTCTTGATAGCCAAACATAATGTACTGGGTTAAGAACCACCATAAATATGCCTTTAGTAATGTGCTGATGGAGTGTGAGGGGAGGGAAAGTGTTATATTGTCCTGTGATTAAGTCTCAGTCTTTTAGTGAGCCTATGCCTCTGGACTGTGAACTTCACCAGTGTTTCTTCCCCTTAGCATTCCCTTATGTGTAACAGGATGGTTAGAGTGGCTGCAGCTGTGTATTTCCTTTTTTTCTATTTAATTAGGCTCTGATAATACCCCAGCAGCTTGACCTTGGTTAACTAGTTCTCTTGAGGGCAGGCCTTGTTGAGAAGAACGAAGTACTCTGGCCTATTTCAAAATGGTTCATTTTCCCCTCTCCTGCCAGAAGCCAGAAAGGATTTTTCTCATATTTACTGTGGAAATCTAGTGGAGCTCCTGGAAGTAAATCTCACAAAATTGTGGGGGCCCCCCCTTTAATTGGGTCCTCCTGGAGACTTAATTCTCAGAGTTGTCCACACTGAGCCTACAACAGTTCATCTATCACAGTTCAGGTTTTCTTACCCAAGTTACTGGGGTGGTTTCTGCTCATAAATTTCGGCTCTGGTAAGTTGTGACTGCCTGTATTCACCTGACTTACCAATCTAGGAGGCACTGATATGCCCCTGTGCTCTCTCCTCTCTTACAGATCTAGGATTTGTTGATTTTTCAGTCTGTCCAGCTTTTTACTTGTTGTTAAGACCGACTGGAGACTTCCAAGTGCAGAACTGGAAGCCAGAAGTTCTTTAATTAACTTTTATTCTAGAATAGTTATTAATTTTGTCCATAGTTATGAAGTGCTTATAAACTTTCATTTTTAGGAATCTATCCTAAGGACTTGATATAAAATATATAAAACAACAACGAAGCTATTCTTTTACTAATTTATACTTTCATCCAAGTTTTAAGTACCAGCTACAATCCAGACATAGATCTAAATTCTCAGATCGAAAGATAACTGAAGTGAAAACTCTATTTGTCATAAACACATTAACTCAGGAACACAGGGATGCTTTCCACTCTACTTCTGATCCTTTAAGAAAAAACAATAACCCTTCATAAAATCAAGCTGCCTACAATGGCTCACGACAGTCACGAGAAACCCTCCCTCTCATTCTCTAGACCTTCTCTCACTCTGGCTCCCTAACCTCCTGGTTTCAAACTCTTGACTCTGCATATGGAAAAGTAATTTTGAGGGGATGGTTGGCATCTATTTAATTTTATTTTGACAATAAAGCCCAATTCCTTCGGAGGAATTATCAGCCATTCTTCTGCCATAATCAAGTTGGAATGTTAATCAAAGTGTTGTGCTTGAGCAGAAGGTTGGAAGTGACCCAGTCTATACTGATTGTTCCTCTGCCCTGGAATCTAAATCTTGAGCGAGAAGCTAAGCCAGAAATTGTGCTGTGATGAAACTGGAATGCCTGGTTGTTACTGTGTTTTTTAATCAAGATCTTGAGTGATTATGACCACTGATCTTTACCCACCTGGGTTTTCTAGACTTTGTGTCAATTTTTGTGAGTCCTGTTAAATTCTTTTCATTAATTCTCTTCTGTATTGAGCTGCTCAGAGTAGATTTCTATTGTTTGAAAAGAAATAATTTTAATCAAGGTGTCCAGATTTGGTGTCTACTTTGCCTCTCTCATTCCTTCTTTCTTTTTCTGTTTTTTTTTAAGAGCCATATCTGAGCTAACAACTGTTGCCAATCTTCTTTTTTCTTCTTCTCCCCAAAGGGTTCCCCATGTGGGGGTTCATCCCACACATTCTCTGACGTAACTGAGTCTCTACTTTTGAGAAGATTAATGTAAAGGAGAGAGATATAAAGAACTAAGTATAATAAAATTAGAATGAAATAGGAACTAAATAAGGTGTGATACACTTGCTGTGTTAGAAAATGATTAAAAATATTAATGTGGTCAGATAAGGTTTTCTGGAGAAGTTACTTATCTAATCAAAGTCCTTTAACAAAAAGTGGTATATATACAATTAAATATAGTATATATAAAATTATTATTTTTTAAGTGCAGACACATAAATAACTACAGGCAACATTAAAAAACTGTTTACTGTAGTCAATTAGGCACACAATCTATAGGCTGCTTCTGCTTTGACTAAAAATCCAACTTCTACTACTTCCTATGGCATGACGTTAAAGCCAGTTTCCTCATCTATAAAGTAAGCTGTATAGGACTTAATCCATAGTGTTTTTATGAGGTTTACATGTGATAATCCATGTCAATCTAGCTTAGTGCCTTGAAAATACCTAAGAATCCCATAAGTAGTTATACACTTATCTCTTGTGATATGTAAATGGTGTGGAGTTTACAGGCAGAGACTGAGAGTAGAGAGGAAAAGGATGTCCTGGCTAAGGGATTCATGCCCCAAAGGCATGAACCCCCAAGCCAGTAGGTCTACATAAAAATCCAAGATTTCTATTTACTACTAGTACAACCTAAAAACAAAGGCTTCTCTCTGAGTCTTAGTTTTCTTATCTGTAAAATGAGGATTACAATACATACATTGCAGGGTGTAAGGAGTGTCTTACCCATAGCAGGCACTCAGTAATTACTTACTGAATCAATGCTATTTAAGGATTCAATATAAGGTACTAGTCCATTTTAACTTCCACTTATGTCTCACCTCTTTAAGATCTTGCAGAATGTTTTCCCTTCTCTCTTCAAGTTCTTTCGGAATATAACATTATGTATTTTTTGCATTGTATAAAGTAATATAAAGTAATGAGTCTAATCTTTTAATGTGTAAATCTCATAAGCAAAATGGTTACAGCAAAAGTAATATACAAAATATTTTAATGCCTACATGCGAATGAATTAAAAGGAATGAATTAATCCTCAGTGTAAATATAAATATACATAGGATTGCAGGAATCAGTCTCATTATCCTTAAAAATATTTTAACCTGTGAACCATAGCTTTATATTTTTTTACTGGATAGTTGTAAACAAAATTTTAATCTTTTTGCACTACACTTCTGCACCTTTCCACCTCCTTGCCCCTCTTCCAGATATAACACTGCTGCATCATCTTGTGTGGTTAAAGTGTGACCAAATGTAATTTAGTAAGGAGAGAGGTGAAGTGACACGAAGCATGAAATTTAAAAATGAATGTCACACTGCTTTTCATATTGAATACTTAGCATTAATTCACATTGCAAGCAACTTGATGCAAATATTTTATTGCAAAATGAAGGAAAGTAAGGGACTTTCTTAAATTCACTGCAGTTGTGGGACAGTTTGAAAAGTGCTATTCAAAATATCAGACACAAGCACTTAGCTATGTACTGAGATTTAACTTCTGCCAATTTGAATGCACATCCCTTGCCCAGTTACAGTTATGCTATCAACTTAGGGCACTCACAGATATCTGGCAGCACAAAAATCTACCTATGTGATTCAGGCTGATTTCTCATGAGATATCATAAGGCTACAGTTTGCCTCCTTAGTTCTGCCTCTATCTTACATACCTATTCCTCTAGAACAATGTCTGCTTTTTGCCAGCTCTATTCCCACTATGTTTTTCTTTTTACTTCGAGCGAGAAGGAATCAATCTAAATTGACTAAAGGCAGAAAAATGATGAAGAAAATAGGAAAGAAGTGTCAATGGATATTAGCATATGTTTCTAATATTTTGATCAGACTGGCAAGAGATTTCTGGAGATATTTCCAATGGAGATACTTACAAAACTGCTTTCCAACAATTAATATACGTTGGCATGTGAGTTTAGAAGGTCAAAGTACAGGCCCATTGTTCTAATCTGAATTGTGAGATTATTTCTGAGCTACCCAGTTTATTCAATGAAATCCTACGTTCCATCCCACGTTTCCAAAATAATTTTGCCTCTTATAAGAAAGACCTGGTATGTCTATTTGCACGTTGTCTCCATCTCAAGCATGGGCATTTTATTTAATTCTATTATTTCCTTGTTGATTTTCTGTCTGGATGTTCTGTCCATTGGTGTTAATGGTGTGTTGAGGTCCCCTACTATTATTGTATTGTTTTTGATGTCTTCTTTTAGTTCTGTTAAGAGCTGCTTTACAAATTTTGGTGCTCCTGTGTTGGGTGCGTATATATTTGTAAGTGTTATGTCTTCTTGGTGGAGAGTCCCTTTTATCATTATATACTGTCCCTCTTTGTCTTTCTTTATCTGTTTTGCTTTGAAGTCTACCTTGTCTGATATTAGTATAGCGACACCTGCTTTCTTTTGTTCATTATTAGCTTGGAGTATTGTTCTCCATCCCTTCATTCTGAGTCTGTGTTTGTCTTTGGGGCTGAGGTGTGTTTTCTGGAGGCAGCGTATTGTTGGGTCTTGTTCTTTGATCCATCCTGCCACTCTGTGTCTTTTGATTGGGGAGTTCAATCCATTTACATTTAGAGTGATTATTGAGATGTGGGGGCCTATCACTACCATTTTATGTCTTGTTTTCTGGTTTTCTTCAATTTCCTTTATTTTTCGTCCCATGGTTTAATCTGTTCTGATGAAGAGCTGCTACTCTCTGTTGTTGTCCTTCTACTTATCTCCTCTGCTCTTGGTTTTGTAGCCCCTTTCCTTTTTTTTTGATTTTTCAGGAATGAGGGTTTTCCTGAGGATTTCCTGAAGAGGAGGTTTTGTGGCAATGAACTCCCTTAATTTTTGTTTATGTGGGAAAGTTTTTATTTCTCCATCGTATTTGAAGGATATTTTCACTGGGTAGAGAATTCTCGGCTGTAGGTTTTTGTCCTTCAGATTTTTGAATATATCATTCCACTCTCTTCTAGCCTGTAAAGTTTCTGCTGATAAATCTGCTGATAGCCTGATGGGGGTTCCTTTGTAGGTTAGTTTCTTTTGCCTGGCTGTCCTTAGTATTTTCTCCTTGTCATTGACTTTTGCTAGCTTCACTACTATATGCCGTGGGGTTGGTCTTCTTGCATTGATAAAGTTTGGAGATCTATTGGCTTCTGTCACCTGAAGATCCATCTCTCTCACCAGATTTGGGAAGTTCTCAGCCATTATTTCTTTGAATAGGCTTTCTGCCCCTTTCTCCTTCTCTTCTCCCTCTGGTATACCTATAATCCTTATGTTGCATCTCCTAATTGTGTCTGATAATTCTCGGAGAGTTTCTTCATTTCTTTTTAGTCTTACTTCTCTCTCCTCCTCTGCCTGCAGCATTTCTATATTCCCATCTTCCAAATTGCTAATTCTTTCCTCCATATTATCGGCCCTACTGTTCAGTGCATCTAGATTTTTTTGATCTCCTCTATTGTGTTTTTCATTTCCAGTATTTCTGTTTGGTTCTTCTTTATCGTATCAAACTCTTTTGTGACATAGCTCCTGAACTCGTTGAGTTGTCTATCTGAATTCTCTCTTAACTCATTGAGTATTTTAATGATGGCTGTTTTGAAGTCATCGTCATTTAGGTTATATATTTCATTTTCTTTGGGATTGTTTTCTGCGTATTTGTTATTTTCCTTCTGTTCTGGAGATTTAATGTATTTTTTCATATTGCTTGATGTTGTAGATTTGTGCATCCACACAGAGATAGAGTTGAGTTGCTCCTTCCACTTGTTTCTGCTGGTGTGGTGGGGGAGCAGCTGTTTATACTGCACCAACCAGGAACCCTATCCGCAGTTGCTAACTGGGCCTGGGCCCCTCCTCGTAGTCAGAGTGGTCCTTTGGATTCCCTCTTCTGCCGTGGAGGCCGTCACGGGGGGGCTTCAGGCTGCTGGTGCCTACTGTTGCAGCCCACCTAGACATGCTCCCTCCTTGGGGTCTGCAGCGGTGTTATGGGCTTTTCCAGCAGCCAGGGGTAGGATCACTTATATTTGCTGCTCCGTCACTGTCGGCACCCACAAAATCTCACTTGTCCACTATGGGTCACAGCAGAGCTATTGGCATCTTCTACAGTCTGTGGTTAGCTCACCTAGCTATGCTACTTTTGTCCCGGGGTCTTCCAGCCTTGTGGCTGCTGGATGGGTGCTCTCTACTAGTGCTGTGTAGAGGCTTTCGCTGAGGCTGCTGTGAGCCTGTAGGGTTTCCCCCTAGGCTACGGAGCTGGGTCACTGGAACTCCACCCAGCCCCAGTCCTGTTCCCCAGGAACTCGGGGGGCCCTTTGCCCTGACTGGGGGATAGCCGGAGATCCTGATTTCAATGGTAGCTGGTCAGCTGCTGCCCTGCCTGATATTCTCCTCTCCGAGACCCTCCCGGTGTTGTGGATGCTGGGCGTGGCCCCTCCACTAATGGCAGACAGAGAGTTTTGTCTGCTGCCCCCGCAGAACTCTGGAGCTTCCCCTTTGGGGCGCAGAGCCAGCCTCTGGAGCTTCACCCAGCCCCAGTCCTCTCTGACATCTCTGGCAATCCCTTGCCCAGCCATGCAGGCAGTGGCAGCCAGGGGGCCACCACGCCCTCTGTGATTCTCTCTGGGACCCTCCGGGTGCCGTGGACACCAGGCGGGATCTCCCCACCAGTGGCGGGGCGAAACTCTCCCCACAGGCTCAAGTGTGTAACTCTAGAGTTTCTCTCTGCGTTTAGGAGTAATTGCGGGGTGTTTAGGTAGGGTTCTGGTCACCTGTTTCCACCGTCGCTCCTCTGGTGTGTGCTCGCTCCTCCAGCATGGGCATTTTAGATGCTTGATCACAATTTGGCAATTACATGAATTATAACTTCAATCCACCCTTTAGATAACATAAAGTTTGTGGGATAAATGAATATAAATCATAGAGCAATTCTGCTAAAGCCACATCAATGAAAAACCTAGACTGGGAAGAATTCTCCTCTATTGGCTATCTAATCTAGGCATAACCACTTAATCGAAGAGTTCAACAAGTACATCAGGTACAAACAGTATGTCTTTGGAGGAACATACATGATTGGATGATTAAATTCTTCTTTGCCTGTTACCACTCAGACTCACTTCTTCAAAGCCATAAATCAAGTCCTCAAATGTCCTTCAAAATGTTGGATGAAAGGAATAAAAGCATACCTTAGTTCCCATTGCAAACCACAGTTAGACAGTAAAATGTTGGATTTGTGACCAGGCAAACTTTTGATTTTGTGGATTCCAGATCAAACTCAGTGCTGTCCGCTTTATGTTTGGCACCACTCAAACCAAAGCTTTGAGGCTTTTAGATCTTGTAAAGCACCACATAAAGTATCAAAGGATAAAAAATTCAGTGCAAATCAGATTGATACATTCATTTTAAAGGTATATACACCTACATAGCATCAAAGTGCAATGTGAAGTTGCTTGTTCCTGACTATCCATGAAAAAATTACTTCCTTTCAAAAACAATATTTAATATTTGTTTGCTAAGATCTATGCTTGATACAAAGGAATTCACAATGAGAAAATTAAAGTTGATCAGTTGCTATGAAGAGCAAAGTGACCATAAATTAACTAAAACAGTTTTCTGTTCCAAATTCTATGTATCAGATGAATTTTTTCTTAGATCTAAATAATTATAAAGTTGGTATTAAAACTTATATTTTAAAATTGTATCAATTACAAGTAGGGCTTTGTTTAGGTTTTTTCATCTAACTCAATTTATTTATTAGCAGGGCCCATGAACTAGAGAAATGTGAATTTCTGAATAAATTTATATTAAAGTATTCTGCATTGGATTCTTTAAAATGATGTTATTTTATTGTTTTCCAATAGGTAATCAGATTTTACTGCCAAATAAACCACCTTCTCTAGAAAATATGCACATATCAGTACAGTTTTCATTTACTTTTCCTTTTCTATGAGACGGCAAAATATTTTAATCTAACCTGTCCAGATAGAGTATTCACAATCATTTCACTGCAGTTAACTCTATCTTATACCAGCTCTAAGAAAAACTAAATTTTCAGACAAAGGTAGAAGAAAGCAACAATAGTCACTGCAGAAGATTTGAATTTTGCAGAGCAGTCCCATAGTTTTGGGAAAATAATTGATATAAACTGAGATAGAATTATTTTAAATAAAATAATTAAATTATATTTAATTACATGACTGTTATATATTTGCCTCAAGAAAGTATTTCTCTATCAAGCTCTTTTATTTAATGGGAACATATTCTATTTCTCTCAGTGGGTATTGGACATATACAGACAAAATAAAAAGCCAGCCTATTACCATATTGTAAATAGTGAAAGTAGACACTAGACTCCTGGGTCAGAGGCAAAGTGTTATATTATTTAGGGTAAAACAGTTGGGAGAATGTAGTCAGCATGATACTCACACTGTGTCCCCATGTCTCACGAGGTCCATGAGGGTGGCACAGTGCCTGTGGCAGATACCTGTATATGCAGTGGGTTGTGTTATGGGAGAGCTTGCTAGATTCACCACTGTCATAGTAAATGAAAGGATGCTTGATCTTTGTGCTGAGACATGTTCCCCCATCGTTCATGGTTGCTCACTGCAAAGACAACCCTAAGAAACAGCCTAAGTAAAGAGCTTTCAGAAACTTCACTTTTTGGAAACCTCAGCAAGAATTTTAAGGGCTCAGGGCAGATCATCATTCCAACAAACTATTTAAGAAAGAGTATATATGTTTGAAATTTTCAAACAGAAACAAACAACTCTACAAATGCTATCAAAGATTTATAAACCAACCAAATAAAACTCATAGAAATGAAAAACAGCATAAAGATGAATTCAACGGATAGATTAAACAGAATAGCTAAATAGAGAAGTAGGACACTGGAAGATCAGGAAAAGCTATTGAGAATGAAGCACAGAGATATGAAAAGACAAGACATTTTGAAAGAGATGGTGAGAAAAATAGAGAATACAATAAGAAGATCAAACCTTTAATAGAGTCCTAGAAATGGGCAAGCAAAATTTAAGGAGAGAAAGTATTTAAGAGACAATGGCTGAGAATTTTCCAAAATGAACAAAAGACATCATACCCATATTTTTAAAAATGCCAAAGAATCCTTGCCGTGGTAAATAAACTGCAATCTACACCTTGGCTCAACATATTGAAATTATTGAAAGACAAAGCCAATGACAAAAATATTAAAATAAGCCAAAACTATGGGAAAGAGAAGGATTTCTTATAAAGAACCTACAGTAGTGTAACATCTGACTTCCTAGAGCTAATTTTGCCCATTTAACAGTCAATAAAAGCAGAAATCTGCTCAAGTGAAGATATTTGGTACTCTACACACTTGTACAGAACAGTGATGCTCCCTTGGAGGGATTCATGTAATATACTGCATGACCTTCTTTCCATCTGCTTTCCCAGTTGGCTCTTCCTTTTCTCTTCCTCCTGCTCTTTCCATTCTCTATTTCTCACAAACAAGAAACTCTAGGCCTTGAAATACAGATTCACTGCCAGAGTCAACTCCCCCTCTCCTAAAGTTCTAGCTTTCACTCTATTCTGGATAATCAAAGAATATCTTCCAATCAAATAGGATGATATTCCTGAAATAAAGTGCTCCTGAATAAATTCTAGTTATCATATTTTTTTCACCTCATAACAGATAAATGAATTTATGGCTCAACCAATCATTCAATCAGTCAATAAAAAGTTACTCCAAAGTTGCCTCATTAAGAAAATATGGATCCTGTAGGTATTAAGTGGAGAGGTTGAAGTGGAACAATTTTTCAGTCTCTAAAAAGGCTTCTTAATTATTCATAAGGTTATACTCAATTGTTCCTTTGCTACTAACATTTACCCTTAATGAAATATATATGTTCAAATTTCTCCCATCTTCAAACAATAACAAAAATATCAATCGCCAAATAAACAGTCTCATTCTTTTCATTTGCAAACTTCTTCAAAAATAGTCTACTTTTAGTTTCCCTGCATCCTTGTTCATGGAACTTTCTCCTTTTTTGGCTTGTGTATCACTCTTTGTTTTGTTTTCCTCCCGCTTTTCTGGTTGTAAAATGAGGTATTAAAACATAAAATCTTTGATGTCAAGTTGTCTTGAGTGTTATCTCAGTCTTACCGTATAGGAACTGTGGGATTTTGAAAATACTGTGTGAGCAGAGCCTCAGCCTTCTCATTTTTGAAACAGTGATGACTGTCTCACAGGCTGATTTTAATATTTTTAATTTTTTAAGTTTTTCTTTTTTGCTGAGGAAGATTTTCCCTGAGCCAACATTTGCTGCCAATCTTCCTCTATTTTGTATGTGGGCTGCTGCCATAGCATGGCCATTGACAAGTGGTGTAGGTCCACATGGAGGAACCAAACCCAGGCCACCAAAGTGGAACATGCCAAACTTAACCACTAGGCAACGTGGGCTGGCCCTCACAGGCTCTTTTGAGAATTAAACATTTTAATGTGTAAACAGCTCAGGTTATAGTATACATTTATTAAGTGTTAGGTACCTCAAGTACTTCCCTTCTTTACATTATCTCATCTCAAATGCACCTGCCAGGCTTACTAACAGATTCATCTCTTCAATTCTCCCATTCCAAGGCTTTTAATCTTCGATGTGACCAAAGCGTTCTTTTCTCTTCTCATTGAATAATTTCATCCACACCCATGACTTCTAGACACTTTACAGTGAAGATGTATTTACCTTCATATCCATCTTTGCTATCTTTATCTCTCGTTAACTATAGATCATTTGGAAAATTTTATTCGTGTCAAACACAGACACACTCGTGGCATCATTTTATCAAGCCTGGTCTTCTTCCTGATTCCTTATTGCAGTAAATGTCTTCACTCCATAGGTACTTTTTTCAAAGTGAAGAATTTGAACGATTTTACACAATTCCTTCCTCTCCCTCAATTTCTACATGTAATCAACAACCAAGTCTAACTAATTCCATCTTCTAAATGTTTCTCAAATATGTCTTCTCTCTTATGCTATTCCACATGGAATGTCCCAGTTTCTGTATACTAATAGTCTACCTTCATAACACCTACCTTCAGGCTAAGTACAAGCCATCTTCCACATCATTGCTAAAGCAATCCTTCTAAAACCCAACTTCATTCTGCTACCTGGAGTAGTCACTCTACATATTATGTTTCTCCTAAATCACCATCTAGTAACTACGAAAAAAATCTGAAAAGGAACGCAAGCATCAACTTCCCAGGGAACAATTGCCCTATCCTCCAACCATAGATTTGGTGCCGTATATTTTTAGTCTCATAGGAATAGGGACATATTTTTCAGGGACATACAAAAGCTCATACCATTTTCAGATCTTATTTTATCACACTGTGAGTACTGGTGCAATTTTCTATATCTCTCACTAGATGAAGAGTTTTCTAATGCCATGTATAATGAACATTTATTCAGTGATTAGTAATTGCCAGGGAGTATGCCAAAACTATGCACAGATTACCTCATTTAATCCTCATAATCCCCTATGAAGTAGATAATGGTATTATGAGCATTTTACAGATGAGGAAACTAAGGGTCACAGAGGTTGAGTAACTTGCTGAATGCCCTTAGCAAGATGATAATGAAGACAAGATGCAAACTTAGAGAGGGTAGCTCCAGAGCCAGTTATCTTAACAGATATGCTATATAGTCTCTCCTTTAGAGTTCCAGAACCATTTCTCTGTTTCCATATCTTCACTGTCTAGTACAACACCGGAAAAGTAATAGACATTTTGTAAATATTTACTGGATCATTACATGAAGGAATGAATGAATAAGTGAATGTTTTAATAGAGTACTTTCACTTTGATCCAATGGAATTTCATTAAAAATAAGATTTGGCCAGAACTGAAGCAAGAGTCTGCACTTAAAATACTAATAAAAACTATATTTGACTCAAAACATTCATAAATGAAAAAATGCAATATTTTTAAATTTGGGAGTATTCTCTTATAGATTACAAAGATTTAAATGATTTCTGTGTTTTGAAGAAATGTGTAAGACTCTGTTTTCTACTTAGATTAAAAATATAGCCATACATAAAATGAGTCTGCAAAATTCTCTTTGCTTCCCCAACCACATAGTTAGCAATTTTAGAAATGGTAACCATGAGCAGCCTAACAAAATACATCATCAGATTCCTCATCTGAAAAATGAGGACAATGGGCTCTGCAGTCTCAAAGCTCCCTTCGAGCTCCATCATTTATAATCTTCTGAGTTAATTTATTTCATATGTTTTACTAGTGCACTGCATGTTTTCTTTTAGTTTCAGACTAATTTTTTTCTTTCTCTGAGTCTGTAGACTAGTGCTAATTGTCATGCCTAATCTATAGGCCAATTTGTAAGGGAGAAAAAATCCATTGGGGATATTGCAAAGAATCCACAATTTGAGGAAGATAGAGTGGGAGGCCTGCTGTGCCTGGACTGAAACAGCTGTTTCAAGAACCTTAAGCATCTGGGGAAGTCATCCAGGGAAAGGCCAGCCACTGTGCTTTGATCTCTCCACTGAAGCACTGCCTGCCCGTATGCTTGGTGAGAGCCCAACCTGTTAGACCTCCGCCTAGGGCTAGCTTTCCCCCTTGTTTCTGCCCAGGAAACGGCGCCAGAGTGTTTCTAAAGTATAAGTGAAAGAAAATTTCACTATGGTAGAGCTCTGAATAAAACTGTAGTTATAGGATGTTACATTAACTAGGCTAAGTTAACATTGTGCTTTATAAGTAAATAAAAAGGAAAACAAAAAAAGAACAAAAAAATGTTTAAAAACGTGTGTAGAACTGGATGGTTTTAAAAATGCTTCTCAAATATTTTCTCCTTTAATCCCTGTAAGAGTCTTCTGATTATCCTCATAATTACTTGCATTTTATACATGAGGAAACTAATTTTCAGACAGTTGCTTAGGAGGCCATAATTAGTAAATATGGGGTCTGGACTCAAACCCAAATCTCCTGTGACAAATTCTTTACTCTTTCCAACACTGAACATCATCCTAAGAGAGAGGATGATAGAATAGATATACTCAAGGCACATTTAACTTTCTAAAATAAGTTGTATATATATATTAAAGGCAAACATTTTTATGGAATGAAAAACAATTTGCATAGGTTATCATAAGAGAGAATTTTATGTAGTTTATTTCTAAAGAACACATATTATTTTCACAGAATATTCAATTATATTATCTTATTCTCTATCAGTGAAAACAGTTAAGAATATGATTGAGCACTGATGATGGATACTAATCAAGTATTATTTGATTCATACAAAAATGACATTTAAAGTAACTGTAAATACTTAAAGCAAATCTTGTGTCCTGCTCTGTAGGAAAAAATCAAGGACATCACCCTGTCAGGACCAACTCATTTTTGATATCTACTTTTGTCAGAAACCACTAACTGCCTACTTTACTTAGTTTCCTCCTTTTGTATACTAACAGTACCTTGAATAACTAAAAGCAGCATTTCCTACACTTCCTAGGCATATGACCTATGAGTCGCAAATGGTATTGTTGGAGGGCTCCAAAGGAAGTTCTTTAAGTGTGAAAAACTCACTGGAATGCATATTTTGCCCTTTGCCTTTTCCCTTCTTTCTGAATGAAAGGTGGACATGGTGCTAGTTGTGGAACTGCCAGTTTGGGACTATGAAGAGACGAGTATGAAATATACCTTCTGCTAAGGATGGCTGAGAAAAGAAAGAGGGAACTTACTATTGTGATGGAGTATGGGGCTATTGTACCAGTCCCAGCCTGCCAGGCCCTGGTCTTGCTGCATGACACAAATAAACTGATACTTACTTACGTTACTATTATTTGGGTTTTCACTTATAAGCAGCTGAACACGATACTGACTCATTTATCCTGAACCAGTCACTGTATTCACAGAGAATGATGGGAATTGATTGGCTCATGTCTGGTCTACTGCCTCTCCTCTCACTAATTTCTGTCCACTTAGATATATGCTAAAATCAGGCCAATCAGGGTCCACATCACAAAAACTATATAGATGCTGTAAAATGTGGAAAATCCAGGTCCTGTTGGAAAGGGGAAAAGAAATAATGAATGATGGGTAGTCCCTCACAAATGTCCACTATAATATCCATGTCCCATAATTTATTTAATAGTCCTCCATTTAGCATGCCTAGATTGTTTCTACTTTGTTATTATCATAAGCAATGTCTTGTTAAATTCCTTTGTAGATAAATCATGGTAAGAATTTCTGTTGTTTTCTTTTTTTCTTTTTAAGAGATTCCTAGAAAGAGAATTACTGGTACAAATCTTGTTAAATTTTCATATAACCTTTATTATATTTTCCTAAATTGATTTTCATAGTGTTTGTTTCAACTTAAACTTCTGCCTCAAGTGTGTAAGCATGCTCATGCAAAGTATGGTTACCATTAACATCACCATTTATTCTTATCAGCATATGTAGTTTGCTTAGTTGCATATGAAAAAAATGCATAGATTTAATTTCTTTGATTGAAACAAATATTTTTAGTTTTAGTTTTTGAATAGTATGCATTTTTATTTGTAAATCAATAAAAATTTCAAAAAGTGGAAAGTATAATTTTAAATCAATGTCAATTAAAATCTCTATGGCAGTGGTTCTTAAACCTGTGTGTGCATCAGAATCACCGGAAGGGCTTTCTTTTTTCAGCTTTACTGAGGTATAATTGACAAGAAAAATTGTACATATTTAGGTGTACAACATTATGATGAGATATACAAATACATTGTGAAATGAATACCACAATCAAGTTTTAACGTATCTTGTATAGTTTCCATTTTTTTGTGTGTGAAATGAGAACACTTAAAATTTACGCCTAACAAATTTCCAATATACAATATAGTATTATTAACTACAGTCACCGTGCTGTCCAATAGATCTCCAAAACTTATTCACCTTATAACTGAAAGTTTGTACCTTTATTTTTTAAAGATTTTATTTTTCCCTTTTTCTCCCCAAAGCCCTCCAGTACCTAGTTGTATATTCTTTGTTGTGGGTCCTTCTAGTTGTGGCATGTGGGACGCTGCCTCAGCGTGGTTTGATGAGCAGTTCCATGTCTGCGCCCAGGATTCGAACCAACGAAATACTGGGCCGCCTGCAGTGGAGCGCGCGAACTTAACCACTCGGCCACGGGGTCAGCACCTGAAAGTTTGTACCTTTTAACCAGAATCTCCCATTTCCCCCACCTCCTACTCTCTGTCAACCACCAGTCTACTGTTTCTATGAGTTCAACTTTTTTAGATTCCACGTATAAGTGAGATCATATTCTTTGTCTGGTTTATTTCACTTTAGCATAATGCCCTCCAGGTTCATCCATGTTGTCACAAATGGCATGATTTTCTTCTTTTTTTTTATTGCTGAATAATATTCCATTGTGTGCATACCTATTTTCTCCATCCAGTTATCCACCATAGACACTTAAGTTGTTTCCACATCATGGCCATTGTGAACAAGTCTTCAATAAACATGGGAGTGCAGATATATCGGAGATACAGGTTTCATCTCCTTTAGATATATACCCAGAAGAGAGATTGCTGGATCATATGGTAGTTCTATTTTGATTTTTAAATTTAACTATTTCCTTTTTTGTGATTAGTTTATGCCCTTAATTAGTTTTTTAAATGATAATATTGTCTAATGATTGTCTTTGTATGTTTCATGTATGCCAAATATTTTTCCAGCTCCTTAACTATATTTAAAATTTCTCTTTTAACATTTTGAATTGCAAGATTTCAAATTTTACAATAGCCCAAGCTTGTCAAGTACTTCCTACACTACTTTTATATTAAATTATAAATCAGTTAAGTACTCATTTCTATTTTCTTATACTAAGATCTTTTTATTAGTTTTTTAAAAATAGCATCTTGCTTTTTGCTGGTCATTTCTATGGGTAGTTGACTAATCTTTGATTAATTTCCTCTTTTTAATTTTTATCAATTTCTCTTTTACAGTTCCTTTGGGTTGATAATATTTTTCCAGCATGTTTAGGAAAATGCTCATTAATATTTAATATTTCCTATTTTCTAGAACAAATTTAATAATATAAATTTTTCTGCAAGTTCTTAGCTTCATTAAACTTCACAAATCACACTGCTATTCAATCATAATTAGCTTATAGTAGTTAGTAAAGTATTTTACTCATCCACTACTCGTAAGTCCATTTTTGTGTTCCAGATCTATAGGTTTGAGAACATCTGTTTGTTACTGAATTACTAACGTTATACTTCAGTCAAGGAATGTTCCTCTATGTGGAGCTGATATTTTGTATTGTGATGAATCTTTCTTTGCAAACCAGAAGCAGCCAACTTTTGTAAATGTTGCATGAATCTTAGAAAAGAATGTGAGGAATAACATCAACAAGATGGCGGAATAGGAGGCTCCTGACTGTCCCTCTTCCCACAGACAGATCCAGGGACCAAATAGCTACACACGGATTTTTCCCTCTGAAAAAAATCCAGAAACTAGTTGAGAAACTCCTACACACCGAGAAAGTGAGAAAATACCCACATTGAAACACAGGAAAAGCTGAGACACACTGTTATAAGCCCCACCCCTGGCACAGCTCCATGCAATCCAGAAGGAACCTCCAATTCCCAGCTTCCCCTGAGCGGTGAAGAGTTCGTACTACACATGTGATGCCCACTTTTACTGTTGCCATCTGAGGGACTGTCATTTAACTCCCCCATTTCTGGGAGCTGACAGGGCCAGCCATTGATAGTCTGCTGGAACCAGAGTACCAAGGGGCCATTTTAAGCAGATGCAAGATCACTTCTGGTGGCGCCATTCATGGGGAAGTGGGCTCGCAAGAAGGCCCAGCTCCCAGCTTTCCCTGGAAGGGGTGAGGCTGCACATCTGGGGCCTTGACTTTTCCAGCTGCTTCCCCAAGGTCTGGCTTCTAACTGGCTGGCCAAGGGGAGCCTGGGAGTTGAGGGGCAAGCAATCACTAATCTCCTGGGAGTTTGAAATGGGGGATGGGCACCCTCTGCAGCTCCCCTCCTCCCCCCTTGCTCCAGAGATGGAACTAAGCCTCCAGTTAACCTCCTATCTCTGCCAGCTGATGGGGCCTGGCATTCACTTGTCCCCTGAAAGCAACAGAGGGAAAGCAATGGTGCAAAGGCATGTGAGGCCTGAACAAGAGTGCAGGCATTTGCCACAGCTCCTCTCCCCAGCTCAGTGCAGAGCAAGTGGCCCATAACCAAGTCTCAGCTTCTCCCTGAGGAGAGAAGGAATTGGACCACATGTCTAGCACCCCAACTTTTCTAGCTGCTTCTGGAGGAACTGGCTTGTATCTTGCTTGTCTAAGGAAACTGAAGTGACTTGGCACACCCTAGTCTCCTGGAAAAAAATGGGTAAGTATGTGAGGAGATGGTTATGTTAATTAGTTCATCTGTCGTAATCATTTCATTGTGTTTATGTATACCAAAATATCATACTTTACACCTAAAATACATATAATTTTTATTTTAAAAATTTTAAAAAGAAAAAATGTGTATTCTTAATGTTTTTGGGGGAGCAGAGCAGTGTTACTCACATATCTATTAGAGCAGTTCATAAATTATGTTATTTAAACCTTCCAAAATTTCAACTGATTTACCTACTGTATCATTTTCCAGGATTGCAAATGTTCCTCATGACTTTAGATTTTTTTTAATTAATAATCTTTTTCTATCATGGATCAAACCACCCTTGTAAATATTTCTTGTTATAGGAGCTTGGAAACAACAGAATATTATTTATTTATTTATTTTGAGGAAGATTAACCCTGAGCTGACATCCGCCACTAATCTTCCTCTTTGTGCTGAGGAAGACTGGCCCAGAGCTGACATCCGTGCCCATCTTCCTCTACTTTATATGTGGGACACCTGCCACAGCGTGGCTTGACAAGCAGTGCATAGGTCTGCACCTGGGATTCGAACTGGTGAACCTAGGGCTGCCGAAGCCAAACGTGTGAATTTAACCCCTGCACCACTGGGCCGCCTCCCAGAATATTATTTTTTTTCAAATGTTCTAATCCCACTCCTTTTTCAAAACTGTACTCATGTAACATCTCCTGCATAACATCTCTCATGCTATCCATATCTCACCAAAACCCTCATCAATATTATTTTTGTTATTAATATTATTATATTGTTTATTAATCTTCAAAATCTTTTAATGTTTTATGTATACTAACTTATTTTATTCTCATACTATTTACAGATTAGGAAATGAGTCACAGCGAAATAAAACAACTTGCCTAGGTCACAAAACTAGTAAGGAAGGAAGCAAGAATTCAAATCTGAGCAGCTTTGACTAGAGTTCTCTGAGCTTTATTGGAAGTTTTTGGCAATGTATGGTAAACACCAACAATTAAACTATGTATATTACCCAAAAAGCACAATGGGAAGCTTCGCATGTGGATATAGGAATCCAAGGGGGGAAAAAGTAACATTGTCTCAGAAGGAGAAGAGCAGCTACCAGGCAGGGGCAGTATTTGCGACAAGGTAAGTGTAAAATAGACTTTTAACAGTTCCATTTCTTGCTACTTGTTACTTGTGTGGCATATTCTCTCACTTTTATTGCCTGAAATATTTTTAAAGCTGTTTGTAAGAATGCCACAATCACTCTTATCATTACATATTTTTTCTGGGAGTTCTAGAAAAGAATCAAAAAAAACTAACAAGAGAAATAGATATTTGAAAGAAAGAGGGAAATTATCATTAGTATTTGCAGAAGTGATAATATTCTTAAAAAAGTATCTCCCAAGACATTTAATTAAAACATTGTTGGAATTCAGAATGTATCTCATTTGAAAATAAAATGGGAATAGTTCCTTATGGCAACATAAAATATAAAAATGCCTAATAATAAATGAAGTAAGATATACAGAGCTTAAAAATGCACATTATAAATATTTCTTGGAAGGAAAATGAAACAGACAAATAATTGGATATATATACCTTATAATAGATGGTCCTGTCTCTATTAATTCATTGAGCAGATGTTTATTGAATAATCAGTATATGGCAGGTACTCCATGGATAAAATATATGAGCCAAAACATTGCCTTTACAGAGCTTACTGTTGAGTTGCAGAGGTAAATTAGCCATATGGCACTGTAAAGTTACTATATAATAGAAGACAGTAACGTAGTCAGGAAGATCATAGGAATGATCAAAGAGATCTAAAAATCTAAGAAAGAGACAATATACCTAAAATCTAAAATGAAGAGATTCCTAGGGGCAGACAGTGGGAGAGGATAGCCCCTTCAAGGCAGAGGGAACCTATGATAAAGACCCTGGTTGAGGCAGAAACATAGTAGCATTGGGAAGAAACTCCCGTGAAATTAAAATACAGTGAGCAAAAGGAAGTACATTACACAGTGAAACTGTGATAGTGGGTAAATATCGGATGATAGTAGTCCTGTTCAGAGATGTTAAAGATGTGTTCTTAAGAGCAAAGGGAGATCATTGTAGCATTTTAAGTAAGAAGAAAACATAATCCTATTTGTGTTTTGTAAAAATCCCCCTGACTGCAGTGAGAGAACAAATTGAAAATGGGAAAAGGGTTCGGGGAAAACAGAAGGACAAGAAAGGAAAGCACAGAGGGTGAAGTCAAAGATGACATTCAACTTTCTGACCCAACAGGTGTCATTTAGTGAGAAAGAAATACTGAAAGAAGGGAAGATTTGGGGAAATCAAAAAATAGACCAAGGGAGTAAAAAAATTAAACCGAACATTTATCTATCTATCATCTATCTATCTATCTGTCTATCTATCTATCTATCATCTATCTTTCTTCCTATCTGCTTTCATCAGAATTTATAAAAAGATGTGATTTTATATGAGAGAGAGAGAATTATTCAATGGGTAATGATGAGGAAAATGGCTAACTGTGGGAAAAGTTTTAATTAGAACATATTTCAAAACTTTTAACAAAATAAACTTAAAACATATTAAGTATTTAAAATAATGTTTTAAATCTTTTAATTTAATAATAAGAAAATTACCCAAGTAAAATGTAAGTTAAATATTCTTGGATCAACCAATATTCTGATTCTTAAACTATTGCTATCAGCTTCAAACTGACCCTTCTGTACTCTGCTTTGTGAGGCTGGGCCTGGAACTTTGCAAACCACGTTTCTTCTTTGATAGCTGGTTCCTTTCAATGGGAGTAAATAGAGTAAGGCTGTAAGAGGAAGAAGGACATGCTCCTTCTGTCTGCGTCCTGCTCCTGTCTTCATCACCAGACAGTACTTTTTCGTCCTTGCAGCAACAGAGAATTGATTCCCATAGCAGCAGCTGATTCCAGTTTTCAGTCTTTCCACTCATGGAAAAACATACCTTTCATGCTTGGCATCTCACAGGTAGCATCACTCCTTCCTAGGAGGTCTGAGTCTCAGATTCACAGGACTCTTCCTCCAAGCTTCTGCCTGTTAACAATTCCAGCCTTATTTTGTCCTCCCTAGCCTAGAAGGTGTATCTGCTTGCTTCTGTGACACCTTTGTGCCCCCTTTTTGTCTTTCTAGTTCTCTAAGATCTGGTTTATAATTCTTTATGCCAAAACTCTGTTAAATTTTCTGATGAACTTTCCGTATCTAGGCTAGACTGGCTGACACAGAACTGTTATTTAACTATGGTATCCACTAAAGAAATGTTAAATGAAAAGAATTACAGATTTCTTAGTGTTTGTTAGGAAACCAACCAATATTCTCTGGGAACCTGCTGTCTGTTAAGCCCTTTCTAAGCTGGGAACACAGGAGTAAAAACAGACTGAATCCTTGACCTTAAGGAGCTTACATGATGGTGCTGGTTAAGGAGCTTACATGACAGTGGGGGCTAAAGTGTGAGTTAAGGCCTAAACATATAAGCAAGATAAGTTTCAAGTGTTGATAAGTGCTTTGATAAAGATGAAAACGAATGGTATGCTACAGTTGCAAAGGTGTTCAGGGAAGAGAGTGGATGGATATTTGATTTGAGACCTAAAAGATAGTAAAGAAAGAGTAAACTATGAACAGATCTGAAGGAAGAGTTTCCCAAGCACAGGGAAAAGCGTGTATAGTCCTGCGAGTGAAATGAGCTGGTATTCTTTCTATTCTTCTAAGAAGAGAAACAATGTCTGTGCTCCTGTAATAAATAAATAGATAAAAGAAGGGGAGAAGAGTGGAAAGAAATAAGATTAGAGAAATAAGCTGAAATTAGATCATGTAGGGCATTTTGGGTCACGGAAAGATATTTGTATTTTATTCTAGTTAAACTGAGAACACTTTGAGAAGGAATTTAACCTACAAACGATATGATATGATTTATGCATTGAAAAGATGGCTCTGGTTGCAGGATGGTGTATGAGTCATGATGGTCAGCAGTAGGATGGATGGAACCAAGAGTAGAAGTAGAGAGAGGAGTTTAGGTTGTTACAGTTGCTCAGGTAAAGATGATGGTGGCATTTATTAAGGACATATACATTTCTTGAAAATGTGTGTGTACAAATTAAACATGAAAAGATTTATGTACAAGAATGTTCATGGAAGCATATTTTAAATTAGGAGTGATCTTAATATCTGCAAATAGAACACATAGGAAAGTGAAATTATGGTACAACAATAGCAAATAACACTAGACTACAATTAAAATAATTTTTAGATCAACTTTATTTGTAAGAAATATATTAATGGTATACATGAATATATAGATTACTACAATATGTCTATATGTGCATATAGCCACAGAAAACAGATATTGCCATCTGGAGTTGACTTTGAGATTTCTTACTGTTTGAAAACGAGCATTTTTTTAAGTCTATTTTTCATTTTTTTGTTGTTTGTTTTGTTTTGGTTTTTTTGGTGAGGAAGATTGACCCTGAACTAACATCTGTTGCCAATCTTCCCTTTTTGTATGAGAAGATTGTTGCTGAGTTAACACCAATGCCAGTCTTCCTCTCTTTTCTACATGGGATGCTGCCACAGTATGTCTTGATGAACAATGTTTAGGTCTGCATCCAGGGCCTGAACTTGTGAACCCAAGGCTGCTGAAGTGCAGTGTGCGAGCTTAACCACTACACTACTGGGCTGGCCCGTAAAATGAGCATTTTTTTTAATGGCTAGAAAAAATAAAAATTAAAAGGAAAAATGTTGAAAAATTGTATGATCATATCATTGGAAGCAGAAAAAGCATTTGAAAAAATGCAACACCCATTAGTAATAAAACTCTCAGTAAACTAGGAATAAAGGGGAACATCCTCAACTTGATAAAGGGTATGTACAAAAAATCCCTAGATAATATCATACTTAATAGTAAAAAACTCAAAGCTTTCCCACTAAGATCAAGAAAAAGGCAAGGATGTCCCATCTTACCCCTCTTTTTCAACATCATATTGGAAGTTCTAGCTAATACAATAAGACAAGAAAATGAAATAAAATATATTCAGATTGAGAAGGAAGAAATAAAACTGTCTTTGTTCACAGATAACATGGCGATCTATGGAAAAACCTGAAAGAATCAACAAAAAAATTCCTGGAACTAATAAGTGATTATAACAAGGTTGCAGGACACATGGTTAGTAGTCAATAGTCAATCACTTTCCTGTATACCAGCCATGGAAAAGTAGAATTTAAAATGAAAGACACAATACTATTTACATTAGCACCCAAACATGAAATATTGTGTATAAATCTAACAAAATATGTGCAAGATTTACGTGAGGAAAATTGCTAAACTCTGATGTACAAAGTCAAAGCCAAAATAAATAAATGGAGAGAGATTCCATGTTCATGAACAGGAAGACTCAATGTCGTCAAGATGTCAGTTTTTCCCAGTTTGGTTTATAGATTCAATTCAATCCCAATCAAAATCACAGAAAGTTATTTTGTGGATGTCAACAAACTGATCTTAAATTTATATAGACAGACCAGAGGTCCAGCATAGTCCACCCCGTATTGAAGGTTAAAAACAAAGCTGGAAGGCTGGCGCTACCTGACTTTAAGACTTACTATAAAACTATGATAATCAAGATAGTGTGGTATTGGTGAAAAAATAGACAAATAGATCCATGGGACAGAATAGACAGCCCAGAAATAGACTCACATAAATCGAGTCAACTGATCTTTGCTGACAGTGCAAAGGCAATGCAGTGAAGCAAAGATAGTCCAATCAACAAGTGGTGCTGGGACAACTGAATATCTTCATGCAAAAAAATTAATCTAGACACAGACTTTATACCCTTCACAAAAATTTACTCAAAATGGATCATAGACATAAATTTAAAATGCAAAACTTTAAAACCCCCAGCAGAAAACATAGGAGAAAACATAGATGACCATGGGTATGGTGATGTCTTTTTATATACAGAGCCAAAGACATGATCCATGAAATAAATATTTGATAAGCTGCACTTCATGAAAATTAAAACTGCTTCTCTGTGAAAGACATTGTCAGGAGAATGTGAAGACTAGCTACAGGTTAGGAGAAAATATTTGCAAAATGCACATCTGATAAAGGACTGTTATCCAAGATATACTAAGAACTCTTAAAACTCAACAATAACGAAACAACCTGATTTAAAAAGGGGCAAAAACTTTTAACAGAATCCTCAGCAAAGAAGATATACAGATGGCAAATAAGCATATAAAAAATGTCATATGTCATCAGGGAAATCCAAGTGTAAACAAGAAGATACCCCTACATACATATTATAGTGGTCAAATCCCAAACAGTAACAACTCCAAATGCTAGCAAGGATGTACAGCAAGAGGAATTCTCATTCATGGCTCTCAAAATGTTGCAATCACTTTGGAAGACAGTTTGACAGTTTCTTACAAAACTAAACATACTATTACCATAGGATCCAGCCATCATGCTCCTTGGTATTTACTCAAAGGAATTGAAAACTTGTGTCTACACAAGACGTGCAAATGGATATTTGTAGCAGCTTTATTCATAATAATCAAAACACGGAAGTGACCAAGATATCCTTTAGTAGGTGAATAGACAAATAAACTGTGGTCCATCCAACCGAGGGAATATTATTCAGGGCTAAAACTAAATGAGCTATCAAACCATGAAAAGACCTGGAGGAACCTTAAATGCAGACTAAGTGAAAGAGGCCAATCCAAAAAGGCTACAATACTGTATGATTCCAACTGTATGACGTTATGGAAAAGGAAAAACTACAGAGACTGTAAAAGGATAAGTGGTTTCCAGAAGCTGGGGGAAAGAGTAAGAGATGAATAGACAGAGCACAGAATATTTATGGGGCAGTGAAAATACTGTGTATTATACCATTATACTATAATGATGGATACGCGTCATTATATGTTTGTCCAAACCCATAGAATGCACAACAAGCAAGAGTGAACTGTAATGTAAGCTGTGGACTTTGGGTAATTATGCTGAATCAATGCAAGTCCATCACTTGTAACATACCTGTCATTCTGATGGGGCATGTTATTAAGGTGGGAGGCTATGTATGTGTGAGTACAGGGGATATATAGGAAATCTCTCTATATTCCCCTCAATTTTGTGGTAAACCTTAAACTGCTCTAAAAAAAGAAAGTTTTAATAAAAAACAAAACAAGAAAAAAAAAGAGTCTTCTTCTTGACCTAAGCAATATTCTTTACCTTAACTAATTTTGGGCTTTATTCCAAAATAATATATTAGGTTTTATTCTATTGTTTGCTATTTCTCCAAATATGTATTCTTAATCCAATTACTTTTATTAGTCTGTATATTTTAGTTAATTTGGACTCTTCCTGATTAGTCACATGTTCACACCTTTTCTTCTTTATCAGAGTTTTTTGTAAATGTGTTTCAACAATTCATATTTTTAAAATTTTTACATTTGTATTGCTTTATTTCAATTGATATACAACAATGAACATTTAAACTGTACAACTTTATAAGCATATGACCCATGAAATCATCTTCCTAATCATGATAATGATTGTATCCATCACTATGAAAGTATTTTCCTGATCTTGGTGATCCCCCCAATCTCCACTCTACTTTCATGCCCAGGCAAACACCAGTCCACTGTCTCTTACTGTAAAGTTTGCATTTTTTAGAATTTGATAAATATAATTATATATAAATATTTACATTTAATATTATCGCTCTTTTGTCTGGCTTCTACACTCAGAATGATTATTTTGAAATTCATCTGTGTTGTCACATATGTCAGTAGTTCGTTCTTTTTCATTGATGCTTAGTACTGCATAGTATGGATGCACCACAATTGGTTTATCTATTCATCTCTTGATGGACATTTGCGTTGTTCCACATTTTGGCTAATACAAAAAAGCTACTCAGAATATTTGTGTACAACTCTTTGTATGAACACGTGCTTAAATTTCTTTCATTAAATACCTAAGAGTGGAATAGCTAGAGCATATCTTAAGGTTTACCTTAAAATTTTCAGTAGCTATCAAAATGTTTTCTGAAGTGGTTGTATCATTTTGCATTCTCACTGGCAGTGTATAAAAGTTCCAGTTTCACCACATCTTTGTCAACACTTGGTATGTCTTTTTATGTATGTCTTGGTCAGTATTTCTTTTCTGCTTTTTTCTCCCCAAATCCCCCCAGCATATAGTTGTATATTTTAGTTGTGGGTCCTTCTAGTTGTGGCATGTGGGACGCCACCTCAACGTGGCCTGATGAGCAAGCGGTGCTGTGTCCGCGCCCAGGACCCGAACCAGCAAAACCCTGGGCCACCGCAGCGGAGTGCGTGAACTTAACCACTTGGCCACGGGCCTGGCCCCCTTGGTCAGTATTTTTAATTTTAAACATTCTAGTGGCTTTGCAGTGGTATCTCATTGTGATTTTTATTTGCATTTCCCCAATGTCAAATGATGTTGAGCATCATATTGAAAATTAATCTATCAGATTTGAAGAATGGCTAAAAGTTTAAACAGACACCACTATATTTTTGTTTTGGAGTCATACATTCACCTTGTATTGAATTATAAATGGGGATATATATGGGGATATAAATGGGGATATATACATATAAATGGGGATATGTATATACATATCCCCATTTATAATCATAGGCCATAGTTGTACAGTTATATTTTATTTCAACAGTTCAAAGTGACTTTCTCAATTCTAGATGACTGTCAGATTTTTACAGGTCATCACAGACTTTTTATTATGAACTCCAAATATATCTTCTCCATCAACCCAGAATTGCTTATCACCTTTTGAATACATACCATTCATAAATCCATGTAAAATAGCTTACATATATTATTACTTCTATGCCTCCCAACAACTTTGCAAGTTTAATAATATGTTTATTCCAACATGAAGAGGATAACGAGAGAGAAAATATTTTGTCCAAGGTCACAATGTTATTAAGTGATGAAGCTAAGGTTCAAAATAAATCTGCCTCATTCCAGAGCCTACATGCTTTCTAATTCATGTTGTTTTGATCTCAAGGTTAACACCAATTTCATTTCACTTATAGTTTGAAAGGAAGGCACTGAAGAGAAAGGCTTAGTACATTTCAAGTAAGTCACAATTTTATCCAAAGTCTTTTAAAGCAACATTTCTCTATCAAACAAAAAAGAAAATAGGTAAACAAAACACTGCACCAGTAGAACTTGAAAGTAAGAAACAAGGTTGTATTTTCAAGGCTATTCTTTCTTTGTGCATTTGATGGATGTCAGGTCCAACTTGAGAACCCAAATGACATATGTCTCATATTAAAGATTTTGGAAATTTTTATTTCCTTCTCCATAGCATCTTTCTATAAATGAGTGTTTAATAGATATTAATACATCAAGATTGCAGAAACATAATAATGATTATGAAGCTTTAAGACATAGACAGCTTTCAAGTATCTCTCTCCTCTTTTCATGTATGGCACAAAGAAGAAGTATGAGTGAACAAACAGTTTCATAATTATTTTCCCATTATTTCTTGAAATTATAGTAATTCCATAAAACACCCTTCTTCATGCAACAAATACATATTGAATACCGACTATATGCCTTGTGTTCTTGCATGTACTGACAATTTTCTTGCCTCATGATAAAGAATGAGCGCCATCAATATATAAAAATCAATTGATTAGCATTTTCATGTTAAAACCCCTGTGAGGATTTTTTTTCTAACTTAGTACCTGTACAAGGATTTGAAATCCCCTGACGAACTAACATCAGGAATTTCTCCTCAAAACCATCTGCCCTTTTAAAATTAATGTAGTTTAGTAGAAGAAAGCATCTTCTAGAAAGACCCTGGAGTTCATTATATTAACACATCTCCTCAGCAACACACTGCCATGCTCAGATTTCGACTCTGAATTGTCAAGAAAGGTATCACTTCCAAAAATCCCAAATATTTCCATTTCTGGCCACTCTTTCCTACTTTCCTATTTACCTATTTTGGTACCTTAATTTTAAAATGTTCCAACCCCAATGTTACCTCAAACGTATTAAGCTTATGTTATTTGGGGGATGGGAGGTCTATCATTTTTCTTTCTCAGTTTATAACCTGGTCCAGAAGTATGATCAATACCATGAACACAATCTATTCCAATATTCTTTTTTTTTTTCACCATTTAAGGTATTTACCTGTCAAAACCCGAATTCTCCAATTATTTCTGCAGTATACCCAGACTGCTGAATGTAGGGGCTGGAGAAGAGCATGCAATCTCACTGACCGGTCTTTCTTTGAATTGATGACCACAAATCTCAAGTGAGCTTTCAGCCTTTCCATAAATCTTACTGCATTTCTGTCACACGTTTTCTCTTTGTCTCTCCAGGTACATTCTTTATACTTCTCAAAGCTGTTCTCTTGTTGGGAGACTAATCTATATGGGCTCTCTAGGTTTTGCAAAATTTCAGCTTTTCCTGGGAACAGGAATGAGTGATGGAGAGTCATTTGTCATATCTGTATTTGGATCACTCAAAATCTTTGGAGTTTCTGTTGTCAACCTTCCTCCCTAACAAAAATTTGGATTTGGGAGTACCCATACTTCTCAGGGACTCACACCTGCATGTAAATTCTTTCCACTTTCTTTCTGAGTCCCTCCCTCCTCAGGGCAGGGCCTATTAATCTGGTTTCCAGAGAGCGGAAGTACCGCTCACATTTCTCAACTGCACTTCTAATGACATTGCTATGACATGGATTCTTTACATCCCACCCCTAAACGCTGAGCTTTAACTTCCTGTCAAGGCTCTTGTTATTCTGCATTCTACCTTATCATCCCCATACAACAGGCCAAATCATATGAATAGGAGGAAGCATTGGGATAGCATGAAATATTAAGTAATGGCAAGGAACAGGGTACTATTTCACGCACACATACATATATACACATATATATACATATATACACATATATGTGTGTGTGTTTCATGTGTATATATTGTATATAGGCCAATGAAGTTTTCTAAATTAGCCCCAAGAACACATTAACTGTAAATTAAAGAGGCTTCTTCAATTGGTAATGAGTTCCCATTACTGGAGTTATTAAGGCGAATTAGAGCAATCATCTCTCTAGTATATTGTCCAGTAAATTAGCGCATCATAAGGAGATTGGAGGAGATAGCCCTCTAAAAAAGATAAATTTTATAGTTCACTCAAACTCCAAAGTTTCATGATTCTAGTGATGAGATTTGTTATGTACTAAAGCTCTTCAGTCAAAATTTTTTCCTAAGATACATATTTCCCTGATAGACTATCATATAACTATTAGGAACTCAAGTGTGCTCTGGATTACTTTAGGTATCTATTGTGGATAGAAGGTTATTGTGATATTCTGGTAAGCATTTTGCCAACCTCAACAACCCCTTGTATTGTTTTTAGGCCTCACATGGCATTAAAATTTTGGGAAATAATTGTTCAGGAGAGTGGTGGGTGTCCTGTGCTATTCCTTGTGTGGGCAGAACTTAACTCATTATTCTACTCGTATGTAAGTAAGTATTTGTGAAACTCTATTTTTAGAAAGTACAATAGATTAGACAAAGGAAAGTATAGAAAATATAAGCTTAAGAAGCTCCAAATATATCTGTTCAAATATATATAATCATAAGACTAGGCAGAAAAATAAGCGCTCTAGTAGAGGTGGAAATTTATGCCATGAAAATTAGGGAAGGATGCAAGCGAAAAGTGGCATGATGAGTATAATTTTGAAAGATAGATGAGAAGAGAATTGAAGAGAAAAGATTTAGGCAAAAATGGAAGAAGAGGAGGAATGAAGGGTGTTTACTGATTTTAAAAGGCCCTTTGTTCTGTAATCATGACACTGGATGGAAATAAGCTTTCAAAATGAATGGAGTCAGCTGTGTTAAGATGAAATTAGGGTAATACCGGCAATCCTCTCCAAGGAATGAAGGTTTTCTGCTGGTTCCCTCCAACCCTTGGGGGCCTACAAGGCTGGTTTTTTGCAAAACAGTGTTACTATCTTAAAGCTACTGTTTTCTATTTGAATTTT
This sequence comes from Equus quagga, assembly GCF_021613505.1. Lineage (NCBI taxonomy): Eukaryota > Metazoa > Chordata > Mammalia > Perissodactyla > Equidae > Equus > Equus quagga. The sequence goes on along the minus strand of NC_060277.1, from coordinate 37,546,960 downwards.
GTTTTGTTTTAAACTTTTAATTACATCAAAACCATGGATTGCCACAAAGCAATTCCATATTTAGTTCTTAATGAAGCAAATGCTTTGTTTGCTAGTAGATAACTATGCTATGTTCTATGTCTTGTCACAATGAGTTCCCTGATGCCTAAGATGATCATTTGTCTCGTTTGCCCTTGAAAGTCCCAGTTTAAGCCTGTTGTCCAGAATTGATTACTATTAATTACCCCTTTCATTCTCAAAATGAATATAAATGATAACATGAATGAATAATAATCACATGGCCACCCAAAAGGTGGTGCAGAATATTGAAGTTTACTTTTGCTTTATATTTAATTTTTGTTGTGTTTTATTTGCTTTTTAAAATGTAATTATTTATTTATCTATTTTGCTGAGGAAGATTCACTGAGCTAACGTCTGTTGCCAATCTTCCTCCTTTTTTTTTTATGTGAGCTGCCACCACAGTGTGCCCACTGATAGACAAGTGGTGTGGTTCCACAACCAGGAGCTGAACCCAGGCCACTGAAGCAGAGTGTGCCGAACTTTAACCACTAGGCCATCAGGGCTGGCCCCAAAATGTAATTATTTAAAAATTATATTTTTACCTGGCACATGGGTCAGTTAAAAATAGAGAGTTTAAACTCTAGGCAAGATCCCGTGAAAATATATAAAATACTGAGGGTAGGTCATTATTCATCCAGTATTGTGCCAATCACGGCATTATTAATGAGACTCCTAACTATAAAATTGATAAGATATAAAATAACATATATACCAAATATAACTAATGAATCAGTGCTAATAACAATGCATCTAATGTTACAGGATGTCTTTAAATACTTACTTTAAAATTAATTTCGTTAAGGTGGAGTTACAAATGCAACTGTTAATCTTCTCAAATTGTTAAGGTTTTGTCACAATGTTTGAGAAGCACTTGGTTAAGTTTAAAGTAACAGAATGATGTAGATGCTGTGATCTACTTTTAAAAAGTAATAAGTAGAGTGACTGTTTAGACTAATACACATATAAGAGGACTCTATGGCAAGGTTTGCGAATGGTGAACTTGCAACAAATGACAGCTTCCTATATATAAACTTCATGTTACATTTCTATGATTATCAAAACAAGAGAATTTAAAGTGTCACTGCCTGTATTTCAGTAGTTGCTATTAAAGATAAGTTTTTTCAAAATATTAAATAATATACCAGATTATGAGATACTAATATTTGATTTTATGTGGAATTGTTAAAATTATGAAACAGTTTTTAGTGCAATGTTAAAGTTACAACTATTCTAGTGAAAATGGTATAGTAACAAAATATTAATAAAATTGTAGATATTACACTTTACTCAAGAGGGTTATATAAAATATCAAATATTCACCAGAGAGACTGATGATTAAAAAAAAAACTTCTAAGGGCATAAATATAGATGTATTTAGGTTTGATGTGTTGGGGGACAGTTAATTTTGTTCTTTGACTTTAATTTTGATCCCCTGGGGAGGGGGGTAGAAATAGTTGACTAAGATTTCTTAGACAGACAAAGATGTTGACAGTCAGACATAATAGGATTTGCAGCTATTTTCAGTCAAAATGAGTTCTTTAATTCTCTATCTAGTGCAGGTAGAATTAATTCATTACTAACCTCACAACAAATTTCAAGGAAACCAGGTCTGCTGTAACTGTTAAATTGTGGTAGAAATTAGGAAATGTTGAAATGGTCTCATCAAGAAACTGCATAATGTCATTTAATGCATTAACAGAGTCCCCCAAATCTTGTTCAAAAGTGTCTTTTTATACCCTCATTTCACCGTTGTGTGGCTCATTTGAGGCAGCCAGCCTGTCTGAAGCAGTTTATAACTGTGGCTGAAGAAACTATTCAGCACAGCTCGTTAACTAGCAATTTTACCTCAAGACCATCTTGAGTGTTTGATTCCTCGTGGTTTATTCTTTTGAAGAGAAGAGAATAACAGTGTGAGTTATAAATATACTTCTTGAGTGTGGGTAGTTTCTTGGTGAGTCAACTGATCATATTTACTCAATTTCTTGTCTAACAATGATGTTTTATGCATATCTATGTATGGATTGCTAGGGTAGCAACAAAATTCTCTAAACAATAGTAGTTTGGGTGCTTAATGTTCTATTTTTGTTGTTAATTCCTTTCCTCTTCCCCTGGGGTTTCATAAGGTGAAGATGGTCAAGTAATTTGGGTTCTAGTCCCTGCTGGATAGTTGGCTCACTCTACCTGAGTGAACACCAAAACATTGCTTATTACTAGCAGAAGTGTTCATTCCAGTTCGTTGATATAAGGACTGCCTCATTCTTTCCCTCTCTTTCTCCCCCTCTCTGTCTAGTGAGTAGTGCAGTTGAGAGTGGAACTCTAAAGTTGACCTTCTTAGTCGCTCCAATCTTCTATCTTTCATATTCATATAATTAGCAGATTTGCTGTGGAGAATTGGCTTCATCATTTACAACAGTCTTCTCCCATTTTTCTGTTTTCTTATTCCACCTTAAACAGAAAAATAGGTAGAATTTAATTCTTGATTTTTCTGAACAATTGAAAACACCTTTACTTTATATTTGATAATTTTGTAGTTTAGATATATAGATAGAATTTATCTTCCTATGAAGAGTAAAATCATTCCTTCATTTTTCTCTAACATCTATTGTGACTGATGACGTCAGAGGTTAGTCTGACTTTCATACTTTGTAGGATAAGCTGATTTTCTTCCTCTCAAAGCTATTGTAGCTTCTAATTTTCTCTGATATTCTAAGCTTTCACAAGCCACATGTCAGAATGGAAATGTTTTCATTTATCTTTTTGAGCCCTTAACTTTAACCACAGTTCAAAATTTTTTCTTCTCTTGTATATTTTATTTTTATTCTATTGTTTCTGCTTAACTTTATCTTCTAAACTTTTATTCAACTTTTTGAATCATATTTTATTTTTACTTTTCTAAAACTGTTTCTTGTTCCTGAATCCTTATTTTTCATTGTGAATAACTCTAGATATATTAATTATAATTAATGTCTTAAAGGGTTTGCTCACTTGGGGTAAGTTATCTTTCTTCAACTTGATTCTTCACGCTATGAATTTTTCTCAAATGCCTGGTAATTCTTATGCAAATGGTGAATTTAGGACTAGAATTATGATGAGTAACTAGTGTATGTGGCATTATGTTTCCACAACAGGCCTCTCCTCGGTATTGGAAGATTTACTTGAGTGAACTGAGTATGTGGGAATGTCTTCGTGAGTAGCAAAACACTTTCATGTATAATGATGAGAGACAGGTGGATATTCTGGGGTCCATACAAAATATGGAAGAAAAAAGAGCTTCACTTTTGGAACCCAACAGCCATACCAGGTGTCCTACTCCATCCCAGACTTATTGACTTTTTAGACTAGAGACTAGAAATATTCCTGTGTACAGTGGAGGATGGGGAGCAGCATAAAGCCCGCCATATTGTAACGTGGAAGGAGTAAATATGTAGGAGATTCTCATTTTTGTGAATGCACCTTTTAATTAACTTACCCTAATTATTGTCTCACAGCCTATTACTATTCTGAATATCCACTAAGGTAGGAGACTTTCTGCCACTCTGTACTCTAATTAGCATATTCCGGTCTGTGTCTTCCTCCACTCTTTCTCATCCCTTAATAGAATACCATGTGATCATGAAAGATAAATTGTTGCTCTCTCATTCTCAGAACTTTAATAGATTTATATCATTTAAATTAGATTTGGGGAGGTGACATAGGTAAAACTGTGTAAGTTTGAATAGTGAATTGGAAGCTTCACATCAGTGCTTTTACTTATTGATGCCTATTTGGCCGGGGCAATCTGAGCTTCATATGGAGGTGACTGAATTGGTGATATTAGGCATCACATTCACTTAAAAGTACAAGCTTCTCTTGGCTCCTATTAATCCCCACCACCTATTCCCACTCTTCCCAGTTCTCTCCTTCCTCTTTGTGATAAAATTGGGATAAAGAAATGTCTGATTTACAGCCTCAAATTTCTCCTCTCTGATTCTTACTTGAGATAACTCTAATTAGGGCTTTCTCCCTACCGCTTTACTGACACTATTCTTTCTAAGGACATAAAGACCTCTGTAATACTTAATCCAGGGGTTATCCCTAGCACTTGTGTTACTTGACTTATCATCAATATTTGGCCCAGCTGATGACTCAATCCTCCTCAAAACACTTTGTTTCCACTTCTCTTCTGGATACCTCCTAATTCAAAGGTAACTTCTAGCTCTGAAATAAGAAATCCGAGTCCATTTTTTTATATTTAACTGCTGACATCTTTTCAGCTTCAACCCTCCCTCTTCCCCTTCAGCCCCACAACTGAGTAAACTGATAACAAAGCTTGGGCGCTCCTTCCTTTGATGAGGGCAGGGCCCTGGCTGTGCATGAGAACCCTCACTTGATCCCACCCCTAACCACAAGAAAAACCCCAAGCCAGTCTCCCTTCCTTGCTCTCTCAAGCCGTTTTTTACCAGTTCGGAAGGAAGTCCCTGCTTGCACCATAAAGCCTTATGTAGGTAATAAACATTTTCATACCCTCTTGATGTGTGTGTGGCATCACCAGTCTCCACATTTGAACCAAATATCTCAACATTTCAGCCTGTTATTCGGGCTCAGTGAGAGGGTCTCTTCTTTATTTAATCCACCCTCACAGCTGCAGTGATGGCACCCAGCCTCATAACTTCAAATATTACTGGCAATTCCCCAATGTATTATCTATATCAGTCTTTCCCTTGTTTTCCCAACATCTGTATCAACTACCTACTTGATGTCTCTACTCAAATGTCTAATAGACCTCTCAAAATTAACGTATAGTCCTGAGCTCCTAAATTCCCCAAAACTTTTTCCTCCTACAGTTTTCTCATCTATTTAGTGGCTTGGTCCAAAAATCTTGGAATCATTCTTGACCTCTTTCCTTCACAAATATGTACTCAAATCTTAGTTGTTCCACAGTCTAAATAGACATAAAATCTTACCACCTTACACTGCTACTACTACTACTAAGACTCCTGTGCAAGCTAATATCATTTTCTAACCAGGATTAGTGAAACAACCTGTAAACTGATGTTTCTTCTCCAGTCCTTGCTTCACACTCTTCAAACTCTTCTAAAGCCAGCAGCCAAAGTGATCTGGTTAAAATGGAAATTAGATCATGTCACTCCTCTCCTCAGTCCCACCTAGTGACTTTCTGGTTCACTAAGAGTGAACGATAAATTCCTTTAAATTGCATACAGAAATCAATATAATCTGGCACCTGTGGTTCTCTGACTTTTTATCTCCTGTTACTTTCTACTAAGTTGCTCTACACCAGCCACAGTGGCCTCCTTTCTGCTCCTTGAACACAGCAGACATGTTTCTCTCACAGGCTTTTGCATTTGCTGTTTCCTTTGTCTAGAAAGAAATCCCTCTATTTTCATTGCTCACTCCCTTGTGTGCTTTAGGTCGCTGCTCAACTCTCACTCTCTCAGTAATGTCTCTTTCCTCAATGGCATTCTCTGTCCTCTTTACTTTACTGCATTTATAAAATTGGCAATTAACATATTGTTTTATATTTTGTTTAAACTTTATTTTGTAATTTATCTCCCAGCAGCGGGATATAAGCTTCAAGACAGCATGGATTTTTCTATTTTGTTCATTTGTAGAACAGTATTTAGCACATAACAGGTGTTGAATAATTATTTTTCAAATATTAATTTAAAATAATGATTAGGTTTACATAAGATAGCATTGGTAAATTACTTTATTTCTAGTAGAGTTCCTTAGTGTTCACTTTATAATTCAATAAGTACAATGTACATCGCTTAACTGATTGACTTGCTTTCTCCATTTCTGTAATAAAAATAACAATAAATCATGTTACCAGGGCTGATGATAAGAACTAACCTGAATGACTCATCTAACCCATGCTGAGATATATAGATTATTATGTTTCAGCCAAATTCTGCAAGAGTTGTGTGTGTAAAATATTGTGTGTGTTTGTGTGTGTGCATGTCTTTCTTCTAATTTGCCACCATGTAACCACTATTCCTTAAGAACAAAGATTAATAAGTGAACAGAGTTATTAGAGTACCCACTATGGGTAACTTTGACTTTTCTCTCCTGGGGCTCAATAGTGGACTGACGGGTTGAGTGATGATCAGGCTCTGACAGTGAGAGAGAAAGCTTCGCCACACAGATTGGAGAAGATATAAAGAAAGGGGATGAGTTAGCAGAACCAAGAGCTAAATATTCAGTTGAATTCCAATAAGCAAAAGAGATGACTCAATAGCGTGGTGGCCAAAAGTAGAGATCAAACTGAATATAGATAGCAGTGATCTTTAGAACCAGGTAAACAAAAACACAGCAACCTTAGTAAGTCAAGGAGAGTTGATGAACCAATAAAACTGCCTGAAATAAAGTTTGTTGCCTATGATTGACTTTTTGTGTGTGCTAGAGGATGGGACAAATAGATATTCTGAACTCAAGGAGATTATAATTATTAATAAAGATTCTTTTTACCATGGAATATTATCATAAGGATATTGCTTAAGCCTGGATGGTCTATCCAGCTTTTATAGTATTCATATTTTTATATTGAATTGTACCATATATAAAAGAAATGGTTTATTCTAATTTAGAAAAGTCAAATTTGATGCTAATGGATTATGTAGTTTAAAAAAATCTCTTGGAAAGAGGCATTTAATTTACTTTTTACTATGTCAAGCCGCTTCTATCCAAGGTGGCCAAACCATCTATTTTGAGAAAACCAGGTTAAGTGGATTAATGGTTGGGCTGTTAAGCACATCACTTAATATTGTTCACTAACATTTATTGATTCTTGGAAGAGACTTGCTAGTAAAGCCTCATTCCTGTACTGCTAAGATTAGGTTTATCCTGCGTTAACGCTTTAGTTTGATCATTTAAATGTCTCCCAAGTTCAAGTTTTACATTTTAATTTATTCTTAGGCCTGTGACAAAGCAACTAAAACTTTAAGACTTTGCTCACTGGAGTGATTTAGCCTTGATTTTAATAAGCCTGGGCAAATTGGCAGCTTTAAACAACACAAGCAAAGCAGTATTTTTCAAGATTTTTGTACATAACCACACATGATTATAAATGTTACGAACAATGGGATGTGATTGTTCATGGAAGAAGAAAATTTCCTTTTATAAATTACAATGCATCTATTCTTTCCAAGTGAGAAACTTCACAATAGTTTTAGAATGGCTTTTTAAAATAGCCAGTGGAAAAAAAGTATAGAATGAGTCAATCAAATTAAAAGATGACTAAAATTTTCTTATTTTAATATTGTCTCTGGGTTTACTCATGAAAGGAAAAGTACCGAAAGGTTACAAACCAGAGTATCAGAAGTTAAAGATGTCGGAACTACTCAAAACTAAATATCTTCTTTCACAGAATGCCTTTGTATTTCTGTAGGCTCATTTTTATAAACATTGTGATCTCATTTGATGCCAATTGGCCATTTCAAGTGTCCCTAAAAAGACTTTTTTTTGGTGTAGAGGATAAGGAGTCAATATAATCCATAACACCTCACTTTTCCAAGCAGTCATTGGGTTGTTTGACCATGGATATGCTACCTTCTTATTTTGACATGCTTCAGATATTTCTCTATTTCCTATGGGTTTTTCTCAAATTTCTTTATAGTCTTAGGAACCTATTGCATTTCTTAGAAAACATTTCACTTAATTTTAATAGAAACCTATATGAATATGCTCCATGCACAGCCCATTTTTATCTAGTTACTCATAAAATATCAAGATGAAATAATATCTCAATGCTCATACTTAATTTCCCAGGGTAACTGCATAGCTGGGGTAGCCGAAATGAGGTAGGTAGCATATATATAGTAACTATGTATTAAGGATGTGGCTTGAACTCTTATTTATTAACTTTATAATAATTTAAGAAAAATCACACTAGTCCCTGGGTTGGCCAAAAGATTAAAAATTTAATCCAAAGTAATAATTTAATCAAGCACTTAACTGTTTTCATAGAAGAAAAAAAGTAAAAGTTGTTTGCCTAAGGATCACATATTCTAGAGGAAATATAAAATATTTGAACAGTAAATATAACCAGTGAATTTAGCACATTATTGTGTACAGATTTATAATGCCTATAACTGCAGATTTGCTTTTAATGGACATTATAATGTAATAATGACAAAGTGGTAATGCCTGATCTTAATTTAAGGGTTACCGAGAGAAACTTTTGAAGTGGTATGCAGTCGCTGTCTTTTTTTTTAAGGAAGCACCATGACTGAGAGCAGCGCTAGCAAACAACCTCCTGACTATTACATCTAGCCAGGAGCTATTTTGTTTATAGCTCTGAGCAAGTTATTGAAATACTTTATAGAATGATGATAATAGTGTTTGCCGCTCAGCTAACATTCAGTATTATGAAAGTTTACTAATAAATAATAGCATGGTATTCTCCTACTGTATAAAATATTGTATTTTTATTAATGCATCATTTCTGAAGCTGAAAAAATCCCATGATATTTTTAGAGAACAGTAATGTTCTTGCTTCTGAGAGATATTTTAGCCATAATCCTAAATAAACCTATTCAAATATGTATCTGTGTCTCATCAGTAGACAGTGTTATTAATGATCACTGAATTTCTCTGGCTTAGGCCACTATCTTCTCCTGTAGCACTCCACAAAAATCCTTTACATACTGCTTTTACTTTACTCCTTCCTTCCTTCCTTCTTTTACACCGTCTTTCTGTTTCTCTCTCTCTCTCTGCATTTTATTGAAATACTAGAAAGTTTCTGGTACTGTTTAAGGTGCTATTACATAGCAATGAATAAGACTAAGTCAGTGCTGTTGTCATAGTGGGTGAGATCATAACAAAGTACACCAATACATAAGTGATCAATTTGCAGATGTGAAGAAATCCTGTGAATTAAATAAAAATAGGGCAAGTCAATAAAGAGTGATTCCAGAGAGGAGTATCAGGTGGAAGTGGTTATTTTCATGAACATGTTTAGGGAAATTTTCTCTCTCTCAGGAGACAACATTAGACCTGAATGACAAAAGTAAATGATATGAACAAAGAAAGACATGGGCACAGCAAGAGTCAACTATTTTCATTGAATCAAGCATAAGTGTATTGGAGAAAGTGTGGGTTGACTAGGTAACAAATGAGGTTAATGAGGAAGAGAGATGCCATATTAGGTAGAAAGACAATGGCCACTGCCTGCCCTGGGCAATTATTCTAAGTGTATTGAAAACATAATCGAGAACCATTGAAAGTCTCAGAGGACATCTCATGAACCATTCTGATGGTTAATTATCAAAAAGTTTTCCTAGCAATTTTTCTCTTCTATTCTAACTTGTGCACAGGAAGCTACTTGACGCTATTTTTCTATCCCGTGTTGCTATTCTCATTCATGGAAATGTTCTTCTGTAGACAGCTTCCATCTCACCTATTTTTGCACTCATCACAATGATCCTCTATCTGTGGTCCCAAAGACTTTGGTTGACAAATCTGCCCCAGAACGAGTGGAAGAATTAGCAAATGTGCAGTCTTTCTCTTCAATTCCACTGTGTATTTTGTCCTCTTAGTTCTACAAGTAGCACTTTTTATTCTGAATTTAACAAGTTTCAAAATGAACAAGCATAAGATCCTACCTGTACCACTTTCTCACAGGAGCCAGCATGATGTCTTCCATTTTCCATTTCTTTAGACATTTTTATTTGCCTTTTGTGCTTAATTTCTTGCTCTTTTAGCTAAACCAAGCAAACAAAGGAAGAAACACAACTAAAGCCTACTAGCATATTCACTGATGCAAATACACATCAGTGTCTGGGACCAGGCTCCACCAGTCCAATAACTACTTGGGCCCAGGTGAGACAACTTCTTACAGAGCTATTTATAGAAAATTTGTATCCATTAGATTAAGAATAATAATCTAATTTCCATCCATTAAAGAGACTGAAAAAAATTCATCATATGTATTAGTTTTACTTTATCTGTATTACTGTAAAAACTGTTTTTTTGTGAAAACTCTTCTGATTATAAAAGGAATATATTTATTTTAAAAATTGTGAAATATGCAAAAGTATGAAAAAGAAAATATTAAACACTAGTGAACCTACCACTCAAAATGAATGACTGCTAACATTTTGTCAGTATTTGTGTATGTATTATGTGTGTGAACATGTATTTGGTAGTTATGTGTTTGTACAATTTTAGAAGTTGATTTTTTTCCCTTAATTCATTTTGAGCATTTTTCACATCTTAAATATCTTTCAGTAATTTTATGTTGTAGTCTGATTCTTGGTTTAGTGTTATTTTGGGCTACTTATATTCTGTGTTTGCCACAGATACAACAGTTTCTTGCTCTTTTATTCTCTGTTGAGGTTTTATTTTTATAAACAGAATTATAATTTTATATCATCATCAATGATGATATTATTTCAAATGAAGAAATTTTCTATGGTAATTATTTTGGATACTTGGATGAAGTTTTGTTATCATATTAAAGTAATTACATATGTTTCTTTCTGTGTTTTATTGGATACTAGGAATATTACTGCTTCTTTTTGTATACAAAGTCCCATTCTGGGATTCTAGGATTAATTAATCTCTCAGTTATTTGGTGTGTGTCATTAAGTACTTGTTTTTTCTTAGAAACATGTAGATGACAAATTTTATGAGGCATTGTTTATCTAAGAACAATTTTTTAAATATATTTTTATTTTATTTTATTTTTCCCTCTCTTAAAAGTCAAATTGGATGTGACTGGTCTGGTGTCATGGTGGTTAAGTTCTTGTGCTCTGTTTGTGGGTCTGATCTGGGCATGGACATACACACCACTCATCAAGCCATGCTGTGGCAGCGTACCATACGCAAAATAGAGGAAGACTGGCACAGATGTTAGCTCAGCAACAATATTCCTCAAGCAAAAAGAGGAAGATTGGTAGCGGATGTTAGCTCAGGGCCAATCTTCCTCAAAAAAAAAAACAAAAAACAAAAAAAAACAGCACACATCAGGTTGGGTATATCTAGAAAGCTTGTTTCACAATCTTCATTGTCTCCTGGCATTTTTATTTTTAAGGAGTTTGAAGTCAGCCTAATAGTTTTCCCTTTTGTAGGTATTAATTTTTTTTTACTAGAAGCTATTTATAGAGATTATTTTTAAAGTTTTTTAGAAGTACAACACTTTCTCAAAGCCGTGCCTAAGTTCCGGTATGTTTTAATTAATGTTGCCCAGTCCTTTGTGAACTCTTCCTATATGCAAATTCAAGTCTTTAGCACGAGAAGGTTTTTAAAATTATTATTAATCTACTATTGTATAACCTGTCAGCTTTGTTCCTTGCTTCTGGGTTGGGTCATCTTAATCAGTATTCCAATTTCTTCCCCTCTGACTTCTGAGATAATTTCTTAAATTGTTATTTATTTTGTTAGTTTTATTTTACTTAATGTCCAATTATGATGATCTCTCTCCTTTGTGCTTTTTATTTAAGCCGTCATATAGTCATACTCTTTTTCATTTTCTAATCAGAAAGCCTTCAGTTTTGCATAAATTTCATTGAATTGTGTTGAAGACTTGAATAAGACATTTTCTATAAGTTGTTCCTTATTATAATACTGCTTACAATTGTCTCTCAGAGTGGTTTCCTTCTTTTAAAATATGGTATTTTTCATATAGCTCATGAGTTCTTTTTTCTTGCTACTTATTTCGATTTCCTAGTATTCATATTTGGAATGAATTCTGTTGGCATCTTTCAGATTCAGACAAATGACGAGGAAAAATATTGTATTTTCTATGGTCTACTTATCTGCTTCATTTATCCAATAGCTTGAGGAAAAAGGTAAGGTAGCTAAAGTTCAATGTAATTTGAACAGAAGGTTATCTTCTTCTCTTTTAGGGTTCTCCCGCAACTGTGTTTGGCCTGGCTTTCAGGCTTTGGTGGGTGACTGTTTTCTGCTGTATATGAGGCATGGTAGTCATCCTTAAAAACCAACTTTAGCAGTGCCTTTAGTTTTTGCCCATTATGGTTGCTTCAAAAAATCATAAACCAGCAGCCATTGCAAGTTTAGATCTCTAACGAGTGTAGTCTGTTGTATCTGACTCTCTTGCTGGAGTTGCTAAGGAATCTATACATTTCTTTTGATTTGTTCCTTTTGATCTGATGTACCAGTGCCTTCTGTCCTCATGCCTCTACGTAAAAGGATGTTAGCGGGACTCTGCTAAACACACTTCATTTATTCCTCAAGGTGTCTGTTCCTTCCCACACAGGGGGCAATGCTGTATGTCCAAAATGTTCTAAATCTCACACATCCATTCCATATCTAGCAGAAAGACATTTCTTGAATACTAAATTGTTGTGTCCATACTTTCTCAGTGTTAGGAACTCATGTCACACATAAACACACGCACACACACACACACTCAACATTGGAATAGGAATTGAAGGGATGTTTTTATTGCTCCTTCTCCTAGAAGATACCATTTTTATTTAAAAACGAAAGAACCTCTCGAAAACCCCACTTCATCCCCCTTGATCCCTACACACATTTATCATGTTTGTCAAGAAATATAGAGTTTCTTTTAAAATATAATTACATTATGTTGTTTGAAGAAAATTACTAAGCGCTTATTATTTGCATGGCTTTCTGGTTAATAATGGACGTTTCGGTGTGGGTGTGTGGGGGCGGTAGCGAGCATTGCAGTGGTGTGCAGGCAGACCTTGTCTTCCAGGAGCATGAACCCTAACTGGAGACGTAAAACACATACAAACAACAACTACCTAAGGCAGAAAATATAAAATGTCCTAAGTAATAAAGACAATAAGTATCCAAGGTGCTTGAAGGAGGCAAGAGCATTTACTGGACTGGCTTATTCAGAGAAGGCAGTGAAAATTTAACCAGGACTTGAAAGAGGGGTTTGTTTTCAATAGATTTGAGTAGTAGTTAATCCAGGTAAGGAAAAAGGAATGGCATTCAGAATGTAAGAGGTGTATAGAGGGATTTAATATATTGCCATATAGTCTGCTTGTTAGGATTGTTCATCATGATTTCTACTAGAACTTTTGCATATTTGCAGCTGAAACTTTAGTTTGTTATTACTTTTTAGGGTAATTTGTATCTTTCAATAAATAGCACTCCTTGAATCATTCTTCTATGGTGAGTTTATGATGAAATCACACAATTTCAGCAGCTTAAATTGAAGGTTTTGTGGATATCGGCTTACATTGTTTTTATTAAAAACGTTTCTCTTCTCCAACTGTTTTCGGAAAGAGTTTGATGAAACAGGAAAGAGTAAGTTGATCTTAGTGAACTTTCCTTAGCAAAGTTTCACCTAAATTTTTGCTCTTTACAGAATTGGATGGCAATATAATCTAAGAATCTGAATAACTTTAACAAAAATATTTTTCTTGTTTGTACTGATAGCTTGTTTCCGCAGCATTTCACTAGTGTATTGAAAAAGAAAACATCTTATTACATGAAAGTCCAATGATGTGTAAATGTATTGGGCAACATTGGCTACTGCCTCTACTTTCTTAGTATTTAATTTTCTCCTCTATCAACAAAGTTGATTTTTTCCAGTTCAGAATAACTAAAAGTAAAGAAAAATATTTTATTCAAAAAGATTATGTTGGGTACTCTGTTTTTCTATAATTAGGACATTGTACCATCTTGAAAAGACCCAGGGGAAATTTGGAATCACTGAGTTTTATTGAGCATCATAATATTTTCAGTACTGGACTGAAAGATGTATAACCTTATTATGCTTATTCAAGAATACTATATCATCAAAATACAAAATTTACACTTGATAGAGTAATTCTGAGAAGGCTAATTTTCTCTCTTCTAAAAGTTAGGTTTGCACATTTGTTTATGATCATTTTAATCTGAAACAAAATCATTTGCTCGAAAATGTTCTGTGACTTCATTCTTGCATGCTTAAACACTATTAAATCCTAAGATAGTGTAACATTAAAGGCATTGAATTTAAAATCAGATAGATGTATGTCCAAATATGGGCTTAAGTAGTGATGAATTTTATAGTCCTGGGTAAATCATTGAAATTTACTTGACTTCTAATTCACTTGTCTTCAGTTTTCTTATGTGTAAATTAAAATAAAATAACTAGTTTTGATACTGACCCTGATATCAGTTTCCCCGAATTAAACCTAGCATATATGGGGTTAAAACCAAAACACTCATTCCCTACTTACTCTCTGGCTTCCTGGCTCCAGAATCCACTATCCTCCATGGAGACAGACACTGTCAAGGACAAGCACCTGGCCTATCTCTTCCCACAAAGAGATACAGGCTGGTGGGAAAGCTGCTGAGCAGCAAGGTCATGGGCTCCCTTCTCTCTGCAAGTGTCTCAAGGCCAAAGACAGGCTGGTGGGAAAGTTCCGACCAGCAAGGCAATATGCTCCCCCTCCCCCCCAAAACCCCAAATAAAAACCCTTCCTTTTAGCTTTTCGGGGAGTTTGGGATTTCAGCGTTAGCTGCACTCTCTCCTTGCTCAGCGCTGTGCAAAAATAAAATTCCTACTTTCTTCCACCACACCCGGTGTCAGAGATTGGCTTGCTGCACAACAGGTGAGCGAACTCCCTTCAGGTTCGGTAACAGTTTGAAGGATTGTAGAGACTAAATGAGGTACTTTTAATAGAGTTTCCAGAAAATATTAGAAGTTTAAATGTGGTAACAGTTATTGTATTTACTTCACTGTTGATAATTTTCATCTTCAACTGATTTTATGATTGTAGTATTAAGTGTATATATGTACATACATGCATTTATTTATAATTATATATATTTATATTCACTTTGTTTAGAGAAGGGACCTTGGATTCCAGTTGACTGATTAAGTCTATATAATTTTCTTTCTTGCTGTGAAGATGCCATTGAAATGACAGAATAACAAGAAGAATAAAACAATAATATGCTGGGCAGCAAAAATAATAGGATCCAGTAGTAGATCAGAAAGTTTGAGTAAACATTTGTAGTAGAAACAAATGCATTTGGATTGACATAATATACAAATCAAGAAAAATTTCATAAAACTACTGGTAATTAGAAGTTAATGTTTATTGACAATTCATCTGTCAAGGCAGTATGCAAATTATGTCTATTAAATTATGTCATATTTATTTCTGAAGTAGATTTTGTATGTATTTTTACTTTACAATGAAGAGAATGAAGATTAGAAATTTACCCAATTTGTCCTAAGTTTCTACAACTAAGGTAAAGCAGAATTTAGCTTGAAATCAAAGATATGTGTTATATGCTATGTTATATATATAGTTTGGTGTATAGGTCCTGTGCTCTGGATGTGGATATATACACACACGATATATATTTTGTATATCACTATATATGTGTGAATAATTAATATAATGCATTCACATGATTTTCTGTTATAATAGTGAATTTTAGTACCTACACCAAATTTCCTTTTCCTCTTTCTCCTTCTCTATAAGGTTCTATCACTATTCTTAGTTTAATTAATAATGGGTATTTACATCATCATTTCAATTTCATTAATTTAGTCCACTGCAGAGTGAATTAGTATATTATGATCTTATTTATTTTATTATTCAAATATTGTGTATTCTTCATTTTTATTGCATATTTTGAAATTCACATATCCTTAAATATCTTTTTTTCAAAATGTGCCCATAGTAGATATTCTATTGAGCTTCCTGCTTTTTTACCCAGAGACCTCAATCCTAAGACTCTCAGCCTTCCTGCTCCAATATGGTTTACTCGCCATATTTACCACAAATTTGCCATGTTTGTATTTCTGTGTTGAACCCACTGTTTGATGGTGATTAGACTTTCTTCTTTCTTGGTATATGCTAATGTCATTTAGAGCACTTCAAGAACTCTCATAATGGAGTACAGGGGAGAAAAATTTTATGACCCCCTACATTTCTTAAGTATCTTAATTATTCCTTTATACTTAATTGATTAGTTGGCTTACATAGAATTCTAGGTGGAAAATTATTTTCCCTTAAAATTTCGAAGTCGTTTCTCCGTTATTCCAGCCTCCTGAGTTGCTTTTGAGAAGTCCACTGCCATTCTGATTGTTAATCCTTTATATATAAACTATTTTTCCTGAAAACTTTTAGTGTCTTTATTTTATCCCTGGTGTTAAAAATTTTTTGATGATGTTTTTAGTTGGGAGTCTTTTTTATTAATTGTACAATACTCTTAAGGCCTTTGCCTTTTTCTTTTGTGAAATTTTCTTGTATAAATTCCTTGATAGCTTTCTCCCCTCTTTGATTCCCTTTTTATAAATTTTTTGGAACCCCTACTAACAGGATATTGAAAATCCTGGATTGAGACTAATATTTTAATGTCTCTCTTTGTCTTTCTACCTTTCTTTATCCATGTCATTTTTCTTTTTGTTCTACATTTAGGAGAAAATTTTAGATTTATCTATAAATTATTTTCAAATGTAGCAGTTATATTGTATTTAAGAGTGTTCACTTCTTCTCTTATCATCTACTTTCCCAAAATATCTTGTTATTGTTTCATGTGTGAAATGTTTTCTCTCTCAGGTTATTAATGAGTTGTTTTTCTCATTTAGTTATCCTGTTGGCACATTTTTGCTTTTCCTCTGTGGTTCCCTCTGTGTTGCTGTGTTGCTCCTGGGGACCAGGTCTGTTGATTTTTTTGTAAACTGACATTCACTTCATGCATCTGTTTTCATAACTATCCAGGATCTGCACCTACCACTTATTGCACCAGCTTCCTCTGACTTCTGACTCTCACCAAGATTCTGTAAATCAATTTTTTCCCCAATCAATAGTTCACTCTGCATCCATGTTAGTCTACATCGTTCTAAACAAGAAAAAAAATCTATATAGCTACTTACTCCAGAGCTAACACCCCCTGCAAAAGAACCCTGGAAAATTCTAAATTTAAGATAAATAAATATATAAATTAGGAGTGAGCTTTGTGTTAGTAATCAGGGTAAATAATTATATGACTATTCACAAAAAGAGGAAAAAAAGACTGAGCTGGCTTGACGTGAATCTCTATTACTGAGACACTTGCAGTAGGAGTGTTTGTTTACTGGGTATCCCCAGAAAGCTGAACTCTAAAGATAGTGAGAACTTTGCCTGGGATGAGAGTGTTTGCAGAAGGAGAAAAGCAAGGGAGAGACTGAGGCAAATCCAGAAATTTATAAAAGAAAAGAGAAGTGTTAAGAGAAAAATTATATGCAGAAAAGTATTACACCTAAGTGCAATTCAACCCCCACAGTGAACAATCAAGATTTGGACTTTTGAGAGACTATGTCCTTCCTGCTTGTTCACAATTTGTGAGCCTCAGAGTGAAGCCTGCCAGTTAAAATGCTACGTTTATTCTAAGGGCCTGCAGTCAATCATACTACAGCCAGGAAATATGACGAGAGACCTAGGTTTACACATCAGCTGAGGAGACCCAGCTGTGTACACTAATTATTTGTTTGATATCCATTCATAATATAGGGTGAGACTAACCACAGACCCGCACATGGTTGAAGACTGAGAGCATGAAAAGGAAAAAGAAAAGTGAAAAGAAGAGCGATAATCATGGATAGACAATAGTCAATTTAGGAAATAAAAGACAAAAAAAATACTTCTTGTTGTAAAGATTTCAAAAGAGTGTTGCTCTATAAAATTGTTTTTAAAGTAAATAAGGCATCTAACAGGTAAGATAATAAAGAAAAAAGATAGTCCTAGAATTTTGAAACACAATTTCTAAAAATGAACAAATGAAGCAAATGCAGAAATTGAAAAAATACAACAAACAGGGATAACAACCAAGATACTCATGTAGTAAAGAGCATTAATTTAAAAAATTAGAAAAGATCAAAACTGCAGTTCTGCCTGTAAGGAGTATAGAAGGTGCCACTCCATTCTAACAATGTGTAAAAAGCTGAACAGTCTGAAAAATCAGCAACTGTTCTAGGATCCATAAGATTGGTGAAGACACAGGGCAAGACACTGCTCTGAAGAATGAAGAGACAGGCAGTCAAATACAGGGAGTCACGGTTTATGGAAGCAGAGACCAGCAGGAACCAGTGCTGGGGTAGGAAAAACTGAACTGAATCATGGGAGGCTGAAGGTGGACAACTTTGACAGTTAGAAACTCCAAACATAGACAGTCATAGGAAGGACGCCAAAATTTTCTGAGGTTTAACCCTAGGGGCTCAACCAGGTTCTCACAGTAAATATCAAGGGTAAAATTCCGTTATGCTTTTGGCAGGGGGAGGGGAAAAGGAGCCATTTTGGAATATGCCAGAGTACTCTGTTCTAGCCAAAGCCTGCCCTCAGGTGAAACTACTTAACCAGAGCCTAATTCACCAGAAGAAAGAGAAATACTCTAGTCTGCTCTAGCCTTCCACATAGAAGGTTAATACCCAACTCTAGCCCACTCTCACCATCCTGTCCCAACTAAAGGGGGGATAAAAAATCTGAGAAACACTTATGAAGTTCACAATCCAGATGTACAGGCTTACTAAAAGACTGGGACCTAAAAATAGGGCTATAGAAGCCTTCCCTTCCTCCCACACCTCAGCGGCACGGTGCTAAAAGCCTAATTACAATGGTTCCTTTCACCCAGTACATCACATCCAGCTATCAAAAAAAAAATTACAAGGTATATATACCAAAAGGCAAAAAAAACAATACGAAGAGAGAGCAAACATCAGGACCAGACATGGCAGGGATGTTGGAATTATAAAAACAAGAATTTGAAACAACTATGGTATGCTAATATGCTAAGGGCTCTAACAGATAGACAGCATGCAAGAACAGAAGGGCACTGTCAGCAAAGAGGTGAAAATCCTAAAAAGGAAGCGAAGGTATAGTCTTATGTTATAAATATAAATTAATATATACAAATATATTCAAATATGGCCTAAGGGCTGTAGGTCAACTACAAAAGGTGTAACGTATGTGTAATGGCAATGCCGAAGGATAAGAGAGAGAGAAACACAAGAAATATTTGTAACAATAATGACATAGAACTTCCTCAAATTTATATCAGACACCAAACCACAGATCAAGAAAGCTCAGAGAACATCAAGCAAGATAAATGCTAAAAAAAGCTATACCTAGGCATATCATTTCCAAATTACAGAAAATTAAAGATAGGAAAAGTCTTGAATATACCCGAGGAAAAATATACTTCACCTGTACAGGAACAAAGATAAGAATTACGTGTGATTTCCCCTCAGAAATCATGCAATCAACAAGAGAGTAGAGCGAAATATTTAAAGTGCTGAGAGCAAAAATCCCACCAACCTAGAATTCTTTATCTTGTGAAATTATCCTGCAAAAATGAAGGAGAAATGCTTTCTCAGATAAGCAAAAATTGAGTTAATTTGTTGCCAGTAGACCTGCCTTGCAAGAAATGTTAAAAGATGTTCTTTACAGAGAAGGAAAATAATATAAATCAGAAACTCAGGATCGGTATAAGCAGAGGAAAAGTACTGAAGAAGGAATAAATCAAGGTTAAAAAAAATTTTAATTCTTCTTAGTTTTAATCTAACAGATAATCGTTTGTTTAAAATAATGCCAAAAATGTATTTGATTATATATAATATATACATATCTATGTATATATACATATCATATATATGATGTGCATATATGTTCTTGTGTATGCTTGCATATAAATGAAATAAATGGCAACAATGAAACAAGGGATGAGAGGGAGGGATTAGGATTATTTTGTTATTGTAAAGTATTCACATTACCTGTGAAGCATTATGGTGTTATTTGAAAATAGATTTAGATTAGTTGTAAATGTATATTGCAAACTCTAGGGACACCACTAAAAAAAGTTTAAAAAGGTGTACAACTGCAATGCTAGGAAAGAAGAGATAAAGGATAGAAGACAAAAACAGAAACAAAGAACAAGCACAACAAATAGAAAACAGTAGCAACTATGTTTATTAAATATTAATCCAACTATATCACTAATCACTTTAAATGTCAATGAACTAAATACACTAATAAAAACACAGATTGTCCGAGTGGATTAAAAAAAGACACAACTATATGTTATCTACAAGAAACTCACTTTAAATATAAGGACACATATTTAGATTGAAAGTAAATGGATAGAGAAAAATATACCATGCAAACACTAATCCGAAGAAAAGGGGAATACTACTCAGCTATAAAAAAGATGAAATCTTGCCATTTGCGACAACATACATGGACCTTGAGGGTGTTATGCTAAGGACATAGTTGAGCTAAACAACACCATCAATGAATGAGATATAATTGACTTTTACAGACGACTTCATCCAACAAAAGGAGAATGCACATTCTCAAGCTCAAGGTAATGTTTACCAAGACAGACACAATCTGGTCCATAAACCATATCCTAACAAATTTAAAAGAATAGGTCATACAATGTCTACTCTCAGACCACAACAGAACTAAACTGGAAATAATAAGCCAGATGGAGAGAGCCAAAAGCCATATGATCTCACTCATAGGTAGAAGATAACAATAACAACAAACAAACACAAGGATACAGAGAGTAGATTGGTGGTTACTACAGGGAAAAGGGGAGGATGGAGAGTGAAAGGAGTGGCAGGGGACATATGAATTGTGATGGATGGTAATTAGTCTTTGGGTGGCAAACATGCTGTAGTCTACACAGAAATTGAAATATAAGAATGTACATTTGAAATTTATATGTGTTATAAACCAATGTTACCTCAATAAATAAGAAAGCATGAGTAGCTCTATTAATTTCTTACAGAGGAGATTTCAAAGGAAGGAAAGTTATCAGGAATAAAAATGGGAATTAATGATAAAGAGGTTTATACTCCAACAAGATGTACCAATTGTTAGTGTGTATATGACTAACAATAGAGAGTCAAACTACATGAGGCAAAAACTGATATAACTGCAAAGAGAAATAGATGAATCTACTATCATAGTCAGAGACTTTAACACCCCTTTATCAGAAATACACAGATCCACGAGGCAGAAAATCAGTAAGGACATAGTTGAGCTAAACAACACCATCAATGAACGAGATATAATTGACATTTACAGACGACTTCATCCAACAAAAGGAGAATGCACATTCTCAAGCTCAAGGTAATGTTTACCAAGACAGACACAATCTGGTCCATAAACCACATCCTAATAAATTTAAAAGAATAGGTCATACAATGTCTACTCTCAGACCACAACAGAACTAAACTAGAAATCAGTAACAGAAAGATAACTAGAAAACCCCTAACTATGTGGAGATTAACCAACATAATTCTAAATGACCCATGGGTCAAAGGAGAAATCTCAAGAGAAATTAATAAATATTTTGAACTAAATGAAAATAAAAACACAATTTATCAAATAATATGGGATGCAGCAAAAGCAGTGCTTAGAGGGAATTTGTAGCATTGAATGCATATATTAAAAAAGAAGAAAGATCTAAAATCAATAATCTAAGTTTCCACTTTAGGAAACTAGAAAAGGTAGAGCAAATTAAATTTAAAGTAAACAGAAGAAATAAAAATTAGAGCAGAAAGCAATGATATTGAAAACAGGATATCAGTAGAGACAATCAATGAAACCAAAAGCTGTTTCTTTGAAAAGATCAATAAAATTGATAAACCTCTAGCCAAGTAATCTAAGGAAAAAAGAGTGAGGACACAAATTTCTAATATCAGAAATGAAAGAACATCTCCATAGAGCTCATGAATATAAAAATGATAATAAAGGAATACTGTGAACAACAGAGGGCACAGAAATGGACTACAGAAAATACTCTGAATGACACTATAATAATGGACATGTGTAATTATACATTTGGCCAAACCCATAGAATGTACAACACCAGAGTGAACTCTAAGGTAACACGGATCTTGGGTGATTATGATATTTCAATGTAGATTCATCAAGTGTAACAGAAATATGAGTCTCTTGTGAGATGTTGATAACGGGGGAACCTCTGCATGTGGAGGGTAGGGGATATATGGGAACTCTTCGTATGTTTCTCTCAGTTTTGCTGTGTATCTAAAACTGCTCTAAAAAATAGTCATAAAAATTACCCACAATACAAAGTAAAACTATAAAAAGATGAAAGAAATAGATGAACTGAGGAAAATTCCAAGATGCTTAACTTCCGCCAGTAGGAGTTCTAGAAGTTGAAAACAGATTATTGAGGGAAAAAATATATAAAGAAGTAATGGAAGAAAATTAATTTGATTGACAATAAAACCCAAATCATGCTATTGTAAAGACCCACAGAGTAATGGAAAACCATTAAATATCTTGTAAAATTTTACAACTCCAAATTTAAAGTAAAAATTCTAAAAGCTTTCTAAAGAAAGTAGAGAGAGACAGAGATAAAGACAAAGGACAGCAGGAGAAGTCATCTTATTCTAAGAATCTGTGAATTAATTCCTATCTCTACCAAACATTAGCCAATTCCTGTTCTTGGTACCATCCACTTCTCATAAAAATCTCCCAGTTTTACTTGAGATTTCTACTATACATGGTCTCTTCTGGAAAATATTCTATTCTTGTTTATCTTTCAGTACAACTCCGTGTGCTTTCCCTATTTGGGAAATCATTGGTATCTCTGGTCACAGATTTCTTCCATTCATATAACTAGCATTGATGTCGATGTTTATTCTCTCTTTGTTGTGCTCAGTCTACCATCTTGAATTAGAAATCTGATCTGCTATTACTAGTTACGAAGATGCATCAAGCTAATTAGTTAATTTCTCAATGTTTTAGTTTCTTCGTAGATAAAATCCTGGTGAGAATCAAAAATCAAGGGAGTTTGGTATGATGGGAGATAGGCACAGATCCTGGACTGTTATAAAAACAAGTGCATGAAGGAAATATCAGTTTAGTGAAAATTCAACAGCCCCACAACGCACCATGAACACAGAAGATAGCTAAAAGAAAAAAAAAAAAACATTAATAACCTGAGAAAGAGGAGAAAACATTCCACACATGAAAGAATAACAAGGTCTTTTGGAAAAATCAACATTAAGAGAACAAGAAAATGTTCTTAAATAAAATATAACTGCCACATTTAAAAACTTTTTAAAGATAAATTTAAGGAGTCAAATCGCTGACACATTATATGAACTTAATAATTTTTAGTATCACTTCTTGTATCAGTAGTCAGGGGTCTCCAGAGAAACAGAATCAATAGGATATACAGCTACAACTATAGCTATATCTAAATCTCTATATCTATCTACCCACCTATGTATCCATGTATCTATGTATCTATCCATCATCTATCTGTCAAGAGATATTTATTGTAAAGAATTGTCTAATGTGATTATGGGAGCTGGCAATTTTAAAATTTATGGAGAAGATTGACAAACTGGAAACTCATTCAGCAGTAGATGGTGTGATCTTGAGGCAGAAATTTTTCTTCCCCCAAAACCTCAATTTTTGTTCTTAAGGCTTTCAATTGATTGGCTGAAGCTCACCCACATTGTCAAGTGTAATCTCCTTTACTTAGGAGATGCATGTGAACCACATATACAAAATACTATCACAGTAACACCTAGATTAGAGTTTGGTTAAATAACTGAGTACTGTAGCCTAGACAGGCTGACATATAACACTAACCATCACACTTCCTCTGACGGTTTTTCTGTCTAACAGTGTCGAAGACTGAAGGCATGCTTCCCAATTTAAGAAGCATAAGCTAGTTTTAAGAGGATAATAAATTTGGTCTTCCAGTACCCACCCTATGAAATCTTAGTCTAAGCAAAGGTGGTTGCTAAGAATTGGGTTTAGGCGTGGAGGAAGGATGTAGAAAAATGAATGTTCACTTACTTTCCACCAATGATTATTCTGTTCACTTACTTTCCACCAATGATTATTCTGATCAGGAGAGCAGAATGATGAAGTAAAGCTGAGGCGCTGGAGAGTTTTCAAGTCACTCCTGGAGTTTCCAGCATTTTATATAGAACAGATTCCTTCCTCACCTCTCTTAGACTATAATGATCTTTAGAAAAAATAACAGTCAATTTTTAAAATATAGCAACCAAGTTCTCCGGAAGCTCTAAGGTAACCTCTTTCTAAACTGAAAGTGTCCTGAACTTTCCCGTGCAATATTGTACTGTTTCTAGAGAAATCACATGGGGATGCTCCTTGCTTATTCCATTATCAGTTTATCCACGTGTAAATATTTGGAGGCAAAGCTACTGAAACTTATCAAACCAAAGAATAGTTGTTGTATATAAATAAAACTGGAAGAGAGCACAGGTTGCACCTTTAGCATTTTTATTTTGTTTTCACACTGGTAAAAGGTCTTCAATGTAAATAGATATTCTATTAACACAGAAATTAAGTCACAATATTTTCATGCAATTTTTAAGCAGTATATCAACTTATTTTAATTAAATATTGCTTAAATATAGATATTTATCATTGTATGAACTAGGAACAAGTTATTATTGAATTGGTTTTGATTTTAAACCCTAAAAGATACAATATTATAACTAAAGATCTTCGTTTTAGCTATAAATTAATCCCTACAACTTATTTTTATATTAATGTGCAAAAATGTGTATTTGATAAACAAATTTGGAGAACCAATGAAATTAATTCAATAATTGATTTTCATTTATGATAAATTTATATCATTATAATTGATTTTGAAATAAATTTATGAACGATACCATGACTGTTGATGTCTTAAAGCTTATTTCCACCAGTTCTTGACATTTTATAAACATTACAAAAGATATATTCAATCCGAGAATGCGTTTTTCCATTTCTTTGCTGAAATGAATGTTAATTGTTGAACTTAAATGATTTAGTCTCAAGATTAGCTAATTCCCTCAGTGGTCACTTAATACTTAATCAACAACCTTGATTCTCTGCTTCAGCTTGAGGGACGGCTATTTTTCCAGGCTAGATAGAAAAAAAATTGTCCTTTCCAACTTCATTTTTCCCTTGAGCTCTGCAGAGGCAATTCTATTGTGCACGGTCCTATCACATGTTTGCCCTAAAAAAGGAAGATTTTTCCACTCAGTCCTACTTGCTGTGTGCTTGTAGGAATTGAGAGGAAAATATCTGGAGAGGACTTTGTTCCTGGAATGCACACTCAATGTGCACTCCTACACAGCTTTACCTTTGATTTTTATTCTTTTAAATGCCTACTGTATAGAAAACCACTATTTTTTAATGCCTTCTGTACACAGCATTGTCTTAGGAAATTTACATACATTATTTCTTAAAATTTCAACAAGCTTCCTTGCTAGTTATAATTTATCCTCATTTTAAAGAGGAGTTTAATGAGGGTCAGTGTGTTTAAGTGGTATGCCCACGTATACACATCCCCTCAGTAGACTTAAGATGTATGCCCAGCTATGTCATCACACTGAATCCTTCATGACTTCAGAGTTTATCTGCTACATGGTAGGAATCAAGACTCCTAATTATATTCCAGAGGTGGCTTCTCAATCATCTAGGACTTGGTGCCTTAGTTTATTGGTCGAGATCGGCCTACTTTTGAAAATTAAACAAAAAGCCAGAGAGAAAAGACCATTTATTTTCTCTTAATTATATTTGCGTTTTATGAAAATAGTTACTTCCAGGAGGGCAGTAGGACCTTGATTATGGTCATAGGTTATGTTTGCCATCTTGCTTTGCAAGTTTTGTTATATCATAGCTGACCTAGTTTCAGCTCTTCACATTTCTCAATCGATAATAATTTCTAAATTAAAGAATGCTAAGTTGGTAGTTGAACAGCTGACTCAGCAATAATTCTGACCATGGCTTGAGTAAACTAAGCTCTGTTCGTGTTCTAATATTTTTTACTTTCCCTCTTGCATCCATTCCTTTGAGTCTACCTGTTTTTCTAGTCCCCAGCCCTCCTGAACTTCATTTATCTTATTTTTGTCAAAGTATGGTTGACACATATATTAGCGAATGTCTTCCTTAACTTTCATTTTTTAAAAATATATGCAAGTAGCACCATTATAGGTACTATATCTTTAAAAATAAAGAAATATGCTCGTCTTTTTATCTTTCTACTAGTTCTTACAATTTAGATTCTTATTCCTTTCAATATTGTTTTATAACAGAGAGAGAAAAATAACTCTTTAACCTTTCAAATATTTCCATGCTCCCATATATTTCCTATAATCCCTTGAATTAAGTTGATGTCTGTGACTAGTTCTAGCCAATGGATTTAGAGCATAAACAATGTGTTTCACTTCCAATCTGAGAAAGGTGTGCTTTTCCCACTGCTCATTTCTCAAGTCACAGCAATGTCAGAGGCCAGGTGTTCCAGGTAGTCTAGCTATGAGACGAAGGCAGGCCACCAGAGCTCCATGTTACTTGAATAAGCAATAAATGTTTTGGGGATTAGACTAATGGTATTTTGGGACTAATTGGATACAGTTTCATGGGCTAGCCTATTCTATCTATTACACCAGTATAGTCCACAAATACATGTTGTGCTTTCCTCCTTCTAATGAGATCTTGACTGTAAATTCTTTTGTTCATAGATAATTTTAATTATAATGATTTTCTTTAAAAAGAGGTTTTTGCTAGCTAAATTTTGCCGAGGATACCTAAATAAGCTTGACTTTGTATCAGAACATAAATTCAAAAGAACAGTCTTAAAATAGAAATTAAATTTTGGGGTATACATTTACAATAATTCCATGATGTTATGAAAGATTAAACTGTAAAAACCAAAAGCATAGTGAAGCAATCAGAGAAATGGAACCCTTCCCCACACACATACAGACATACTTCATGCAATTGTCCTATTCATGCATCTTTATACACATTTCCTCACTTGTATCCATGACGGAAAAGATATAGTAGAGTATATAAATCAGTGCAGTATAATAAAATAGTACGGTATAATAAAACACAGCTTCTAGGTTACTTCATGAAAATTCAGGGACTGTTGTAGCACCTTCGTCTTCAATTAACTGCTATTATTATTATTTGTTTATCTTTTTACCAAGAACTGATCTCTAGTACTATATATGGAATATGCTGTGGGAGCACACAGTAGATTTAATTCCTTACATCAGTAAGTACACGAGATGCTAAAGTTAGAGGACAGTTGCACATATTCCAAATTCTCCTCGATCTGGCTCACCACTGCTCTGCAAAATGTCTAATGCCACTTCTAAGCATTCCAGGAATAGAGAGGCCATCTCGCAAATGTATACCCAAGTGCTGTTTTGCCAGCAGCCATCACAAATTACTTACTAGGTACTCAGATTGCCTGGGTTTTATTCCAGCTCTGCAGCTTATTAGTGGAGGCCTGGGCCTCAGGCTCTTTACCTGTAAAATGAAGATATTAATAGTATCAACCTCATATCATTGTTATAAGAATGAAATGTGTTAAAATTTTGTAATGTGCTTAGAACAATGCCTGGACCATAACAAGCACTATGGTGTGTGTTTTGCTTTTATTTTTTACTTAATAAAAATATAAATGCTTAAAATTTTTTATGATATTATGGGCATATTGTGCTTCTATCATTACGTTAATGTATAAATGAGTCTCTAACAATCTAAGATATTTATTTTAGCCAAAAGATGCTCTTTTAGTCATAAGGAAAGGGATAGAATTTCCTCAAACTTCTGCCCCAACATAAAATCAAAACACATACTATCCCCAAATGTTTTTACATGCAAGCCGTTGTAACTCGTGCAGTGGGGAACTTCTTGTGTTCTTGCTGCATGGCTCACCGCCTAGCTTCCTGGCGTTATTCACTGAAGCTGGAGCCTCAGCGTGGCCCACTGTTATCAATCTTGCATCCGTCACTGGCTTTTTATCCTACCACCAGTTCTAGCCTGACATTAGGCACTGCAATTCCTGTGTGACTTTTTGTTTGGATTCGCTTGTTGACTGGTTCTCATGGGTCCTGTCAGCACTCACCATCATAAACAAGTTTTTTTTTTTCTTTTTTACTATGATATCCATCTTTTCTTCTGAGCTTTTCTATTACAGCTCTTTGTCACTACTTTAGGCTTTTGGTGACAAACACTGACCTCAGAATTTTTACTTCTCTTTTTGAGAAAAAGAAAGAAGATATAGAACCAAGCAGTGCTCTGTGTGTATATATTTGATTCCATCTATCAGTTCATATCTCAATATGGTGTTGCTGTGCAAGAACTTTCTATTGCTTTCTATTTCTTCTCTGAAAGGGAGTGACCGAGAGAAGGAGCTGACTTTCCTGCTGGAGCTCTAGTACGCGAGTGTCATTCTTTCTTCCTGATTCACAGTCAGTGTTGTTTGAAAGAAAGCAGAGCTGACCTGGGACTTCCTTTCAAAACTATAGTGTGTGCAAACTTTGAATATCTGAACAAAATGAATGATAAAAAGAATTAATAAATAAATGTATTAAATGTATTAAATAAATAAATCAATGTATTAAATAAATAATAAATTAACATAATTAATTTCTATTTCTCTGTAGCATGATTTAATGTGTTCACAGAGATAACTGTATTATAGTATAATTTAGAAGTAGGTGAAAATTTAGCACATGAAACCAAAGTATGACTATAAATGTAAACTAATAAAGCTTCTAACGCAGTGAATGCATATAAAAGATGAGAGTGAGCATGGATGAAATTTTAACTTTTACCTGTCAGTAATAAGACAAAAATGTCATTGCTTACATGGATCATGACATCCGTAAAAGCAAAATCAACAGATAGGGGAGGCCAAACAGAGATAAATACATTTCCTTGGAGGGAACACACACACATACTCACAAATACACTTTCACATACATACGTAATCATATTCCTATAGATCAAGTAGGTATAACTTGTAAACAGCTATTCAAATCTTTGTAATTTTGAGCTCCTTATAACTATCAAGGAGATTTCAAAGACTGGGAGATTTGCCACGATATCTAACATGGCCATGAAGTCCGAGAGGTTAGAATATTGCTGAGGATTGTGGATATGCACAGCAATGAACGGCTCTGAAATTTCAGCTTCTCTAAATTCTTTAAGGACTGTGAGCCACAGTTGAAACACATTGAGCCCACCGTCTCCTCCCCCATCCCCTTATTGGCCACCATAACCTTAGGTTTTCTTCTACCCCTCTTGGCTGCTCTCTCTAGCCACAGGACTCACTTATGAGGCATTTTCTGAACCAGGAAGAATCATTGTCATGCTGGGAAACAAATGAAATTGAGAGTATAGCAGGAAATTTACTTTATTTGGTCTATCACAATTTAATCTTCAGCTCTAATAGTTTATTTGCTAATCCTACTTGACTAAATTCTTGCAGAGGTCTTTAATCTGTAATGATATTTATATCAATGCCCGCAAGCAGTGCTATAGTTAATGGTGTGTTGTCATTTCTATTATAAACTCCCTATTGCAGGAGTAACAGGAGAACCAAGAACCTGTGACTTTCCTTGCTGAGGGCACATTTCAATGCTCTTCTAAATTACAGTATTAGCCAGACCACTTCTGTCAGGCAGCATTTTCAGGCAATTTAAGAAGCAGCATTTAAAGGGGAAAAAAGAAATCAAAACTCTACTCCCTATCTTAAGAATCAAATAAATATCTGTGGGTACAATTTTTCTGTTTTTGTTGTTTTTTCAAACAGGTTAAACATATATTTACAAATAATGAACAGCTTTACGTCATTATTGAATTACTGAGATATTGTCTTTAGCATCTGGCTTCAATTAAATAGAAAATAGATTTATAAACCTAAGGAACCTTTAATATTTTTGTCTTTGTCAAATTTTTAAACAACCTACTACTATATCTAAGCGGCATGAATGAGAAGTACTGCTAACATATATTTTATGAGAGACAGTTTTGTAATGTAAACATTGGAAGGGGCTGATAATTATAATTGTAATGTGGTTGAAATGAATAAATATAACCATAATATTCTTTTCACTGAATAAATTATACATCTGAGTGTTTCATTATGATGTTACAGTCTTGCTTTGCTTAATGGAGCAGAATATCAAGCCAATAGTTCTCGTCTCTTCTTGACTAAGCTGCTATGGTTTCTGTGGGATGATAGTTCTAAAGAGAATAGCCTTCTCTTAATAAAATTGGGATATTCCACCATGAACCAGCAGAAGAAAAAATATGAAAATTCAGAAAATGCAATGTAAAAATTTTTATTTAAAATAAGTGGCAGAAAGAAATGTATTATTTCAACTGGACCATTTATTCTAAAATTTTAAAAATGGGACATGGAGAATACAATGCATAGAATTTTTGAAGGTGAATTTCTTTCATTACACAATTCTAGGGTAGGACAGAGGACAGGTTACTGGGGCTCCTGGTTCGTTGTAACAACTGTCCTGTCCAGGCAGCCTCTCCCTACCACGCTTCTCCTAGTCAGTGTGTCTGTGAGGACCCATGAAGGGAAATAGATGCAGAATTTCACTAGGCTGTGGCTGTCTCTGAAACAAAATAGAAACCTTCTGCGAATGAATCATTTTGAATAATTTGTTTTATGAGTTTTTTCTAACTCTTAAAACAAAGGCACTTAATCGTAGCTGTTTTTGTCATACATTTTTGAAATTTATTATATATCTTTCTATATGTATGAAGAGAACACGTTGAAAACCATTTAAACTGTCATTGATGATTCAGTCAGAATTTATTGTCTTGTGGTCTAATACAGAGATGCCCCCAGCGCATATTGAGTTATGTAAGGCCATTTGCCATTATGCTAAATGCCTTATGCTGTGCTGTATTTGTAGTTCTTATGTTCTGGTTTTGTGGATATTTTTTATATTTTCCTCTGATGCCTGGCTGTAGGCTGGCATATTTTACTGTTCTCGCTGAAACTGTTAGTCTGTATTTCAATTTAATTTAATTCAATTTAGTTTTACATTACTTTACATTTTTTAACTTTTATTTTATTTTGCTTCTACTCCACTGGCAACTCAGAAAAGGCTGTAAGGAACGCACATAAAACAAGATTCCATAACTAGGAATGAGAACTGGACTGTATTTAGTGCTTGAGCATTATTTCATGTACTATGTGACATGAGTTATGATGCTTCAGAAGTTTTCTTGTTCCTTATTCCGTATACTTTGTATATTTACAAGATATGTTTGGAAAATTACAGAATGCCAGGTAGGTGAGTTGTTATAATACAGAGGGCCAACTTTAAACTGTATTTATATATTCAAATATTCGTAGAACCTTATGAAGATACCTTCAGTAATTCCATTGCATAAAACTTCAAATAGGTATTTTGGGGTTTTGTATGCATTTCAGAAGACAGTAGGTATCTACCAAAGCTCCCTTACTCCCTGCCTTAGAAACAATAATATGGATGCAAAAAAATCTAAGGAAATCTAATATCTAGGGTAATACCTAAATACCTAAAATATATTAATCTATTAAAATTTTTTCATGATAGGATTACATTGGCAATTGTTGAAAATTGAAACCTCATGCGTGTCCAATAATAAAAATAATGCTAGCTTTCATGTTGAGGGTTTACTGTGTTGTCAAGGACTGTTCTAAGTACTTGTCATTTAATAACTCTTCTAAGTCTCACAACAACCCTAAGATCTAGGTACTTTTCTGTTAAAGATAAGGGAACCAAAGCATGAGCAAATATGAAACCTTCCCATGATCCCACAGGTAATAAATGGGGAGTCAGAATTCTAGCCCAGGTGGTCCAAAAACATAGCCTCCTACCCATTATGTGTCTCAGTAGGAGACACGTAATCAAGCATCTGTTCACTAGAACATTGACGCCCACGCAGTAGAAAGTCACAGTAATTGTGACTATGTAGAAACAGGAAAACATAGAAAAT
Source organism: Equus quagga (assembly GCF_021613505.1). Lineage (NCBI taxonomy): Eukaryota > Metazoa > Chordata > Mammalia > Perissodactyla > Equidae > Equus > Equus quagga. Next base: position 37,515,173 of record NC_060277.1, on the reverse strand, counting down.
CACCAAGCAAAAATTCACATACTTTATGATGACATCTCTTTTAAAATATGATTTGTGAAGTGATTGCTAGAAAGCATAGAGAAATGACAGAGATAGAATTATGGGGGCTTTCTCCTATTTTAGAGATTATATATATAAATAATTTTTGCTCTTTTTTTTTTTTTCTGCTTTATCTCCCCAAATCCCCCCTGGTACATAGTTGTATATCTTAGTTGCAGATGCTTCTAGTTGTGGCATATGGGATGCCGCCTCAACGTGGCCTGACGAGCAGTGCCATGTCCGCGCCCAGGATCTGAACCAGCGAAACCCCGGGCCGCCACAGTGGAGCGCGCGAAATTAAGCACTTGGCCACGGGGCCGGCCCTGCTTTCTATTTTATTGTTGTGAGAATACTTAGCGTAAGGTCTACCCTCTTAACATATTTTCAAGTGTACAATACAGTCTTGTTGACTAAAGGCACAATGTTATACAACAGATCTCTAGAACTTAATCACGTTGCGTAAACGAAACATTAAACCCATTGAATGGCAACTCCGCATTTCTGCCTGCCCCCAGACACCATTCTACTCTCTGCTTCTATGTGTCTGACTGTTTTAGATTCCTTATGTAAGTGGAACCATGCAGTATTTGTCCTTCTGTGACTGGCTTGTGTTTTTTAGTGATCATATATTGGTTTATGATCAAAGTAAGTGCATATTTAAATATATTTAAAATATATAGTAAATTTAAAAGAAAATTGACAAAAGAGTTAATCAAGCAAAAAATTACAAATACTGATGTTCTCAAGGACAAACAATTGGGGCTTTTCAGGAATGCGATTACTGCGTTAGAGACATACCCAAATGCTTGTGATATACCTCAAGGAGGTCCATTCCTTGTGAGCACTTCATCAGACTCAGAAGCCCAGTGGGTTAGAGCTTGAGCTGGGCTCAGTACACAATATCTTAGGTCCTTAACATAATAAGACTAGGTAGATTTTTTCCTCTCCTCTCCCAGATGGTATCAATTGAATATAACTTATTAATTCTTTTAGTGGCATCCTTGATCAATTGTGGAATACACTAGCTAGATGGCTTATTCTCTCTCTCTTTCCTTCCTTACTCCTATTGCCTACTCCCCTCTAAATCTAGAATCTTGAGATTTAAGGAAAGGGCCTAGTAAGATTTGCCCTCACTCAGTCCTCTCTTGGCTGGAAAAATCCATAAGATTTTGCTTGGTGGGAGTATAGAGGGACATCAAAGAATATTGAAAACATAGATGGGAATCTGTATATACTCTCCCCCGGGTACTCAAAAAACAAATACCATTCTTTACCATGAAGGATTCATAGAAACATCTGTCCACAGGAGTGTTATATAAGGATCTCCTGTGATGAGATTATCAGTATCCAATTAGCTGAGTCAATCCCTCTCACAGAGAAAGTTTTAGGAGAGTCATTAGTACAGCATGTGTTAATTGCTTGCATTATTCTAACAGACAAGATACGCTTTAACTGAAGTACAAACAGCAATGGTAGCCATGCTTTATTTTGAAATTGATATTTTCCATGTTACTATTAGTAATAGCTAGTAGCTATTGTGGACCTCTTACTATGTGTCAAGCACTGTGCTGAGTGATTTATATATGTCAATCCTCACACCGATCCTGAAAATTGAGATGAAGAACTTTCCTATAGTCATAAGAGGCTTCTCTGTGCTTCTGACTACTGCCCGTAACTACTCTTTACTGCCTCAACCCTTTTGTCACACAATCAAACAGTAGCCTCAACCAACAAAACCAAATGTAATATACCAGTAATTTATTAAGTTATTGCCATCTTCCCATATGCCCTGCTTACACTGAAACCTTCCTTTAAAGGAGAAGTAACTGTCTTGGTGGAAATAGGAGGCTCAACCTTCAAAATCTTCATTTTCTAATTGAAAAGCTCAAAAGCGTTAACCCAGATATAAGACAGAAAATATTTGGAAGGGTATTCATTCGTTTTCTTTTCCATCCTCATAATAGATAAAGATTCCCCCTTGGGGAACACTCCCCCAGATGAGAAGGCTAGGGGAAAAAGAGTTGAAAGAAATATAAGCAATGCACTGAAGGACTCTGAGAAGGGGTTTCAAGTGCCTCCTTATCCAAGGAGGGCTCCAAAAAAGGGAAGAAAATGAGATCTCAGATAAGTTTTGAAATATAACAGTAAGGAGAGCAGTAACATCAGGATCTCTGGGAAGGGCTACCTCACCCTGGCCTGAGCCTCAGTGGTGAGGAAGCCCCAGAGTAGGGGTGGTTGCACAGGCTGCCAGGGACAAAGAAGGCCCCAGATAGATCAAAGAGATGTTTGGAAGCAACCAAATTTTCTGGCACCTAATTTTGTCCTTGTAGGTGGCTTCATAATTATCCTAGTTTGTGGTTCTGTAAAGAGCAAACTGGTCTCTCAGTTTGGTAGGTAACTCAGTCATAGCTTAGAATTCTTACCTCTTTTTACTGAAACTGTAAATTCTCTTGGTGAGGTACTGAATATGAAAGCACAAAACTAGCTACCATCTCTTAAAAGAGAAAGGGAATTAATTCAATAAAAGGCAGTATATTATGGTAAAAGATATTATACTGATCCTGAAATACTTAGATTCTGGTGGTTACGAGGTATCTCCTTGACACACTTGGCCTGTCTACCTTGGGCAGTTAGGAAAGGACAGCTAAAACACAGGGTCTCTGAAGAATAGGAGGCAAAGGTCTACAGTTATTTGTATGGCTCATTTTTAATAAATTCTTTGAAATTTGGGGTAAGGAAAGGCCAATATGGGCTGCAGTCTCCTGTTTGAGGAATAGAGAGAATAAGCAGAGAAAGTCAGGTTAGAAAGTGAATGTGCCTCTGATTAAGTTCTGGCCTAGCAGAGGATGAGGGAAATGCTGGAAGCCAAAGTTATCTGCCAGCTATCTAAAAAGGCAGGTCCAGTGGGAACAACCAACTTCTTTTCTGTTGTTCCTGCTTTCGGTCAAAGTCAGTTGCCTTGGTTACACAGGTCCTCTTTCCCATCTGGGACAAAGGGCAAATGAATTCAAGTGTGTCCGTGCCATAGGGAAGCCACCTGAAGGAAAATAGCCTCTTATTTGGGAACCAGCTCTGGTTCCATTTAACTACCAGTGGGCTTTAGCTATGCAGTTAGGTTTCCTGAGAAGAAAATCTGTAGCACAGTGAAATAGCAGCCTTGAGGCCTACTTTTCACTTTTTACCAGAATTCTCAGGGTACTTGAACGGCAGGTGGAAGGAGAGAGAAGGATATTGCATAGAAATAGGTCAGCATATCTGTTCTACAGTTCTCTCTGTTTTCCATACCTGAGGATCCTGCATCCTAAGCAACCTCACAGGCAGGGAAAATTACTCAGAAACCTGACAGAACAGTCTTTATGAGAGAGACAAGGAAAGATCTCAACATGGCATACCTGGGCACTCCGCCTGAGCTAATGAGGAGAAAACAACTCCTCGTTCAATTGTCTTGCTTTGCCGAGTTTTCTTGCAGCCAGCTTCTTAATGTTATTTTAAGAAGTTTATTTTGTTTAATTATCTAGTTCCATTACAAAGTGGGATGACTTTGCTTAAAATTGCACTTAAATATTACCTTCAGAAGTGTTATTTACTATGTTCACGGAAGAGTTTGCTTTGTAGGGTTTATAATATTCATAGAGAATGATGTACGCTTGTTTGAATTTAATTTAGACTGAAGGCGTAGATAAAAGGGGAGGCTGACAAAACCCACAGGATAGCATTAAGAAAATGAGGCAGAATAATACTGCCGAAGAAATGCAAATCTCTCAAAGTCCATTAGTCCTGTTAATAGAGAAGGAAAAGCATCAACTGCTTGACACGGGTAAATAGAGTGCAACTCACCCACAAAGGCTCTGAGGGCCGGGCCTTTGACTGGGTATTTTTAGACTTCACAGACTCAGAAAACTATCATAGGTCTTCATTAAATAAAATTAATGTGTGCCTTTTGCTAGGTAAAAGGCAAGAGTAGAATTTTTCTTCTGTAACTGAGTAATAATTGACCCTGTTTGTAGCTAGTAGCTATGCTTTGCTGCAAACTGTTTGATTGAAGGACCAGGTCACAGAGAAATTGACAGTTATTGGGTTTTCCTTGTTGTGAGATAATTCTGCAATCTACTGTGATGTTTCGAAGAAAATTCACATCTAAATATTACAAGACTCTTGACAGAAAATAAGCAGTATAAAGAATGTTTTCAACAGATTCCCCTGTCGGTGGTAAAGTCTCTGGTTCTGTGTGTGAGGAGACATTTTATCACCCTTATTTTTTTCATTCTGGAGCATTTATTCATAAAATGAGATGTCAATGAGAAAAGGCAATGAGTGATTCTCTTGAAGAACAAAATACAAGTAATCTCTCAAGTTACTCTACAAGTTAAGTAAATCCAGGCATTAAAGTAGGTACTTAGGAAGACACCTGAACTCCTTCAATTGAGCAAGGTCCTGTTCATTAAATACAGCTGTGAGACGCTGATCTGTCTTATTTGCCTGAGCGTCAAGTGGACTGAATATGTTAAATGCCCAAATTGTAAAAAGCAAGGTAGCAATGAAAAAGTTCAAAAATAATAGCCAAATAGGCATCACCTTAGGTTCACCACTTAATTGGGGACAGAGAGCATACGCACATCAAAATCAACTCCAGCATTATTACATCTCTTTACTGACACAGAAACTAAGTATGTACGTGCTAATGGGATAATGAAGTAGAGTCTTCAAGCTGCTTCCTACCTTCCTACCTTCTAACTTACTAAGAGGGAATGATTTTGTAAGTGACTTTGACATTAAAAACAAACTGGTTCAATAAGGAATTGCTGAACTGGATCTGTTTTTTTTTGTTTGTTTGCTTTTTTTCAGTAGCCTATTAGCACATTTAGGTAAGATTATTCTGTTACCTAAGTGTTTGCTGTCTGTGGCACTTAAAGACACCTATTATTCTGCTCCTGCACTGCAGGTTATGTTGGCGGAAGTATTTATGTAGCTGTTCTTACAATCTTGTGGCGAAAAGAAACAATTGCACTTATACTGTCAGCACACATTTATGCAAAAGCAGAACATCTCTTTCTTCTACTGCCATGCCCATCAGCTACACCTGTGCTGGTGACCTGCTCCAGAATGAGCCCCAAGTAAAATTGTCTCCAAAAGAAGCATTCATATTTGAAAGCTCATTGACATCAAGTAAATTTTATTCTTATCAAACCCTACTCTCCTGTCCTTCCTTTATACTAAAGTATAAATACTTGATAACTAGCTAAGGCTATGTTTCTCAAACTGGATTTGCCAAATATTATCAGCTATTCAGCTAGGTCAAATTCCCATGGTCAAATAAACTTGAGAAAAGCTACTGACTATGTCTTCCTTTTGGAGAATCAGAATGCATATTAGCATATGTAGGCAATAAATAGTCCTGCCATAAAGAAATTTGTTTATCTTTGTTTAGCACAATGTTTTCCAAATGTGATTCATCCTTTAGCATTTTGATTTTCAAAGCTCCTGTTATGCTTAGGAATGAAACCAAGGAATACAGTTAGGGAAAGCCTGGAATCAAGCATACCTCTTCCTTGGAGAGGAAGGTGGACTTTCAAGTCTTGGCCTGTCTTGGAGAAGAATGGAGTGAGGGCTAGAGAAGAGAAAGTAGCACTCAAGACCCTCTCTTCATTACTGACAATCTTTTCTGCCTAGGTTTGGACAAACTGCCTTTTGTGACTCCATTATGACCCAGGAAGCAACCAGGTACTCATTGTAGAGGGATCTCTCAAGATACAGAAATGTCTTTGGTGAACTTTATAGTAGAAATTTTTTAAAAAAACGTGAGCATCAAGAAAGGTATTAATGATTCTTTAAACTCAGCACCATACTCATGAAAAGCCAATTGCATTGCAGGCAGTTGAAAAGGGAATGAGAATGGCCAAATGGAAAGGACCTTTGCATTTGAGGTGTATGGCGCTGTTTGAGTACTTTGAAATTTTCTAAATCTAAATCTCATTCTTTTTCTTCCCCTTCATGTATGCATAGAATTGATAAACAAATGAAAAAAAAAGGTATTTAATATGTGATAAATCAGTGCCATGTTATACATTTTAGTTCTGAAATCTACTTTCTCTGGGATAAAACTGTCAAGGAATGGGGGATTGAAGGAAATGCTACTAAAATGATATGGAAAACTTAACTCCAGAAGAAAAAAAGACTAGAATAGGAAATGATTCATGCACATCGTTTATAAATAAAGTGAAAATGATGGACTTGTTTTATTTTGAAGATAATTTTTCTAGAACAGTTTTAGGTTTTTGAGAGGGAGGTACAGAGATTTCTCAAACACCCTTAACCCCTGCACATGCATAGCCTCCTCCATTGTCAACATCACTCACCAGAATGGTACACTTTTATCAAGGATGAACCTACATCAACACATCATAGTCACCCAAAGTCCATAGTTTACGTTACAATTCACTCTTGGTTTTGTACATTCTATGGGTTGGGACAAATGTATAATGATATACATCCATCATTATAACATCATACAGATTGTTTTCATTACCCTGAAAATCCTCTGTGTTCTGCCTATTCATCTCTCCTCCATCAACCCTATGCAACTACTAATGTTTTTAGGGTCTCCATAGTTTTACCTTTTCCATAATGTCATATAGTTGGAATCATACAGTATGTAGCCTTTTTAAATTGACTTCTTTCATTAGTAATATGCATTGAATGTTCCTCCATGCTTTTTCATGGCCTGATATCTCATTTCATTTTAGTGCTGAGTAATGTTTCATTGTCTGGATGTACCATAGTTCATTTATCCATTTAACTACTGAAGGATGTCTTGGTTGCTTCCAAGGTTTGGCAGTTATGAATAAAGTGGCTATATCTGTGTGCAACTTTTTGTGTGGACAAAAGTTTTCACCTCCTTTAGATAAATACCAAGGGGTGAGATTGCTGGATCATATGGTAGGAGTATGTTTAGTTTTGTAAGAAACTATCAAACTGTCTCCCAAACGGCGGTACCATTTTGCATTTCCACCAGCAATGAAAGAGAGTTCCTGTTGCTCCACAATCTCACCAGCATTTGGTGTTGGCAGTGTTCTTGATTTTGGCCATTTTAGTAGGTGTGTGGTAGTCTCTCATTGCTGTTTTAATTTGCATTTCCCTGATGACATATGATGTGGAGCATCTTTTCACATGCTTATTTGCCATCTATGTATCTTCTTTAGTGATGTGTCCATTAAGGTCTGTGGCTCATTTTTAATGGGTTGTTGGTTTTCTTAATATTGAATGATCTTGTTTCTTACATCTGAAATACCAGTGTAGCAATCATAGCAGTGGCTATGAAATGTTATCATAGCACTGATCTTGCTAACAGAATACAAAAGAAATTACGCTGGAAGTATTACAGTGATCTGGAATGATATGATCTGTTTTTAACTATAATAGTCATGTTATTCTTCTTGTGAAAAGAAGTTCATGATGCCTTGTCCATCAGTGATTAAGAAGTTGGCATTTCAAGAAAATGTACTCAGTTTACAGTGAAAGTTAGAGTCACGTGAGCAAAAACACACGTTTTTATGTGTGTATGTGTGTGTATGTGTCAAAGTTAAAGCGGGCATCCAGCACTGTAGAGCATGTTGAAGAAAATAAATTAGAGGAAAATCCATTGGTGTGAACTTATTTACAGATAACTTTGGGCATTTTTTTTCAGTAGTAATTGAAAATGCTCAGCAGATTAAAATAAGGCTATGAAACACCCAAATCCACAATGTTCTTATTCCTGAATGAGGATGTTTTGTTTTTGACGTAAATCTTAAGCTAAAAATTTCCTTCTGGTTATAAGGATAGATAGACGCATAAACTGAATCATCCTTCCAATTTCAGTCAAGATTCTAGTGCACAAGTTATAACCATATAATAACTATTGTGAATATCATTTTACAAAAATCATTTCAGCATTTTAACTTACAGGTTATAATAAAATATAACTGGGACACATTTGAACTTAAGAAAATGATATTTAGGATTGGGATTCTCAACCACTTTGTCAAGGCAACGAAAATTCAGTTCTTACTTCACTCAGATGGAGTCTCAGACTCAATTAATTAGGAGTTAACAAAGAAACATATAAGCAGGAAGTTGGTGTGGAGGGCATTTATGGAGAATATCTACGAGTAACTCATACAGAAGAGAGTGTGATGCCTTCTATAACAGTGCCTCACCTAGAGCTAATTTTTGCAATATTCACAAAAGAGCAATGTGTCTGCAGACTGCAGAAAACCCATTGACCACATTAAGATCTACAGTAAAACGAATGGAGCCACTTGATTTAAGACAGGTCAAAGGATGTATTGTTCTCTTCATCAGGTCAATGAAAGAATCAGAGAATATTAAAGACAGAAGGCATTTTACATGAATCCCCTCATTTTACACATAAGAATAGAAGATCATAGATGAGAAAGTAGTGACAGTGCTAAGGTTAGAACTTGCATCTCCTGCTCCTCAAACTCTTTTCTTGAAAAAGGAACTGAGAACTTTCAGTATTTAACCCAAGCTTAATGTTCCACTTATGATTCCTCTTTATAATACTGCAATTAAAGATGTTCTACTCATTTTTAATTTACTTGCAGATTAACTTTGCAGGCTTTCTCTTCTGAGGTACTTAACTTGTCAACTCTTACTTCCGAGATAAATCATAAGAGAACTTTACTATAGTTAAGATATTTAAGATGTCTTAATTATATTTTCATATTTGCATAAACAGTCTCAGAACCTCCAATCGCCAGTTCTTTCCCTTGAACTGAAGTGTTGGATTAGCCAGGATTATTTAGACTGGATTATTTAGACAACGAGTATGTTATCTTCTCCTTTTAGAATCATCTTTATTCTTTTACTGCCTCCATATTGTGAAGCTATTGAGAGCTTCTTGAAGTTACTATGACATCTATACTTTTGTGAATTCTGCATAGTGCCTAACAAGTGCCTCAGATCTAGTAAAAATCTAATGAAAATTTGTTATTTGATTGAGTGATTTATAAGCTTAAATGTATAGGCAAAACTTATCTTTCTCCCCTTATCCTAACATGCTTAAGCATTGAAGTTTTGTCCATTACCCATTAAGGATTCTGTAACAATGATGGTTATTATAAAACACACACACATTTACACATACATGCATTTTAAACTTAGAATCAGAAACAAATAAGCAAACAAATAAAAAGCGTAAGCGATTTTTTTAAAATTATCTCAAAGGATAATAAAAGATGGAAATAACAACAAAAACTCAAATAGATGTAACATATTTCTGTGTACCCATGATAAAGAAATTTCCCAACTACACTATTGTCATCTAGAAGAAAATGTACCTCTTGGGAACCCAGGTGCAAGTGGTTTGACTGAGATTTCTTAGAAATCCAAGATGACTTCCATACCTTTTCCAAACCATTCTCCAGTGTTGTTTTCTTTTCTTTTTCACAGCTATTTCTGAAATGGTGCAGCTGCAGCTGTAAGCATAACAATAGTTCAGCTTACTGGCATCTATTTCCTGATTTAGAATCAACAGGGAAATAATTGTCAAGACTTGAAATGGAATGCATACAATAGTTGCATGTTTAAAAATTAATATGAGCCTATTTAATTCTAACACCTAGAGATGATTTTAAAAAAAAGCAATACTTCAACAATTTCTCTTTGGGAATAGCTAAATTTGAATTTAAAGATTTTGTGGCCTGACTTCAATTTATATAGAACATTTTTATTCTTTGTCTTTCATTATAATGACTTCAATATGCGAAAATAGTTGAAAAGAATTCTCTGTAACATATATATATATGTATATTTATGTAACAACTATTACAAATGGTCAATACAAATGATAGAACTTTGAACAGAAGACAAATACATTTTTCCTAAGAAATGCTAATAATTCATATTATATTTGAAAGTCTTGTACTTAATTTTCTTATTAGGTCTTCTAAAAAACATGTGGTTGAAAACAATGACAACAAAAACTACTTAGAATAAAAATTATGCTTTGAGTAACTTCCTGGGAACAAACCCTGCAAGATTTTGGAAAGTGATGTAGATCAAGGCTATATAATGCCAAACAAAATGTTAGACAGAAAAGAATGCAATAAAAGTGGATTGCTTCAAACCGTTGAAAAAGTAGACCTGTTTGATTTCAATATGTGCTCAAACTAAAACATTTCAACTAGAAAAAGAGATTTTTCTTTTTTTTTAAATGTTAAGCCATAGATACAAATATGACTCAGGTTTTATTTATGTTTATAAGTAAACAAATAGTGTATATTAAATGCTTATATAGACTAGGGACTGTGCTTAGTTGTTCACATAGATTATTTCATTTAATTTTCATCTTTTTCTATGTATTATTAATTTCCATATTTTACAAATGAGAAAGAGGTTCATAAGGAGGTTAGCATAATTAATATGTTATAGAACCAGAATTCTAACCATGTTTTCACAAATATAGCATAAAGTTAAATTAGCTTGAGTAGAAATGGTATTAAACTTACTTTGCCATAATATGCTTCCATATTAAAGCATGATAGCTTTTTCGTTAAGTATTTTTTTCCATACTTAAAATATTGCCATTTTATTGGCTTGGGCTCATGTTGACAGACGTTTGCCCTAGTAACCCAACTACTTTTTAGAAGCTTTCTTATTTCTAGTTTTTATTGTTGTTTGTGTTATTTGCTTTTATTTCAAGCAGTATTTGGGATGCATGCTATCTCTTATCTCTTAATGTTTGGACTTCTTTAAAAACTTGATCATGAAAGTATTAAGTTAAATGTTTAAAAAATACAAAGGAAATTTCACATTCATATTCAGAATTACTCTTTCAATTGTTTTGAAGCAATCATGTTAATGTAAAAGTCCCTTTGACATAATAAATTCAATCCCCTTCTCTCCGACCATATCTAAATAGACAGTAACATAGAGAAATTCTTGTATGTGTATGATCCACTATTATTCCAAAGTGATGTTATCTTATGCACTCAACATACTATTGAAATCTATGCATACCACATTATTTTCTATGCTTTGATGAATAAAGCTAGCTTTAGAGATCTTCCAAAGAATTCTGGAACAAAACAAGATAGCTGCTGGACTCATAGTATAATTATTGACAAACGAATAGGTTTCATTCATTTAGTGACTCATTAAACAAATATTCATTAAGTGAAAATTCTACTAGTCATTGGGATAGAATGCTAAAGTCACATACCAGCCTTCAAGATGCTCAGTCAACTGTGCAGCAGTGGGGGTGGAGCACAGACTGTTATAATAGACTGAAAAATGCCATGAAGAAGTACACCTACTGTGACTGAGACTAGGGAAGGAGTCTGGGAGGAGGTGGTGATAAAACTGAATCTCTAGTAAAATGAAACAGAAGCTCTTCGGTAAAAAATGAGATGAGCATTTGTGGCAGCAGAAAGAGGAACACAGCATGGAAAACCATAGTAGAGATGTGTACAAAGTAGAGAAGTGGTAGTGAGGCTGGAGAGGTAGGCACCGTCCTTGTATGTCATGCTAAAAAAAGTGGGTTTTATCCTAAGACTACAGGGAGTCATTGAAGGAGCTATTAATGTGACTGATGTGAAAAGATCTGTTTTAGAAAGATCAGTAAGTGAAGAGTGTGCAGAATGAATTGAAAAAAAGTTAAACAGAAGTAAGAAAAATGAGGTCTGGAAGTAAGACATACATAGTGGGAGAGGAGAGGAGGGCTGTGTTTGAGGGATTTTAGTATGAGGAAATGGCTGGAGTTGCTGAACAATTGGATGTGAGGGGTGCAGAGAGGTAGGTGTCTGGGTTGACTTCTGGGTTTCTAGTTTTGATGGCTGGATAAAGGAGTAAAGATGGAGAGCATGTTTGAAGGATATAGGCAGTTATTTAAAATGTGGACAAATTACCTTGTGGTTCATCCCTGTGAAATCCACATGCCCATACATCTCAGTAAGGTCTGTTTGCTAGAATATTAGTCTCATCCAAATCCATCACCCCTTTTTCAGTGGGTTAGTAGTATCATCTTCATATGGGAAGGATAGCACATTATAATAATTCTTGTTTTATTTGACTAATAATATACTTTTTTCTCTTTCGTCTTGAAAAATGTATGGAAAAATAAAAAAACACACAGTCTCAAAAATAAACCGTTAAATTTTTAATCCTCCAGAAGAAGTTACTGAACTTTTCCTCTGAAAATATTATAACAAAATTGACTTGAAATTCTTTATAAATGTCTCCGCTCTTTGCAGTAGCACTGATCTATTAAGGCACATGAAGAGTTAATAAAGCCAAGTAAAAGTTATTGAGAATGTGATCTTAAAGAACAGGTTACTCTTTGATAATAAATTTTCCACAATCTCTAACAAACTGCAAAGTTTATGCAAAGTAAGAACACTGCAAATTCAGCATTAATCAAATTACTCTATAATTAATGTTATCAGCCTTACCCAGAGTGTGACCTGCTAACCTTCCTTTCAGGGTTTGTATTTTCCTTCTGCAGCCACTCATATTACAGCTTTTTGATTTATATTTTATTTTATTATATAACTTAATCCCTGATACTTAAATTATCAGTAATTTTGAGAAGTTTTAAAGACCATTCTTTCATATTATATGATGGTAAATTAGGTAAAGATTTCTTCTCAGGCTGGTACTTTCAGTATGTATTTGTTGTTAATGGGAGAATGAATACTTGGTTCCCCAAATCCATTTTATGCAAGTGTACATGGATACTTTAAAATGAGAGAAATGGTTATGTACACATGCATTTTGTATAGAAGGATGCCTTTCCTCAAATATAAGGCCTCATTTAAAATACTTTAGAACTCAAGTTAATCTTTGATATAACTAATTTATTTATATTCTAGATAGTCCAGTGTGATTTGATTATAATAATTTGAAACAGTACTATTTTTTTAGTGATTGAAAGTGTTTAAGTGCATTGTATAAACATTTTATAATTAATTAGTTAAAATTTATTCTAATGGAAAGCTTAATATCTTCATAGTTATTGAAAAACAAGTACGCGTTCAAGTCTTGTAGTGGTAAATGCAAGCGTGTTTGCTCCGAGGAAGATAATAGCTCTTGTTGATAAATGTCATGATTTTGGTTGCTTTTTTCTTTTGTTCTAAATAAAAGGGAAATAAACAGACAAAGGAACTGTAGTTCTGAAGATACAAAGCAGAAATGGAGACAAAGAAGATCCTAGGAAAGAGAGCAACTTTATTAGAGATTGTCATGGGAAGCTAAATAGTAAGAATGAAGAAACATGTGCTTTTTTTCTCATGAGCAGGTTTGCAAGGCTGTGCTGGATTTGGTCTCTTCCTACTTCAAACTAGTGAGAAAGTAAGCAGAGTTACAAACAAACATTCAAGGAAACAAACCAGACCTTCCCAGCAAGAATAAAATGATAGTTTAGCTCAACAGAAGACTATGTTATACATGCAGTCATAGTTTCAAAACACATTCTGCTATCAGTTATCATCCAGTAAGAAACAACATCTTAATGTTTTATATTACCTGGTGGGAGGTTATGAGGAAAACCTTAGAGAAAGAGATCTTTTAAATCATGCTTTTTATTGCATTGGAAACTTGAACACAAATATAATGTTAGACAACCAATAATAAGCGCCAAATTTTTCCTGTAAATGTCTCTCTCATTCATTCTTGCTCTCTGTTTTCATTATTGAAATTAATTTTAAAATTAATAATATATCTTATTTTACCTTGTATTTTCTTTTGTGAATTGAATGAGAAAAAGAACAGAAATATTAAATAGACTTTTTTAAAAAAGTTACTGTCGACCATCTTAATGATTATACATTAAAAACATAAATCAACATTAAAGAACACGATCCAACAATTTGTTGCCTCCAGGAAACACACCTCAGCCCCAAGGACAAACACAGACTCAGGGTGAAGGGGTGGAGGACAATACTTCAAGCAAATAGCAAGGAAAAAAAGGCAGGTGTTGCAATTCTCATATCAGACCAAGTGGATTTCAAAATAAGACAGGTAAAGAGAGACACAGAGGGACAATATATAATGATCAAAGGGACACTTCATCAAGAAGAAATAACGCTTATAAATATCTATGCACCCAACACAGGAGCACCAAGATTCATAAAGCAACTATTAACAGACCTAAAGGAAGATGTTAAAAACAACACAATGATAGTAGGGGACCTCAACACCCCACTCACATCAATGGACAGATCATCCAGACAGAAAATCAACAAGGAAATACTGGAGCTAAATGAAAAACTAAAACAATTGGACTTAATAGACATATAGAGATCACCTCACCCTGAAAGAGCTGAATACACATTCTTCTCAAGTGCACATGGAACATTCTCTAGGATAGACCATATGTTGGGAAACAAGGCAAGCCTCTACAAATTTAAAAAAATTGAAATAATAACAAGCATCTTCTCAGATCATAGTGCTATAAGGCTAGAAATTAATTACGAGAAAAAAGCTGAGAAAGGCACAAAGATGTGGAGACTAAACAACACACTACTGAACAATCAATGGATCATTGAAGAAATTAAAGAAGAAATAAAGAAATACCTGGAAACAAATGAAAATGATAACATGCCATACCAACTCATATGGGATACAGCAAAAGCTGTATTAAGAGGAAAATTCATCACAATACAGGCACATCTTAACAAACAAGAAAAATCCCAAATAAGCAACCTTAAAGCACACCTAACTGAACTAGAGAAAAAAGAACAAATGAAGCCCAAAGTCAGCAGAAGGAGAGAAATAATAAAAATCAGAGCAGAAATAAATACTATTGAAACAAAAAAGGCAGTAGAAAGGATCAATAAGACAAAGAGCTGGTTTTTTGAGAAGATAAATAAAATTGACAAACCACTAGCCAGACTTACAAAGAAAAAAAGGGAGATAGCTCAAATAAACAAAATCAGAAATGAGCGAGGAGAAATAACAACAGACTCTGCAGAAATACAACAGATTATAAGAGAATGCTACAAAAAACTATATGTCAACAGAATGGATAACCTAGAGGAAATGGATAAATTCTTGGACTCCTACAATCTCCCAAAGCTCACTCAAGAAGAGGCAGACAATGTGAACAGACCAATCACAAGGAAAGAGATTGAAACAGCAATCAAAAAATCCCAAAGAATAAAACCCCAGGACCAGATGGCTTCCCTGGGGAATTCTACCAAACTTTCAGAGAGGATTTAATACCTATCCTTCTCAAGCTATTCCAAAAAATTAGGGAAGATGAAACACTTCCTAACACATTCTATGAGGCCAACATCATGCTGATACCAAAACCTGACAAGGACACCACGAAAAAAGAGAACTACAGGCCAATATCACTGATGAACATAGATGCAAAAATTCTAAACAAAATTTTGGCAACCAGAATTCAGCAATTCATCAAAAGAATCATACATCAGGATCAGGTGGGATTCATACCAGGGACACAGGGATGGTTCAACATCCACAAATCAATCAACGTGATATACCACATCAACAAACTGAGGAATAAAAACCACATGATCATCTCAATAGATACAGAGAAGGCATTTGACAAGATCCAACAGCCATTTATGATAAAAACTCTGAACAAAATGGGCATAGAAGGAAACTACCTCAACATAATAAAGGCCATATATGACAAACCCATAGCCAACATCATATTCAATGGGCAAAAACTGAACCCCATCCCCCTCAAAACAGGAATGAGACAAGCACGCCCTCTATCACCACTCTTATTTAACATAGTACTGGAGGTCCTGGCCAGAGCAATCAGGCAAGAAAAAGGAATAAAAGGAATCCAAATAGGGAGGGAAGAAGTGAAACTCTCACTGTTTGCAGATGACATGATCTTATATATAGAAAACCCCAAAGAATCCATTGGAAAACTGTTAGAAGTAATCAACAACTACAGCAAAGTTGCAAGGTATAACATCAATTTGCATAAATCAGTAGCATTTCTATACTCCAGTAATGAACCAACAGAAAAAGAACTCAAGAATACAATACCATTCACAATCGCAACAAAAAGAATAAAATACCTTGGGGTAAATTTAACTAAGGAAGTGAAGGACCTATATAATGAAAATTACAAGGCCTTTCTGAGAGAATTGGATGACAACATAAGGAGATGGAAAGACATTCCATGTACATGGATTGGAAGAATAAACATAGTTAAAATGTCCGTTCTACCTAAAGCAATCTACAGATTCAATGCCATCCCAATCAGAATCCCAATGACATTCTTTACAGAATTAGAACAAAGAATCCTAAAATTCATATGGGGCGACAAAAGACCCCGAATTTCTAAAACAATCCTGAGAAAAAAGAACAAAACCGGAGGCATCACAATCCCTGACTTCAAAACATACTACAAAGCTACAGTAATCAAAACAGCATGGTACTGGTACAAAAGCAGGTGCACAGATCAATGGAACAGAATTGAAAGCCCAGAAATAAAACCACGCATCTATGGACAGCTTATCTTTGACAAAGGAGCTGAGGGCATACAATGGAGAAAAGAAAGTCTTTTCAACAAATGGTGCTGGGAAAACTGGAAAGCCACATGTAAAAGAATGAAAATTGACCATTCTTTTTCACCATTCACCAAAATAAACTCAAAATGCATCAAAGACCTAAAGGTGAGACCTGAAACCATAAGGCTTCTGGAAGAAAACGTAGGCAGTACACTCTTTGACATCAGTATTAAAAGGATCTTTTCGGACACCATGCCTTCTCAGAGAAGGGAAACCATAGAAAGAATAAACAAATGGGACTTCATCAGATTAAAGAGCTTCTTCAAGGCAAATGAAAACAGGACTGAAACAAAAAAACAACCCACTAACTGGGAAAAAAATATCTGCAAGTCATATATCTGGCAAAGGCTTAATATCCATAATATATAAAGAACTCTCGCAACTCAACAACAAAACATCAAACAACCCAATCAAAAAATGGGCTGGAGACATGAACAGACATTTCTCCAAAGGAGATATACTGATGGCCAATAGGCACATGAAAAGATGCTCATCATCACTGATCATCAGGGAAATGCAAATCAAAGCTACACAAAGACATCACCTTACACCCATTAGAATGACAAAAATATCTAAAACTAATAGCAACAAATGTTGGAGAGGTTGCGGAGAAAAAGGAACCCTCATACACTGCTGGTGGGAATGCAAACTGGTACAGCCACTATGGAAAACAGTATGGAGATTCCTCAAAAAATTAAAAATAGAACTACCATACGGTCCAGCCATCCCACTACTGGGTATTTATCCAAAGAGCTTGAAGTCAGCAATCCCAAAAGTCCTGTGCACCCCAATGTTTTTTGCAGCACTGTTTACAATAGCTAAGACGTGGAAGCAACCTAAGTGTCCAGCAACAGACGAATGGATAAAGAAGATGTGGTACATATATACAATGGAATACTACTCAGCTGCAAAACAGAACAAAATCATTCCATTTGCAATAACATGGATGGACCTTGAGAGAATTATGTTAAGTGAAATAAGCCAGCGAGAGAAGGACAATCTGTGTATGACTCCACTCATGTGAGGAATTTAAAATTATGGACTAACAACAGTTTAGTGGATACCAGGGGAAAGGTGGGGTGGGGGGTGGGAACAAAGGGTGAAATGGTGCACGTACAACATGACTGACAAACATTAATGTACAATTGAAATTTCACAAGATTGTAACCTATCAATAACTCAATAAAAAAAAGATAACTGAAAAAAAAACATAAATCAACTTGACCTCATCTTCTAATTTAGTGTTTTATTGCAAATGGGCATGACTTGGCAGGATAGAAATCAAAAGAGACCAAATGCATTTCTTGTTTCCTCAGTAATATAACTAAGAATAAAGTGTACTGTGATTTTGGTTGTGTAAATTTTATGGATTTGAAGTTCCATATAATATAATAGAAAAATACCTCAATAATGCTTGTTTGGGTAACGTAAAGTTTAAGATTAATAAATAACATTAATAATATCCAGGAATGAAAGGTTGAAAACAGCAGGCACAGCATGACACTGTCAGATTTAGAGTCACAATGTCTGCTAATTTATACATTTGTTTACTTTCTTTTTCATACCCACTAAATAGTAAAGGACCACCTCAATTTTGCTTGCTAATATATTTTCTAGGGCAAATATAGGATTTCATAGATGGATACCCTAGGAATTTCTCCTTATTTTGGTTGATGAGATTAAAAATTATAGATTATTCGAGATGAATAGCACTTTGATTTTTGTTTAATATCACTTATTGGACCAGACTTGGATTCATGTAATGTTTCTTAGTTAAGACAGCAACTATCTCTTTGCTGCCACCTCTTATTTTCTTTTTCACCATGTTAATTGTTTCTTCATCTTCATTTCTATTTGCTAATAATATATCATGCCTCACTAACCTTTTGATGGAGGTAAATATAACAGTACTGGTAGCGGAAGAGTAGACGGTGCCTATTCATTCAAAAGAATTGTTGTAAGTTTTCCTTTTAAACTTTAGATATATTTAGCAAGACAGTGTACATTTTGTGTTTGTTACAGAGTAAGCACTTTCCCGTCAAAATGACAAAATCAAGTAAAATCCTAGCTGGTTGAGAGCAGAACTTTTTATCCTCTACTGCATATCAAGAAACGTTAAAGAAAGACTCCAAATTCTGACAAGACCTTTAAATACTTGTAACTGACCAGTGGGTGGGATAAAATAAAGTGCAGCATTTTGTTCAATAGCACCAAAAGAACTCAAGTGACTGAGCAGTTAGTGAATGCTTGATGGTTCAGACAGTATTGTCATTTTCTAAGAGCCTCTTAGATTTTCAGAAAATAATCTGTGTGAGCACTTGCCATTGAACGAATTACAAGAGGATCCATATCAGGCCACAGTGACTGCCACTAGATGTACTTACTAATAAGCCCCATTATCAGCACATCACTGCTCGAGAATGCATGGTGTGCAATAAATTCTCTTTCTCCTCTTTCATTTCAGATCGTTGTGAATGAACAACATAGAAAACTGGGGAACAACACATGTTTAGGGATTAAAAATATTCAAGCCAAAAGAACTGAAAAATACATCCCAAGAACCCAGCTTTCCGTAAATCTTAACGCCATCTCCAAAAGATTCCGTCTCCCATTTTCTGAATTCTCTTAAAGTTGCTGCTGTAAACATGTTATGATCTTTTGACACTTCACTTTCTCATGACTTTTGTGATCAGTTACTCCATCACTCCTTTTTCAGAAGGGATTTAGGGGTAGGCAAGTCCATCTCTTTCTTATAATTGTTCCTTAAGCTCAGCACCATGCCCCACTAATTGGGCAGCTGTGGTGCATAAATATAACCTTACTCCATGAACTTCCACCCTTTCTCCAAAGCGACTTTTCCACAGGTCAAGGGTAAGTGACTGAAGGCACCTAGAGGTGACGTAGTCTTGCCCTGCATCTTTATCCTGGCACTAATGGACTATCGCTCTAACAGGAGAGTGATGGATGACCTCTGTTCATCAGAGGGGTTGACACACTCTTATTTTCCTAGCCTTAAATAAACACAAATATTCTGTTAGAAAATACATAGATTTACCTTTTAACTCTTAATTTTCATGAAGTTAAAAATGAAAAAAAATAAAATAAAAATAGGCCCTAGAGGGCTCAAAGGGAGTCATGGAAGTTTCTGGCTGCTCCGATATAAACAAAGATAGGAAGAGAAGACTCTGCATGGTGGTGCCATGAACCCAGCACATTTACACCTGTGGTTTTCCTATCAATCCAACCATCTAGCTGTTCTAGTCTAAATCCTGTCACCCTTTAGTTCCCACCAGAGTCAGTTCTTGGACCACTAAACCTACTAAGGAAGGTGCAATGTGCTGCTGTCCTATTTTGCCTTATAATGTGGTTTGGTCATCTTTTAATGGACAGGCCATATGGTTTCTGTCAGAATCAGCTCTGTCACTGTAGCAGGAAAGCGGCACATAAATGAATGAGTCTGGCTGTGTTCAAATAAAACTTTATTTGTGATCACAAATGTGGATTTCATAGAATTTTCACCTGTCATAAACTAATTTGTTCTTTTGATCTTTTTTCAATCATTGAGAAAATGTAAAAACTCTTAGCTTTCAGGCTGTACAAAAATAGGCAGTCGGCTTGTTTTATAGAATTCTTGGTACATCCACTGCTAATGGCAGTTGAAACATATGGTAATATATTCAATTTAATGCAAAATGGCATTGTTACCTTAATCTAAACTAAAGCAAAGTAAATTCATACAAAATATGAAAATTGCATATTCACACTTGCACATCATGGACTTCCAACAATCATGGATGAACTTTTGAAAACTATTGTATTTGCTTCTTATCAGTCAAATGAAACATGAAGAAAAATTTTTAAAACCCTCCTTAGGAAAAAAATGAAACAGCAACTTTCAGATTCAAGGGTGATGTGTTTTACTTTATAAATATCCTTAACTAATGCTCAGCTGGATAATTATAATCTACATTATAAATCTGGTCACTCGTCTTAGAAACACATACTAAATAAATTTCAGAGTTCATGTGCTAAATCTGTATTCAGAAATCCAATTTCTTAGAGATACCTCTGATTAAGTAATGGTCAAGCTGTTGCATAATCATGGCGCTGCTGGGTTCTTGTAAGGGTTCCCCTTGTTAATATATTCAGCTGCCTTCAAGAAAGTCACTGGTTATCAGAGCTATCTATCTATTCATTGCTCTGCTTTAATAACACTCTTGCTAAAATCTTCTTTTTTGCATTATCTGTCCTCAATTTTTGACTTTTGTAAATTCCTGCATTTGTACCAGTGATCAGAAAACTGCTCACTGCAAATCACCGATCCAAATGGTCCACAGCGCCATATTCTAATTTTCAGGTAAATCAGTGGGCACCATTTCATAACACTTTCCAAAGATACTGGATTTAATTTTGAAGCAATTTAAGAGTTGTTTTTAGTCTGCCCTGGGTGTCCTTACCCCTTCATTTTGCCTTTGCTTGTTTATTTCTAATTGTCTCTTGTAGCGCAATCTGACTACAATCAGTGTGCATTCTCCTTCTAACTTCTCTGCCATCAGATACACTAATTTCTTTTTATCTACAGCTGATTTGCATTCTCACCTGAAAAGGTGCATCATCTCAGTAAGTCATGTTTCCCACTGAACCCAATTACTCCCTCTGTGCAAAGCAAAGTGAGCCTGAACATCCCATGTGAAATAGGCAACATATGGTTGCTACCATCAACACAGCTGGAACGTATGTGTATGAATTCATGCTGTGTGTGCATCACTTTAGTTGCACAATTTTATATGGGGCTGAGACAATGTGCAGTGGAGTAAGGCTTACAAATAATATAGCAAAGAGATTGGGGAGCAGATTTGAGAGTTGTGTTTATCTACTCACTGCACCAGCTCTGTTCTGCTTTCTTGGTTAGATGAAGGTAACTGCAATTACTCATTTAAAATTGTCTCAACCTCATGTTTCAAAGACATCTCACAAACAAATTAGAAAGAGTTGGAAAAATGGTGTCAATCTTTGTTTCACCATGTTTCAATCTCCTAGCAAATAACAATTAAAAGAATGACAACATAACACTAACCACACATGCATGCCTATCACTGTGAATCATATTGTCTAATGCTCCAAAAACACGATATGTTGTCTTATTATTATGCCTATTGTATAGATGAATAAACTGAGGCACCAATGAATTAAATTACACGATTGTAAGAGACAAACCAGGATATGAACTGATGTAGCTTGACTTGTATGTTTTCCTATATATCTTTATTTTATATAAATATAGACATATCTTCATTATCCTCCTGTTCCTGAAAAAAATCTCAAAAAGAAATTACTGTAATTAGGATTTGTAGACTTGTATGATTCCTTTTCATTAATGATACCAGCTCAAGGGAGTTGGAAGAGTATTAGGAAACAATGGCTGTATATTCTCTTTCCAAAATGATTGGGAAGGAAGCAGAAATACAGACAGAATGAAGGTGAAAACCAGTGGGCATGGTAAATGGAGAGAATAATAATTCTCTCTCTCCTCTCACATCAATAAGTGACAATGAACCAGATGCTGATTTAATAGAATCTTCTCAGTCTTGGCGAGGGAATAGCAATTTCCACTGAGGGAAGAATCTGTAGGCATTTGCTGGCTGCATAAAGAAGACGTAAATGATATAAGGAAAAACTAGAGAAAAGAAATTCCCAAAATATCAAAATCTTTCGTTTAATCGAACAGTGTGCATGAAAAATCTAGCTGGCAGTGAACATTTACAAGGAACTGTTAGAACTAATTCCATTTCAATATAATTCCACAAAAAAATATTGACTTCCTTTTTTCGCAAAGCACTTATGGTCCTCAGAATATTTCCATTAGAAATACCAATCAGTACAAAGTAGATTTGGAGTTGAGTTTTATTGCCTTTCCTTCTTTTCCCTGTGCTTTAATTATGAACCAGCAATTAATTTAAAACAAAATCAAACAAAAAAGTAGAGGAAATACAAAATAGTAATGTCAATATAAGGGGAAAATGGTCTTAGAATCAAAATGTAAATGGAAGATTCTTAGCAGCAATAATTTTATTCAACTGAATTTATTAATTCCTTTTGAGACCTAGATCTCTGGTAAATTCTGAATCAATAAATTCCCTACAGACATAGGAAAAGCAGTTATAGTTCTAAAGGAAGTTAGAGTCTATGTGTACATTCAAGCCCTGTATGGCACGAGAAAACATTTGGAGTTTAATTCCAAAGCTATATGTTGAAAAATGTATAAAGTTACCCAACTCCATTTACAAATGCTTAAGGAATTGAAAACAGAGAAAGAGGGCCATGGAGTAGCATAAATCAGGGTGAGTCTTTACTACATGTTGAAGAAATTATGGAATACAGCTCGAAATAGACTTGGGAGCATTTCTGATGAGGGAACTAACAAAGAAGTGAGAATTAACACAGTACTAAAGATGGCTAGACTCAAATAGAGGAATTGATTTGAGAGAGTTAATAAAATTAAAGTGGCACTGTGGCATGCCTTAAGTATTACATGGAAAATCAATTGTTTTTTCCTCGAGGAATAATAAAGCCCCAAGGTAAATATCCTATAAAAGGAATTGATATTATGTGAAAAGCTTTTGGGGACATCAATCTATTAGGAAAGTGCAAGATCAGCAATAAGATACGAGAAACAATTATTGAAAGCCAAAAGACAAGGTAGAAGGCAATGAAGAATTTTCAGTGTGATATAGGAAGAGTGGCTGAGAAATTGAAGAGGAATGGTAGACTCTCATGAAGAATGGAAAAAAGGAAAGAAATTAACCTCAAGATTTAGAAATTTGAGGACCAAGAAAATTATGGTACTAATGATTAAAAACTAAAGCTATTGTCTAAGAAGAAAGTTCCATCGTGAGGGAAAATATATTTTTCTTTAGACATTTTGGTTTGTTAGTAGTGACAAAAAAAATACGTAGCTGTCATCTATAGACAGGTAAAGCTAAAGGTCTTAGAGATCATATTGACAGAAAAGAGATTGAAGGGAAGTGATAAGATTTCAAAAACAGTGAGTATATAAAAAGAGCACAAGTTCAAGGTCTAAACTAGTGACTGACAGACCGAATGATCAGGGGAGGGGAAATTCTAAAGAATACTCCAGTTAATGGTGAGGAAGGAACAGGTTTCAACAATGAAGAAGTGATTGACTATCTTTAACTAAACAGAGTTTGAGGAGGAAGAGAACTGGTTCAATCTCTCAGTACTTTTGGAAACAGAAGAGTTTTTGAAGACCTTTATACATTTTTATAATCCTCAGTTATAATACTCATCACTTGATTTTTGATAATGTGGATATCATGTATCTCTCTGTACAACATAGAGATAAACTATATATTTTATAAATTCTTCTTATCAAAATCTGCCTTCACATTACACATTATGTGTGTATTTTATATTGATACATGTATAGATAAAAGAGGGTAGATAAAGAAAACATTTCAGCATAAATATAAGCTAAGAATGCAAGTTCTAAAAGCAAAAAATCCTGGCCCTTCCTCTTTAACTACGTACCATAGACAAATGACTTAACTTCTCTGTCCCTCATTTTCATTATCAAATATCATCCAGAGAATCACATTATTACCTCACTTATAGTGTTATTATGAGCATTAAATGAGCTAACTCTTGTAAAGAAAACAGCAGGGTTTATTATATGTAGTAATTATCTGGTAACACAACTCTTTCTATGTGCATGTGGATGTGTTTAAATTGTATATAATAGTTGTATATAATTATCATATATGTGTATTCATTACATACATATCATGATTATAATGACTTTATATTCTTGTGTTTGTGTATCTGTGAAGTTGATGCAGATGGAGAAAATATAGTCCTACTTATGTATTTTTCTTCCCCACAAATGGAATGGATGTTTTCAAATACACTTTTATATTCAGCTCCAAAGTTTTGAAATTGTAAATCTGTCAAAACTTTAATTTTCATATACTTGTTTCTGGGCAAGGTGTGGAGGGTGGAGAATGACTTTGCCCAGCCACTAAAGTTACTGAGCTAGGCAGCTTCTTATGCTCAATTGTTTCTTGAAGCGACAGAGTTCTCACAATAAATGGCACAAATGTTTCAAGTAAGTAGTAATTTAATACACAGTTAAAGCAACAAAGTTTCACAATAATAATCTCGCTGCTTGGTCCTAGAATGTGAGGGCACATGCTGCTTTTACTGAACTGAACTGTTTTTTATACTGAACTGAACACTCTTATTTGGATGAATGAGGGATCATAGTTTACTCATAAATCCTAATAATATTTCAGTAATCTCGGTTAAAAGGTCTACAGTAATCTTAACAGCTATTAACAATGTTAATTATTAAACATAAATCCCGAAGAAAGTACAATTAAAACTAGTAATCTATATCCTTAAATTTGAAGGTTAATTTAGAAAAATGATCTTAATCTATTTTTCTTTCTTCTTCTTCTTTTTTTTTTTTTTTTTTTGGTGAGGAAGATTGAACCTGGGCTAACACCTGTTGCCAGTCTTCTTTCTTTTTTCTCTCCAAAGCCCCAGTACATAGTTGTAAATCCTAGTTGTAGATCATTCTAGTTCTTCTATGTAGGATGCTGCCACTGCATGGCTTGATGAGCAGTGCGTAGGTCCATGCTCAGGATCCAAACCAGCGAAGCCCAGGCCGCCGAAGCAGAGCACGTGAACTTAACCACTTGGCAACAGGGCTGGCCCCTGAGATCTTAATCTATTTCTAACCTTAAATATTACCTTGTTTCTTGGGTGTAGCTCTGTTGCTGTCTAGTCACAGCTTTGTTTATTTGCTTGTGTCTTTCGTAAAGTGGCTCTATAAATGTGGCTGTGAGTCATCCGTGAGAAGCAGGCCAGGAGAGAAATGTCACTGTCCTCAAAACTTTAAGATATTTGAAAACTGGGATCATGTCTTCCATCTTTTTCCTTTCCCAACCTTGAAAAAATTCTACTTGATACAAATAATCATGAAATGTTTACTGAATGAATAAATTAATATTTCCACGTTTCCGAAAAAGGAGCCAATCACAAAGAACATGTCACTCAAGGTCGCACGCAGAATTAGATTAAAACAAATGAGCAGATAGATATTCCCATATTCTTGGCAAGACACTGGGCCATGTTCTCAAGGCCAATTCTCTGGAAATTATTCAATAGGCAAAGTTTTTGTTTGATTTATTTTGTTTTCAGTCTTCTTTATTTGATGTTCAGGTTTAGTTTTCCGTATAGGGTCACCTCTTTCTCCAAATGCCAACCCTCTCCATGGCCAGAAAATCCACAGATTTTCTCCTGCTTTCTCTATAGCAAATTCTATTATTTTTAGCTCCTCAGTCTTAACTAGTTCTAATTTAGCAAGTGATTGAGTTAAAAGTAGTCAATTATTGTCTTATTCTAATTGTATTCATACATCCTAAAAATCAAGATGAGACTGTTTTAATAGAACATGTAGAATTTCCTTGTCGGGAGGTCAATGTTACCTCGCTGACTGGACTGAGAGCTCCTTATGAGCAGGCACTTTGCCTTCCTCACTGCAATTACCCCGAAGCCTGTCACTGCAGATGATTTTTGGCTGGAATTTAATACATATTTTTAACCAATTAAATAACCATAAGTCCTTCTAATAGAAAATAAACAGTAAATAACATTTATACTATTTATTTTTACATAAAGTTTGTAGCTGTCATTATTTCAATCCAGCACACCATGATCTGTCCTGTTTTTAATGAGGCTGCTAACAAAGAAAAAGGACTTGGCTCTCATTTTGTGTTCTCTGTCCAGAAATAGTTTACTGGTAATACTGAGAGAGAACTCACTGGTGATCTGATTTAAATTCCAATAAAGGACTTAAAAAGGAAAACTCCTCTGTTGCGTTGCCCTTGGCTAATATTGTTATGCTAATCCTAAATATGCATTATGCAGTCAGAAGCTTAAATGATCAACTGTAGCTGCATGTTTTTCTTCTGAATTATTATTTTTTGCTGTATTTTAAATTTGGGCAACATAAGTCTCCTACCTGTATTTTTTTTTTAAGATTTTATTTTTTTCCTTTTTCTCCCCAAAACCCCCCAGTATATAGTTGTATATTCTTCGTTGTGGGTCCTTCTAGTTGTGGCGTGTGGGACACCGCCTCAGCGTGGTTTGATGAGCAGTGCCATGTCTGTGCCCAGGATTCGAACCAACGAAACACTGGGCCGCCTGCAGTGGAGCGCGCAAACTTAACCACTCGGCCACGGGGCCAGCCCCCTACCTGTATTTTTAACTAAAGCTAATAGACCCAATAGCAATGTAAAGAAACACAGTTGTTTTAAAGGATTCAGACAAGCACTCAAACACAACTTTCAGAGTTCTACACACAGCGTCAAATAATAAGTGGATTTGAAAGTTAAATTTAGAAAATGAAGATAATCATTTGAACATGATTTATAGTCCATTAACATCTTTAATATATCTTGTTTTGGAATATATTCAAGTTTATATGTAATAAAGTAAAGAAAAAGGGCTTGGATACGAATGATACTTTTTTAAACCAAATCTTTGTTTATTGTGATTGAAATTAATCTTATAAGAAAGAGCAAGTTAAGAAAACACCAAGCTACTAAATGTATAGCAAATGTTTACATTTTGTCCTTTTCCCAACTTATATATTCCTTTTGTGATCATTTATATATTTATATATTTCTTTATGTGATCGTTATCAATATAATGCATAAAATCATAAAGTGTATTATTTTAGAATTAAGATATCACTTATAGTAGTTTAATTTACAGGCAAAGCCCCAATTCATTTTATATGTGCGTGGCACCATAGGGAACTTATATGAATTTTACATATACACCCTTAGAGTTTTTGCTTAACGTTAATACAATGTTTCTTTTGGTTTTAGATCATATTAATTTACTAACCTTAGACATGAATCTTTGCTAACAGCTGGAACATGAACAAAGATGCAATACTGTTGACTTCTACTAATGCAATTTTGATAAAAAGTGTTAGTGAAATCTAGCAAGGCCTTTTACATCATTCAAAAAAATCTATCAATGGTAATCATGCAAAAATATATATTTTTTCAGCAAGTTTATGTACAAATGTGCAAATAGATAAGCACTTCCACAAGCTTTCATAATGACCTAATTTCTACATGCTAACACAGTCTGGTGTGTGCAAGAACACACTTACACTTAGATTTTAAAGTGAGAGCTAAGCGCTGTGAACATATAAGCATTTCAGTGACATGAGATAATGTTCTTCCATTAACAAAACAACATTTTATAAAAGGTCATAAGTAAATAAATAAACTTACCCTAATTATAGGCTTTACAATGGTCTCATTTTTGAACCTCATTTTTATTTATTATCTGGCTGCATTTTGTCCTCAATGATTATGCTTCTAAATTATTTTTCTTTTTATATTATGCATTGGCTAAGACTTCACATACAATGTTGAATGCAAGTGATGATATTGGGCGTCCTTGTCTCATTTCCGAGTTTAAAGGGAATACTTCTACTTTTTAAAATTTATTTTATTTTATTTTATTTTTGTTGAGATGGCTGAATTTTTGGATGATCACTATCAGCTACAGAAGATGATATAGATTTCTGATTTTATACAGTTTTGCCCTGAGTTGATAGCCCCGACATCAAGGCCCGTGACCTTGATTGTCTGCATTAATTCTCCTGACAGCAGCTGACTGGAGGGTTTAGAAATCTCAGCCTTCCCCCAAAGGCTTACCTACACAGACAAACTGCTGGGCCACCCCAAGTACCTGGTGGCAATGGGGGAATTGAATGATCTCATCTGATATAAATATCTATCTATCTATCTATCTATCTAATCTATAGCCAAACATCACTAAACCTATCAGCACAATGTGATGTAGAAGGATATGCATATATATTGATTTGATTTAAAGAGTAAAATTTTACACTGATGAGAATGTACTTGTCTATTGTGATACGAATGAGAGGAATTATTATAATACTCACACTAGATAATATGGTCACATAGTTGCATGTGTATAAAAATATACCTGTGTAAATGTTTGTTATACAAAAATGAAATGTTGCAATTTGAAATTAATTCTAAAATCAGATGATAGTTAAATGTTCTCATTAAAAATACAAGATTAAAAGAATAAATCTGAATTGATGTAACTGCTAAAATCTTTTCAGAGTTTTTGAGATGAGAAATAACTGTGATTAAATAATCAAAAAAGATAAAATGCATTGATTTTTGCACTGCAAATTTATAGAAACAATTATAATGATGAGATGTCACTCCCTATCTATGTGTATTTCTGATCCAGAAGAATATGTAATTTAAAACAAAAAATTCAGTACAATATATTAAGGGAGAATAACCACTGCAATTCTACGCCTGCTGTCACTGGTGGAGAATGACAAATCAGTGGGTTAGACCATAGGTGCTGTAAATAGCATATTCCACACAGCCAGGATCAAAAATGCCTTTGGAGCTGGAGATAGAAAGCAGGAATCATTGAAAATACAACTCCCTACAAACAGTTACACATAGTTGTGTGTGTGTAAAAATATACCTGTAATTGACATTTAGCAGATAACTATTTTCTATTTCCTTGTCTTTGTTTAAAAAAAAAAGGCTACTTCAAAGATTCAGTAAGATCTGTAAAAAAAATCCTTTATACCAAATTATGATCTATAGTTATATTAATATATTTCATATTCAAGAAACATCAGTCAGAAATAGGTATTAGTTTGATATAAATCAATCAAAGTAAAGCTTCAAAACAAAAATAAATAAGGTCCTAATGCTATTTCTTTTGATAAAGGTGACTTTCAGCAGCAAAAATTCTATATTCTGTAGAATGCGACCACTTTACCCGCTGAATCCGGTAGAGTGTGGAGATATGCTGGAGATACTATTGATTTTAAGCATTATTTGAACCAACAAACAGATTTAAAATGACCTTCCACTGTGATAACAATATCTATAATTTGAAAGAGTTTGTAGAGGAAGAAATGTTGCAAGGTCTGGAGTAAGATAAATGGCTATTTATGGAGGTCAGTTGGCCAATTTCAGATCAAAATAGTTGATACTGCTGCAAAGCAGTAAATATATCAACACAATTTCTGGAAAATCACAATTTGAGGATACTTTAATTTTCAAAGAATTATTTTACTGGTTGCTTTGGAATTGCTTTATCTATAAAGTTAATCTTCCAACTTTGCCATTTGCTGTTTTCAGATATGTTCACAGCAATAAAATGTATTAACTCCTTAAAAAATGTAACTAGAGAATTGATCTGAATTCAGGTTTGCTGAAAGAACATTATTTAATGAACCTAAGTGTCAGGTCAGCCCAGGGTTTAAAAAGTAGAAATAATAATATGAGTATGTTTTCAAGATTTTTTACAATTTAACTTCTTTTTGATAACACCATGGATATTTTTCAATTCAACCTTGAGCTGTTCTTTAGATTTCATTACATTTCCCCTGTTGTACGAATAGTTAGACTTGGTAGCCAAGGTCCCAGTGATTTGTTCAGATTCAGGTTTGCACTTAGAAACAGAGGACAGTCAATGGGTACAAAGTTTCAGTGATGCACGATGAATAAATTCTGGAGATCTACCGAAGAACATACAGCCTATAGTTAACAATACTGTATTGCATACTTAAAAATTTGCTAACAGGCTGGAGCTGGTGTTAAGTGATCTTACCATGCACACAGAAAGAAATCAATATAAAAATAAATTAATAAATAAAGGAGGCAGAAGGAAACTTGTAGAAGTGGTGGATAAATTTATGGCCTTGATTGCAGTGATTTCACGGGTATATACTTATCTCTAAACTCATCAAATTGTATATATTAAATATCTATAGTTTTTTGTATGTCAATGGTAGTTCAATAAAGTCATTTTTAAAAAAGTAGTTTAAGATAGTTTAAGATATTTGTCGAGTATTCTAAGTTGGAAGCGTTTGCTATAAACCAGCATGTAGAGGTCATACATTTATAATAGTTTAAAAATAAGAAATAGAAAATAGGCAAAGTAAGCCTGTCTAAAAGCAAAGAACATTTAAAATGAACACAAAGCTCTTCTAAAATTGCCCAGAGAAGGTGTATTCTAATGCTGCACGTTATCCATCCAGAAAACATTTGTCTTTCTAACCAACTTCTACCTAGACCCTCAGGAATTTCTATCTTCCCGTTGTTTGCTTCATTCTTTCAGGCCCTGTCTGTCTGAAAATTGCCTTTCAGTTTCATTTTGAAAACGTTTTCTGTGTTCACCAAATTATTTTGTTGTGCTCTTACTGAGCACTCGGCTCAAACACTGTGTTCCTGTTCTTGTTAATCTGGTTTACAGGCAAAACTTAATCTGATTTAAAAGGAGCTGAAGAAAGTATTTTAAGTATTTTTTGCTGATGGAGTACTTTGAGAATCACTTGGAACTTCCTTGGTTGAATTTTTCAAGATTTAAAAGTCATGATAGTTTTCATTATTGGAATTTCTTTAAGAATGATTTTCCTAGGGGAAAAATTTACGAACATTATTTTTTTAGAAATCTCTGCAAGTGTTAAGTTCATTCATTGCCTTACCTAGTGTCTACTATTTTATCCATTCAAAGTAGAAGATATTAGGTAGAGCTAAAAATCGTCTGTGAAAGTATCTTGATGTTTCTTATTTTATATATATCATTATCTGGGGAGGAGAAAGGGATTGGCAATAGTACTTTTAAGATAACTTTTCACAAGAAACTCTTATATATTCTTTAGCCTGATTTGCTCCCATTTACTTTATCATTCTCTACCAATTTATATGTACGTGTATTATTTCATCTGAACCATTTGAGAGTGAGATGGAGACAACATTGCCCTAAGCCCCATCACTAAACACTTCAGCATGTAATACCTAAAAACAAGGTCATTCTTTTCCATAACCCCATTAAAGAACTTTAACATTGATTTAGTGCTATTATTTAATCTACAGTGCATATTCCAATTTTTTCATTTCATTTACCCAGTAAATGCCATCTATAGCCCTTTTGTTGTTGTTGTTCCCTGACCTGAGATCTACTTTAGGGCTCCATATTCTATTTATTTTTCATGTTGCTCTAGCCTCCTTTATTTTGGAACATTATTTCACCCTTCCCTTGTCTTTCTTGACCTTGATATTTTTGCAGAAGATCCCACAGTTTGGACTATTCTAATTTTCCTTCATGATTAGATTCATTATATCAATTTTTTTGACATTGATACCACAAAAGTGACATTGCATCTATTACATATTTTGAGGTTAAAATTTTCAGAATGTTCAGATGGTCTCGGAACTAACCACTTGGAATCATATCAAAGGAGAAGTAATGTATGAAAGACTACAGAGAGGATGAACCACTAGGAACATAAATCAATTGCTTTTTAATCACTTATTTGTTGCTTCATATCACATTCCAGGAACTGTAATAGATGCTAGGCTATATTAATATAGACGCTGAATGGCTGTTATGAGGGATAAGCAAGCTACAACCTTCTGGTCAAATCCAGCCATAGCAATTTATTCATGGATTGTTTATGGCTACTTTTGTGCTGCAATGGCAGAGTAGAGGAGTAGTGACAGAGACTGCTGGCAAAAAAGCCTAAAATAAATTTATTATCTGGTTCTTCACAGAAAAGTTTCACCAATTCTTGCTCTGAGACAGCATAATTCTAGCTAATGTATTTTTCTGATAAACAATTATTGATAAACAGTTGAGCAATGAGAAAAATATGTTAGCACCCAGTCATGTGTCTTTATTTTTCAGAGGCAAATAAATTTTGATGTTGCATCTTGTAAATATTTCACTTTCTATTTAGTACAAAATATTTAATACTTTAAAATAGTCTACTATTCATATTCTTGGCCTTGCTTAGGGAGAATAAGTACTGCCACTTAGCCAGAAATCCCTGGTGTTTCTGAGCCTACTTCTGCCAAGATTCTGTTGTTCTCTTGCCTACTGCTTACTGTAGACCTTACTTCAAAGGACTAAGTTCAGGAGGCTTCATCATTTCCTGTGTCAGCAAAGACTTTCTTTCCCTTCAAGTGATTTATTAAAGGGGGAATCAGATTGACTTTAGTGAAATATATTCCATCTTTCCTGAAGATAGAATTTTGTCCCATTTAAGAACTCTTCTGCCTATGTCCTGAGCAGAATCACATTTTCAAACTGGTGTCTGGACACGCGAATAAATCCCATTACCCAGTAATAGGATTTGTCTGCACACCTCCTGTGCACTCCTTTGGTAACTAAGAAGTCCTTCACAGTGGGCTAGTTTTTTTCTTTAGGTTTACTCTGACATCTGTCCAAATAATTTCACTCTATGATACATTTGTTTCATTTAAACCCACCAAGAGAGTGAGAGACTAGTAGTTGATAAAAGTCTTGAATAGCATCAGTATTCTCCCTTATTTCACTCAAGGGGGTGCCCTGAATTTAGACTTTGGGAAAAAACAGCAATTCAACCATTTGCAAAGTAACTTGGGGATAAAACCAACAGCTGTGTTCTTAGATGATGCGTTAGTCACTACCATTTTTGAGTCCCTGTCATTCAGACTGCCTCAAAAATGTGACTAAAAAACTGTTCAAGAATCGTGGTAACTATAAAAGTAGTTTGCAAGATTGGAAATGCTGCTGATAATTTGGTAGTAGAAATGTACTTTGGGAAGTAATAAGGGCATACTCTAGTTTTTAAGCTAGAATAGTAATTTAGTCTAGTTAGAGTACATCTTTGTCAAACTAGATCAGTAAGATAAATATTGAGGACAGCTGGATCTAAAGTCCAAAGTGTCTTTACTGGGCAGCCTGTCCCTTCCTATACCTTCACTCCTACTTGCTAGCAAGAAGTACGCACCAGGTCTCTCCCTGAATGGTTCTCTTCTCTGTTTTCAGTCGAACCTTCTAATGATGACAATCCTAGCAGTTGCTAGAAATTGCTATTCTGTACCATGTTTCTCGCTTGTTTTATCTGCAATTGTTGCAGCCTTTTTGCAAGGCAGACATTACTGTCTCACCGTTACAGATAGAAAGAAGAATGTGGCATGGAATGGCTGACTCTCTAAAGGCCAGCTAGTAA
Organism: Equus quagga; assembly: GCF_021613505.1. Taxonomy (NCBI): domain Eukaryota; kingdom Metazoa; phylum Chordata; class Mammalia; order Perissodactyla; family Equidae; genus Equus; species Equus quagga. The sequence goes on along the minus strand of NC_060277.1, from coordinate 37,481,474 downwards.
GTCACAGAGTCGGGTTTAAAACCCAGCTCTAATGCCAAAGACCGCTTATTTTTATCCCAGAGCTTTACACTTACTATTGATGATTATTTGGCCATGTTGATAAAATGTAGGACAAATTTCCAAAATATTAATTGTAACTCGAACAGTTTTTGTGTTCAAACAAGAGCTTTTTATTGTTCCAGAATCATATTTTTCTTAATTGCAAAATGATACCGGAAACCCAGAAAACCTGTGCAGTGACAGTGAACCTGCATTATTTATATATTCTTTGAAACCAGCTCATTACTTTACTGCTTGACATTGCCTGATACATGCCAATCTGACACAAACAAGAAGACTTCTGGATATGAACTTTTTCTTGTCAAATGATGTTGCAAAACTAACCTAAAATGGGCTTCCTACTTCTATGCTCTAAGTTTTGTGTTTATCATTTCTTTTTATAGAAACTGTATGTTTCTGCAAGTTAGCTGAAATATTAGTAAATTTAATTGTTTCAGTTAAAGAATTCGTCCTCCTTTTAAAAAGTTTTAATTGTTTTTAGACAAAAGCAAATAGTCATAATTTCATATAGTCTGTATAAAATTAAAAAGTAATATCTATATATAGTTTGACCATGCTATGAATGGACTTTACAAGTTACAATGTTAAATACACACTAAAATAAAAGAAAGGTAATGGAGATAATGGAAATATCCTCCAGGGCTTACTATGAGATGTCAGAACCATTCTTGCAAATCTCAGACACCATCCCAACTCCTTTTATTCCCACCTTTATAAGAAGAATGGAGAGTGGAAAGAAGGAGATAACAGAAGTAGAAAACTTTTCGTTTTGAAGGAAGTGAAGTATTTAGAGTAAGAGCTTTTTTCTTTGTCTAAAACAAGTTAAGGGAGAGCAAGGGACATATGGGAAGTCTCCAAGAGAGTGACTTGTCATGCAGAGGGCCTACAAAGGGGATCTCATTTAATTGAACTGCAGAATCTCCAGAGCCGCGAATGTTAGAGTGACACATAATTGACAGGGTAAGAGGAGAGTATAGTATAAACAGTCTAAATAGAAAAGAGGGATCTCAAAGGGAACAGAAGGTGGTAAGAGGAAGAAGCAGAAAACAGAGCTGTCCAAGTGGCCACTGGTTCAAATGAGGTTATACACCACCAGGATAGAGAAGTGGAGACGTAGGACCAATGGGAGACATAGCCACCTTCTGTGAGAGAGACTTTATTAACGGATAGGATGGATGTGGAGTTGAATAATAACCCAGACACAAATGCATTCCTTCCCACGTTGACAGAGCCACTAGAATGTGATGAAAGAGTACCAAGCCGGAGCCACACAGGAATCTTGCCTTACCACTGATATGGTAATTTGCCAAATTGGACCCTTGTCTCCCCTGATTTCCATATCCCCATCCTGTAGGGAACTACCAAAAGGAAGGCTTGGAGGAGGAGTGCAAAAGCAAACCACTATCTTCCTTCCATTCTACCTCTCCCAAGCCACACTTTTTACCAAACATATAGGAGAGGATAGCTGTGGATTAGGTATAAAATTACAAAGTTAAGTCAAACTGAGCAGAAAGCTTATTTAATCCACCCAGGATGATTTTCTTTGAATGTGAAGGAGGACTGTGTAAGGCCCAATTGTAGGACAGTGATTAGAATAAATGCAAAAATTATGATTGAGACAGAACCATTAATAAGCTGGTTATAAGAATTTAACATGCCAACACTATAATCACATGCCTTTCAAAAATTGTGCTCTTGTGGTTCTCATAAGTATAAGGCTGTTGTCACATATGTACAATAATTTATAATATAAATTGGTCTTTATGCTCAAAAAAAAGTGTATCTTTTATGACATTGTAAGATAAGTAATGGGTTAAAAAGGCAGGGAGGAAAAGGTGGAAGCTGCGATAGACAAGGAAGTTAACCTGTAATAGCAATACTGAACATTAACCTTTTTTATTTTAATTCTCATTATTCCTGCATCAAAACTACTAAACTGATAGTACTATTGTAGCAAAGAATTTGGGGCTTTTTAGAATAAGACAAAAAGGGATTGATCTTGAAAATTATTCTTAAAATGTGCACATTAAATATGTCTAGTGGGCCGGAGGAGGAGGATTCAACTGAAGCTAAACTTCGCTGGAGGTCAGGAAGGATAAGAATCACCAAGACCAATTCACTGTTAACGATTGGTGACCCAGACCCAGATTCTGAGGAAAGCATTTGCTCTAGGCTCTGGGTCTGTCCAATGGAGGCTATAATTTTCAAATTTTGCCACTTCCGTCCCTTATAGTTCAGGTACCATCTCTTGCCTGAGTTAGAGTAATAGCCTGATAACTTGTCACCCGACAATCTATTTTCAAAAGAGAAGCAGAACGTCTCAGTTAAAAAATAAACCAGATCATTACACAATTCTTCTCAAAATCTTCCAATGACCCCCAATTTCAACAAAAATAAAAAAGGAAAGTACTTATAATGGCCCATTGGGCCCTACTAAATTTGATCTACCACTATGGCTCCATTACCTGTCTAACCTCCTTTCTTACTAATCTCCCCTTACTATTTCTTTTCTAGCTCCACCTATCCTAACACTCTGCTGCTCTACAAACACACCAGGCCTTTGCCAATACATCATTCCATCGTCATTTCCTCTACCCAGAACATTCTTCTCCCAGATAGCTACATAACTCACATCCTCATTTCCTTCCGGTCTTTGCTCAAATATCACCTGTAACCTGAGCTCTCCACATTTGCCATGAGCCTCACCCAGTCCTCATCCTGGTATTTCCAATAAGTCTTCCCTGCTCTTTTCTAAATGTTTTTCCTTAGCTCTTCTCAACTTCTAATATAGTAAAGAATTAGATTGATAATAAAATTTATCATGAATTTGGGACACTTGAGTCTGAAAGAGGTTGCTAAAATAACTAAGATGACATAGTTAAAAGATATAATTATTGACCAACAATTGGCATTATTATATTGAAGAATCTATTAAATAGTTCTATCAAATATACTCCTAAAGTTATTTCCATAGAATAAAAATCATATCTTTGTGAACATATGGCAAAAGATAAAAATTTATATTTATATCTTTATATAGATATATATTAATATATCTTTATATATATTAAATTTATATATTTATATTGATTGTAATATGAACTTTAAAATAACATGTATGAACATTAGTAATTATTCTTGGTGTGTATCAAAATTCTTTTATCATTTCCTGGGCTGTATCTATCTCTAGTACTGGATCATGAAATTTTTCTGAAAAATTCATTCTTTTCAATATGGAATTATTATTCTAATTTTTCACACAATTTTCTGGAGACTGTTGATAAGGAATATGTTGAAACTCACCATCAACTTTCATAAAAAATGGAAATCTAATATTGAAATTTTCAATATACATTTTTTTTGCTCTTGTTATATTGCATCCATTGCTGTCAAAAGGAGTTACTGAACAATAAAAAGGGTTACCCCCCAAAATTTAAAACCATATATAGATGTAAGTCTTACAGTGAATAATAAAACCACTTTAGCAAGAGCATTCGGATTTCTACTTAGTCTTTACTAGGACTGTTATACCTTTATATTGCCACACGTATTTCACATATATTTAACCTGTAATTTTCCTCATTTTCTCCCTAGTGAGTTGGCAGATTTGTGCATTTGTAGCCTGAGGTTTGGGTGAGAACACAACTGGCCAGCAACATAGATTAATTTTTGTATTATCAAGGTAGAGCAGAAGGAGTTAAGCTCTTCCTACCCACTCTTGTCCGAACTCACTTTATCAGTGAGCTCCCTAAATGAGGTGCTTAAAAGGGAAGAGTTAATTACATCATATCTGCAAAGTATTTGGAAAGGGATATGGGTTGTATTGCTTTGTTGTTAGTGCCATTGAGTCAATTCCAACTCCTAGCCACCCTGTGTACAGCAGAGCTTAACCCTGCCTGGTCTTTTTGTGCCATCCTCTAAACTCTGGCATTATATCAGACAATGTTCCACCGCCATTCATAGGGTTTCCATGGCCAGATTTTTTGAAAGTACATGGCCAGTTCCTTCTTCCTAGTCTGGAAGCTGTGATAAAACCTGTCCACCATAGGTGACCCTGCTGGTATTTGAAATGCTGGTGGCATAGCTTTCCGCATCATAGTAACAGGCAGCCACCACAGTATGACAACCAACATACAAGTGTTGTGGTTTCCTGACTGGGAAAAGAACCTGCGCCGTAGTGGTGAAAGCACCAGATCTTAACTACTAGACCACCAGGGCTGGCTGGTTATACTGCTAGTCATATTAAAATGAAAATCCTGTCCAATGTGCACGTATCATGTGCTAGTACAAATGATGGTAAAAACTATAAATACAATATAAGATCTATGAAACCTACCTCTGCTTATTTTAATGTAAAATAAATAGAATACTTGACATAAAAATAAAAAAGAATTCTGATTAAGGGAACATGAGTAGATAGACATTTCTCTATTCACTTTTAGCTAAATACAGCTGATTTTAGGGATTCCTGGATGTAAAACAGAAAATAACCATACAAAAACTCAGAAAGGTGGAGGAAAGATGGCAGCCTGGCTAGGGACATGGAGCACAGGGCTGATATGGTACTGAGACCTGTGGGTGATTTTTTTGCTTCCTATATCCAACACCGGCTTTTGGAGAAACCAATGACCCAGAAATTTTAATCAACACGCGGAAGAAAAAAAATCCAAACAAACAAAACACAAGAAAAGCTTTCACTTTTTAGCCAAAAGATCAAGAAAGGGGCAATCTTTTACACAATAACCATTCTACTTCAGCCAAACATTACAGAAAATAAGACAAAAACTAACTAAAGTTCCATCTAGCGAAGGCTGAGTGGGAAGCCTAGACATCCACCCTACCAGGGAGTAATGATGTGCCTGACTTTCCCTGCTGAGGTGGTATTAGAGAAGACCAAGTGGGAGTCAATACTTTCATTCCTGCCCAGTGTGAAGGAAAAGCCTCATCCCATCCCCCATGCCAGTCACTAGAGACCACAGAGGGAACTTGGACTTCCACAACCACCCAGTAGTAACAAGGTGGCCTTCCCCTTCCCTTCTGGGGTTATGTCAAAAAGTAACTAGTACAGAGTCAGAGTTTTTACACACTCATCATTCCCCGTGATATCAATGGTGGCCACATGGGAAGCAGTAATGAGTCATCCTACCACCCCTCCCAGTCAGGGTGGTATCAATAGAGACCTAGGAGGGATCCTGAAACCTCACCCTGATTCAAAAGTAACGAGAAGCCCTTCACTGGTCCCAGCCCTCCTGGTGTCAAAAGATGATGAGTGGAGAAACTGGACTTCCATACTCACCTGGAAGTAAAAACATGGCATCCTCATTTCTCTGTCAAAACGGTTTCAGAGGGGTCCTGCTAAAATACAAGATTTAAATAGACCTAGACTATTATAAAGTAATACACCAAATTTCTATATTTCAATAGAAAATCACTTATCACACCAAGAATAAGAAAAATCTAAACTTGAATGAGAAGGGATAGTCAACACCACCAACATCAAAATAGCACAAATATTAAAATTATCTGACAGAGATTTTAAGGAACACAATATAAAAATGCTTCAACAAGCAATCATTTGAAACAGATGAAAAAATAGAAATCCTTACAAAGAAATAGAATATTTAAAGAAGAACCAAATGGAAATTTTAAAATTAAAAACACAATGGTCAAGTTCTTTGGAGAAACACCCAGCAGTGGGATAGCTGGATCATATGGTAGATCTATTCTTAATTTTCTGAGGATACTCCATACTGCTTTCCATAGTGGCTGCACCAGTTTGCACTCTCACCAGCAGTGTACAAGGGCTCCCTTCTCTCCACATCCTCACCAACATTTGTTGTTTCCTGTCTTGTTAATTATAGCCATTCTAAATGCAAAGGCATAAAGATACATGTACCCCTGTGTTCACTGCAGGGTTATACACAATAGCCAAGACTTGGAAGCAACCTAGGTGCCCATCAAGGGACAAATGAAGATTTGGAATCAAGGAACAAGAAGATGTAGTATTTATACACAATGGAATACTACTCAGCCATAGGAAATGATGAAATCTGGCCGTTTGTGACAACATGAATGGTCCTGGAGGGCATTATGCTGAGTGAAATTAGTCAGAGGGAGAAAGTCAAATACTGTATGATCTCACTCATAAGCAGAAGATAAAAACAACAAAAAACATACACACAGCAATGGAGATTGGATTGGTGGTTACCATAGGGGAACCGGGGAGGGGGTAGGGCAAAAGGGGTGATTAAGCTCACATATGAGGGGTTGAACTATAATTAGTTTTTAGGTGATGAACACGATGTAATCTACACGGAATTCAAAATATATTACGATGTACATCCGAAAGCTATATAATGTTATAATCCAATGTTACCGCAATTAAAAAATTTAAAAATTAAAGAAATTTAAAAAATTAAACAACGCACAATTGTCAAAATAAAAATGATCTCAGCAACACAGTGGAGAGGACAGAGGAAAGAATCTGTGAACTTGAGACTAGGGCAATAGAGATGATCAAATCTGAGCAAAAGAAAGAAAATAAGTAAAAAACATTTTTAAATGTCCAGAGCTTCAGAGACATGTGGGACTACAACAAAATATCTAACATGCGTATGCTCAAGTACGAAAATGAGAGGAGAAAAATGTTGAGGCTAAAAAAAAATTTAAAAAATATAATAGGAGCTTTTTTTTTTTTTTTCGAATCTGGCAAGAAGCATATGCTTGCAGTTTCTAGAAGTTGAGTGAATACCATGCAGAATAAATCCAAAGAAATTCACGTCAAGACACATAGAAAAACTTTTGAAAACTAAAGAAAATGAAAACATTGAGGGCAGTGTGAGAGAAAAAAAATGTATTACATAGGGGGGAAAAAGTCAAATGGGAATAGCCTCAAGAAAAAGAGCTATCAACCAAGAACTATATACAGTGAAACTATCCTTCAGGAAAGAAGGGGAAATCAAGGCATTCTCATATGAAGGCAAACTAAGAGAATTTGCCCCCAGCAGACCTCCCCTCCAAAAATGGCAAGGAAGTTCGCTAAACAGAAAATAAGTGATAAAAGAAGGAATCTTGGAGTCTCAGGAAAGAAGAAAGAACAAGGGATAGAGCAAAAGTATGGGTAAATATAATAAATTTTCCTTCTACTCTTGAGTTTTCTAAATTATTTTTCCAGTTGAAGCAAAATTTCTAATGCTGTGTAATGTAGTTCTCAATGTATGTAGAGGAAATATTGAAATAATAAATTATACATTGGGGGCATAAAGAAAAGCAATATTTCTATAACTTATTTGAACTGGTAAAATGACATCAATGGATTGCCATAGGGGTGTGTATGTGTGTTTGTGTGTGTACACTATATATGTTATACTAATATATAGAAATAGCTAAAGCAACAACTAAAAAGCTAAACGAGAGAGGTGAAAACAGAGAGAACAAAGAAAAAACAAAACAATAAAATGAGAGATTTAAGCATTGACATCAATAATTATATTAAATATGAATGGTCTACATGCAGCAATAAAAGATGAAGATTGATAGGATGTACAAGAGAACAAGAGCAAACTCTATGCTGGGTCTTCAAATATACTCATATAGTTAAGTTGAAAATAAAATGGTGGAATGGATATGTAAACCTTAATCAAAAGAATGCAAATTACCAGAGACAGAGAGGGATATTACATAATGATAACAGGATCAATCCACCTAGGAGACATGGTAGTCCTAAATGTGTTTGACTAAAACAAGAGAGCTATAAAATATGTAAAGAAAAAGCTAATAGAATTAAAAGGCGAAATAACCAAATTCATAATTACCATTGAAGATTTCAGCATCCCTCTCTCAACAAATGGTAGAAAAACTGGACAGAAAGTCAGCAATATGTAGAACTTCACACCTTCAGCCAATAAGATCCAATTGACATTTATAGAGCATTTCTTATGTGTAAGAAAATATACAGTTCTTTTCAGTGACCATTGAACATATAACATGCTAGATAAATATCATCAGCCATGAAACAAACATTAGAAAATTTAAAGAACTAAAATAATAAAGAATGTATTCTTTGGGCAAATGGAATCAAATTAGAAATCAATAATAGACTATAGGAAAATATCCAAACATTTGGAAACTAAAAAAGACAAGACTGAATAGTGCTTTGGTCAATGAGTTTCAAGGGGAATTTGAAAAATACATTGAACTCAATGAAATTGAAAATATAAGATATCATGCTGAGAGAGAGATTTATACCATTAGGAAAGGGTAGTAGACTCAAATTAATAAATCTAATCTCTCACCTCAAGAAATTAGAAAAGGAAGATCAAGATAAACTCAAAACAAGGAGAAGGAACAAAATAATAAAGCTAAGAGCAGAAATCAACAAAATTGAGAACTGAAAAACAACAGAGAAAACAATGGCACCGAAAAGTGTTTTTTGGAAAGATTAATAATATTGATAAACTTTGAGCAGGATTGACAGAGAAATAGAAATAAGCCACTAATTACTAATATTAGGAATGAAGCAGAGGGTATGGCTACAAACTCTGCAGACATCTCATCTCATTCTGTGTAGCCAGTATTACCCTGACACCAAACCAAACAAAAACAATACAAAAGAAAAAAAAGAAGAAAACTAAAAACCATATGTCTCATAAATATATATGCAAAAATGCTTAACAAAATATCAGCAAATATTATTCAGCAATATAAAAAAGAAATTATACACCATGAGCATGGAATAAACCTAGTCTTATTCCAAGGATTCAAGGATGGTTTAATATTTGAAAATCAATAGCCATATTAACAGGCTAAAAAAGAAAAACAACACAATCAAATCAATTGATGCAGAACAAGTATTTGACAAAATTCAACAGCATTTATCGTTAAAAAACAATAACGAAAACTAGGAATAGAAGGAACTTCCTCAAAAAAAAAAAAAACCCCACAAAACTCTACACCTAATCATATAGGACTGAATGGTGAAAAGTTGAGTGCTTTCAGGGCTGGCCCAGTGGCATAGTGGTTGGGTTTGCATGCTCCACTTCAGCATCTCAGGGCTGGCAGGTTTGGATCCCGGTTGTGGATGTAGGGCCCACTCATTACACTGTGCTGTGGCAGTGCTGCACTGTGGCGGCCTCACATAAAATAGAGGAAGATTGGCACAGATGTTAGCTCAGTGACAATCTTCCTCAACAACAACAAAAAAAAGAAGAATGCTTTCCCCTTATGTTAGGGAACAAGTCCTGAATGCCCACTCTCATCACCTCTGTTCAATACAGTCATGGAAGTTTTAGCCAGGGAAATAAGAAAAGGAAATAAAAGGTACACAGATCAGAAAGGGAGAAATAAAACTGTTGCTATTTGTACATGACATGGTAATGTAGAAAATGCCGAGAAATTTACTTACAAAAAAGTCTCCTGAAACTAAGTGAGTTCAGCAAGGACACACTATAAAAGATCCACATAAACAATCAATTCTATTTCTATGGCATAGTGTTAGATGCATGGAAATGAAATAAAAATTATAATACTCAGGTGTAAATCTGACAAAACACATACAGGGCATGCATGCCAAAAATTATTATTTTAAAAAACTTATAAAATTCTGCTGAAAGAAATCAAAGAAGATCTAAGTAAAGAGACATGACATTCATAAATTGGAAGACTCAACAGACCACTCATGTTAATTTTCCCCAAATGGATATATAGATTTAATGCAATTCCTATCAGGACGTTTTTTTTTTTGATATAGACAAGATTATTCTAAAAAGAAAAAAGAGAACTAGAATAGCTAAAAAAATTTCATAAAAAAGTAGGAGAAATCAGTCAATCCAATTTCAAGATTTAATATATAGATACAATAAAGACTATGTAATATTGGTAGAGGAATAGTCATATAGATCAGTGTAACAGAAGAGAGGACAGAAATAGCCCCCCACACGTATGGCCAACTAATTTTTGACAAAGATGTCAAAGGAATCCAATGATGAAAGAATATTCTTTTCACCAAATGGTGCAGAAACAGTTGTATATGTATAGGCAAAAACAAAAAACTTTGACCCAAACTTCACATCTTATGCAAAAATATTATTCTAAATAGATCACAAAAATAAATATAAAATCATAAAATTATAACTAAAAACTTTCATAAGATGGTGATGTCAGCATCATGGCAGAGTGAACTTTCCAGGATTCTCTCCCCTCCAACATACAATGAACAGGGGCATCCATACTCCAACCGAGGACATCCTAACACAACACCAAAATGTCGGAGAAACAAGCAGCCACACAACAGAGGCAGGAGAAGCTGGAGCCCCCCTCAGAGGAGCTGGAACAGGATAAGAGGGAACTTAGCTCCCTCCCCTAAAGACTTTGATCTGCAACTGCAGGAGGCTGTGTGAGGGAAGGAACAAGAGAGGGGACATTCATTTGCAGGAACATCAAGGACCACCGAGGGCCTCTGCAGCCTAGAGGGAAGATCTCAAATGGGGGAAGAGCTTTTGCAGGGGATGACCTCATCAAGCTAACACAGAGGAGATCAGATAGTAAAAGCAGAGTGAGAAAGCTCAGAGAGCATGCATGAGAAAACACCCCTCTCCCCATGTGCCTTGTGCCCACTCCACCACTGGGGTCTCAGCTCAAGTCAGAGGGCTCAGAATACACGGCTTTTGACCCCCACCCAGTGGTGATAGAGGATAACTGCAAGCAAATAATATCAGGATGCATCAGATCCAACCCACCTCCTATAGCAATATCAAACACTATATCAAATCTCCAGACCAGAGAGAAAATGGCAAGTACCCAGAATTCAGTCTTGAGGGCAGAGAAATATGTAATCTAAATGACAATTAATTCAAAATAGCTATCATCAAAAAACTCAACGAGGTAAAAGAGAATGTAAAGAAACAAGTCAATGAGTTAGGCTACTTCACAAAAGAGATTGAAACTATAAAGAATAATCAATCAGAAATATTAGAGAAGAATGACACAATAGAAGAGATAAAACAAAATATAGATTCCCCGAATGCTCGACTGGACATCATAGAGGAGTGTATTAGCATAATAGAAGATAAACATGTTGAAATGCTCCAGACAGAGGAGGAGAGAGAACTAAGACCAAAAAGAAATGAAGAAAGTCTCTGAGAAATATCCAACTCAATTAGGAAATGAAACATAAAAATTATAGGTATTCAAGGAGAAGAGAAGGAGAATAGAGCAGAAAGTGTATTCAAAGAAATAATAGCAGAGAAATTTTCAAACTTAGGGAAAGAGAGGGAAATCTGTGTGGAAGAGGCTTCCACATCTCCTAGATATGTCAATGTAAAACGACCTACTTCAAGGCATATAGTAGCAAAACTGGCAAAAATGAAAGGCAAAGAAGAAGAAAATAACTGCAATGGAATCCCTATCAGACTTTCAGTGGATTTCTCTGAAGAAACCTTACAAGCTAGGAGAGAATGGAATGACACATTCAAATCTTTAAAAGACAAAAATTTTCAGCCAAGAATACTCTATCCAGCAAAAATATCCTTCACATATTAGGTAGAAATATAAACTTTCCCAGACAAACAAAAGCTAAGGGACTTCGTAGCCATGAGATGCCCCCCTACAAGAAATCCTCAAGAAAGTCCTCATACCTGGAAAAAAAAAAAGAGAGAGAAAGAGATTACAAAAGACAAAGTAAGGAGATAAATAGGTAGACAGAATCAGAATAGGATAGCAAATATCCAACTATAGCATTAAGCTAAAGGAAGGAAAACACCAAATCAAAGACAATTCTGTCATTTTAACCACAAACTCACAGCACAAGATGGAATAAGATGTGAGAAAAAGAACTTAGGAGGGGAGGAGGGAGGGGACTGAATGAGTTTAGACTAGAGAAATAAGAGGCCGTCAGAAAATGGACTATCTTATACACAAGAATTTCAATACACACCTCAGGGTAACAGCTAAATAAAAAAAGATAGAAGAGAGACAAAAACAAGAAATAAGGAGAAAACAAAGAGACACATCATAAAAAACTGCACAATTCAATGGGTAGACCAAAACACACAGGATGAGAAACAAAGGAAATGCAGGAAAATTGAAAAATGAGTGATAAAATGACAGCATTAGGCCCTCATGCCTCAATAATCACCCTAAATGTGAATGGATTATCCAATAAAAAGACACAAAGTGGCAGGATGGATTAAAGAACAAGACCCAACAATATGCTGCCTCCAGGAAACACATCTCAGCTCCGAAGACAAACACAGGCTCAGAGTGAAGGGATGGAAAAAGATAGTCTAAGCTAACAGCAAACAAAAGAAAGCAGGTGTCACAATACTTACATCAGACAAAGTAGACATCAAGAAAAGACAGGTAAAGACAGACAAAGAGGAGCAGTATATAATGATCAAAGGGACACTCCATCAAGAAGAAATAACACATAAATATCTGTGGACCCAACACAGGAGCACCAAAGTTCATAAAGCAACTATTAGCAAACCTAAAAAAATGTATCAAAAATAACACAATAATAGTAGGGGACCTCAACACTCCACTCACATCAATGGATAGATCATCCAGACAGAAAATCAACAGGGAAATAGTGGAATTAAATGAAAAGCTAAAACAGTTGGACTTGATAGACATATATAGAACACTCCATCCAAAAACAGTAGAATACACATTCTTCTCAATTACTCACAGAACATTCTCAAGGATAGACTATATGTTGGGAAACAAGGCAAGCCTCAATAAATTTAAGAAAATTGAAATAATAACAAGCATCTTTTCTGATCACAACTATAACGCTAGAAATTAATTACAAGAAAAAAGCTGAGAAAGGGACAAAGATGTAGAGACTAAACAACATGCTATTGAACAAGCAATGGCTCATTGAAGAAATTAAAGGAGAAATCAAAAAGTATCTAGAGACAAATGAAAATGATAACATACTATACCAACTCATATGGGAGGCAGCAAAAGCCATATTAAGAGGGAGATTCATCACAATATAGGCACACCTTAACAAACAAGAAAAATCCCAAATAAGCAATCTCAAATTATACCTAACTGAATTAGAAAAAGAGCAAACAAAGCCCAAAGTCAGCAAATGGAGAGAAATAATAAAAATCAGAGCAGAAATAAATGCTATTGAAACAAAAGAGGCAGTGGAAAGGATCAAAAAAACAAAGAGCTGGTCCTTTGAGAAGATAAATAAAATTGAGAAACTTCTAGCCAGACTTACAAAGAAAAAAGAGAGAAAGCTCAGATAAACAAAATCAGAAATGAAAGAGGAGAAATGACAATAGACTCGACAGAAATACAGCAAATTATAAGAAAATACTATGAAAAACTATATGCCAACAAAATGGATAATCTAGAGGAAACGGATAAATTCTTAGACTGTTACAACCTCCCAAAGCTGAATCAAGAAATATAATCTGAATAGACCAGTCACAAGTAAAGAGACTGAAATAAGTAATCAAAAGCATCCCAAAGAATAAAAGCCCAGGACCAGATGGTTTCCCTGGGGAATTGTACCAAACTTTCAGAGACGATTTAATACCTATCCTTCTCAAGCTATTCCAAAAAATTAGGGAAGATGGAACGCTTCCTAACATATTCTATGAGACCAACATCACTCTGATACCAAAGCCTGACAAGGACAGCACAAAAAAGGAAAACTACAGGCCAATATCGCTGATGAACATTGATGCAAAAATCCTCAACAAAATTTTGGCAACCCGAATTCAGCAATTCATCAAAAAGATCATACATCATGATCAAGTGGGATTTACGCCGGACACAGGGATGGTTCGATATCTGTAAATCAATCAACATGATACACCACATCAACAAATTGAGGAATAAAAACCACACGATCATCTCAATAGATGCAGAGAAAGCATTTGACAAGATCCAACAGCCACTTATGATAAAAACTCTTAACAAAATGGGGAAAGAAGGAAATTACCTCAACATAATAAAGGACATATATGACAAACCCACAGCCAACATCATACTCAATGGGCAAAAACTGAACACCATACCCCTGAGAACAGGAACAAAACAAGGATGCCCACCCTCATCACTTTTATTCAACATAGTACTGGAGGTTTTGGCCAGAGAAATTAGGCAAGAGAAAGGAATAAAAGGAATCCAAACAGGGAGTGAAGAAGTGAAACCCTCCCTGTTTGCAGATGACATGATCTTATATATAGAAAACCCCAAAGAATCCATTGGAAGACTAATAGAAAAAATTAACAACTACAGTAAAGTTGCAGGGTACAAAATCAACTTATAAAAATCTGTTGTTTTTCTACACTCTAATAATGAACTTAGAGAAAGAGAACTCAAGAATACAATTCCATTCACAATCGCAACAAAAAGAATAAAGTACCTAGGAATAAATGTAACCAAGGAGGCGGGGGACTTATACAATGAAAACTATAAGACATTGCTAAAAACTTTCATAAGATAACGTAGACTAAAATCCTTGAGAACTAGGACTGAGTGAAGAGTTTTTAAAATTGACGCTGAATACATGATCCAAAGAGGAATTGAGAAATTGGACTTCATCAAAATTTAAAACTTTTGTTTTGTGAAATTCCCAGTTAGTAGAATGCAAAGACAAGCTACAGACTGGGAGAAATTATTGCAAACCACATATTTGACAAAGAATACATATCTAGAATATATAAAGAACTCTCAACTGTTAAAACAAAATCCAATTAGTAAGTGGGAAAAAGACTTGAGGAGACATTGGCATTTCACTGATTAGTATCTCAGATTGGCAAATAACCTCATGAAAAGATATGCACCATCATTAGCCGCTAGGGAAATCCAAATTAAGGCTGTGATGAAATATCACCACACATCAAATAGAAAAGCTAAGATAATAAAAAATAAATAAATAATAAAGACAATGCCAAATGCTGGTGAGGATGCACAGAAACTGAATCTCTATACATTGCAGGTAAAAATCTAAAAGGGTAAAACGTAAAAACTCTGGAAAACACTCTGGCAGTGTTGTAAAAAATAAACATGGAACACCCACAGGACTCAGCAATAGTATTTGTCCCAGAGAATTGAAAACTTCTGTCCACAGAAAAGTCTGTACATGAATGTTCGTAGCAGCTTTATTTGCAATAGCCAAAACCTGGAAACAACTAAAATGTGCCTCAATGAGTGAATGGTTAAACAAACTGTGATACATTCATACCATTGAATACTACTTAGCAATAAAAAAGGAATGAACTATTGATACACACAACAACTTGGATAGATCTCAAGGGCATTATTCTGAGTGAAAAAAAAAGCCAGTTGCAAAATGTCGAAACTGTATGCTTCCACTTGTATAACAATTCTTGAGTAATGAAATAATACTAGTGGAAAACATTTGTGTTTGCCAGGGTTTGGGGATCGTGTTAGGGAGGGGGATGCATACGAATGTCAAGAGGCAGCAGAGGGAGATCTTTGTGGTAAAGGGATGCTCTGTTTGTTGGCTGCAGAGGTGGTTACACTATTCTAAACTTGTGATAAAATGACATAGAACTATGCACATATATTGTATCAATATCAAATTCCTTGTATTGATGCTATACTATAATTATGTAAGCTGTAATCATTGCAGGAAACTAGGAAAGTGTACAGAGGTCCTTTTTCAACTAACTTTGCAATCTCCTGTGGATCTAAAATTACTTCAAAAAATAGTTTAAAAAATAAAATTTTCTAAATATGTTAAAATGGATAGAACTCAATGGCAGTAAGCATATCCTGGGACTCTCCGGATCATGAGTCTGTATTGTTGCCCCATATTTAATTTTTATGTGACTTGTATATTATCTATTTTCCTCTACTAGATTCTAAGTTTTGGGAGGGCAGTAACTTTTGTCTGTTTTGTTGACTGTTGAATTCCAAGAGCTTAGATCAATGCATGCATGCAAGACATACTCAGTAAAAATCTGCTGAATGATACAAGATAGTAGATCTATCACTTTCACATGTAAAGGCAATAATTTATGCTAATAGATGAAATGACACTGAGTCTCAGATCCTGATCATTAGAATTGTAGTAATCCTACCAAAACACCTTTGTATTTCCTACCTTTCTGTTTGATCTTGTATTTTATCTACCCAAGTAAATGCAGGCACAGAGTTACTCTAACCATTGCTTTTGTAAGTTCTAAGTAAACAAAAAATGCTTTGTTAGCCTGGAAGTATATAATTTAACAATGTAAAGCACAAAAACAATTTTAAAACCTTATTTTATTTTATCTATTCTTAAGTATATTTATTTAAAAACATTTGCCAGGAAGTAGTCTTTTTCAGGAGA
Organism: Equus quagga; assembly: GCF_021613505.1. Lineage (NCBI taxonomy): Eukaryota > Metazoa > Chordata > Mammalia > Perissodactyla > Equidae > Equus > Equus quagga. The sequence goes on along the minus strand of NC_060277.1, from coordinate 37,465,096 downwards.
CACATTCAGTTGCATTAATTTTGGGACAGGAAGTATGAGCAGCATGACTGGAGTCATAGTTTGGCAGCATTGCTTGAACAATTTGGGGTTATCCAGAGGAGCAGGCAGAAACAGTTGCCCGCTAAGGTCTCATAATGTTACAGTGAAATATTTACTTCATGCCTTCAAAGTCTTTCATGGTCCTGTCTTTTGGCTAGCATGGGCCTCAGGGCCAATATGCTTAAGCCAAATCTCAGAATTGAGGTAACTTACTATTGTCTGAAATGTCTGAATCTGGAGAACAAGCAAATTCTGTGATCTCAGGAGATGCTTGAGTCTTGAGCACAGTCGTTAGTTTTTCCCATGACTTTTGATTTCTTGTAGGGACTTCAATCATTGATCCAAGTTATCAACTGTGTAGACACATTTAAGACTGGGCAAGATATAAAACAGGACTGTGATGCCAAGGGATGTGAAAAGTAGATTCATAAATAGACCCGTTCCCATACACCTGTTTTCCACAGCCCTAATCAGGAAAACACATCTCAGTCCCCATTTGAATTCTCTGAAGTGGATGACTCAGGAAGTGGCTTAGTGGCTGCTTCTCTAAGTTTTCTTTCTTTCTTTTCTCTTTTTTACTGTTAGTCAGGTATTGTCAGCTCTCGGAAACTAATGCTTTGGAATTAAAGGAAAAAATCACCATTTTCATTTTTGATAATTAATAGTCTAGAATCTTAAACTAACAGAAGGAAAAAGTTTGCTATGAACATAAGGTATAAAAAGAGACAAAGTGATGGTGGTCAGTGACTTCTGGCATATTGGGGTTCTTTGCCCAGCAATCTTTGGGGTAGCTTACATATGGAAGTCTGCTCCTAGATCCAAGGTTCTTGGGAAACCTGTCTCCTTCATGATGCCATTTTCTCTGGAGTATCTTGAGAGAGTCTCAGTTATACATCTCTGGGTTGTAAATACCCCCGGGTCATAGGAATGAGATAGTTTGTTTTGAGTTGGAAAATGTGGGTCCAAGCATCCAAATCTTGTAATTTAATTTCTGTATTTGTAGTTAGTAGTGCCTAAGAAGGTCCTTTCAATAAAATTCAAGAGCAGTCTTATGTTGGTGTCATTTCCAGGAAAACTAAGTCTCCAGGTTGAAGGTTTTGCAGGGATTTTTGTGATTTATCCTCGAGAAAAGTCACTTGGGCCTGTTGGTTATAAAGGTGGTTATACTTTCTTAAACCTTTGAAGTATTTGACCTTTCTCCATAGACTGAATTGTGTCCCTCCAAGATTCATGTGATACAGCTCTAACCCCCAATGTGGCTGTGTTTGGAGATAGGGCCTATAAGGAGATAATTAAGTTAAATGAGGTCATAGGATAGAGCCCTGACCTGGTAGGATTAGTGTCTTTTTAAGAGGAGACACCAGAGAGCTCTCTCTTTCTTTTCCTCCACCATGTGAAGATGCGATGAGAAGGCACCTGTTGGCAAACCAGGAAGAGAAACTGAATCAGCCAGCACCTTGATCTTTGACTTTCCAACCTCCAGAACTGTGAGGAATAAATTTGTGTTGTTTAAACTACCTAGTCTATGTGATTTAATCATGGCAGCCTGAGCAGACTAACACACCGTTTGAACCTATAAAAATGTATAATCAGTAATGAGAGGTGTAATTCTAGTCTCATAGGGTGAGCTGTGCTTAGTTCATATAGTGGTGTCTTCTGACATCCTTTGGGGAAGTTCTGAAAGGCATTAAAGCTAAGGATACCCTTTGCCATGGCAGTCATAATTCTTCAGATAATTTTCAAGCTTTATTTTAAATATATAATTTGATCTTTCAATTTTCCTGCTCTTTTTTTTCTCCCCAAATCCCCCCAGTGCATAGGTGTATATTTTAGTTGTGGGTCCCTTTAGTGGCAGCATGGGGGATGCCGCCCAAACATGGCCCGATGAGCCGTGCCATGTCTGCACCCAGGATCCAAACGCTGGACCTCCGAAGTGGAGCACAGGAACCCGACCACTGGGCCACACAGCCGGCCCCTGATCTTTCAATTTTCACTGGTGACTGAAGACAATAAGGATGTGGTGTTTCTGGATGGCGGGCAGTGTCTTACAAAGCACTTTGATTACAGTCCTTGTAAAATGGGTACCTCAGTCACTGAATAAATAATATTATACCCCAAGTTGGAAATACCAAGACTATAAGATAAAAATAAACCATCCAGAAAATAGAGAGACAATGATAAGAGCATTCTTATTGTCGTTTGAAGAAGGTAAATGCTTAAAATCCATTTTTCAATATTCATATAGACCTTTGGCTCTTACCTTTACAGTTTTGCCAGGTTTATGAGTTTGGCAGATGGGATATATGCCAGAAATATCCTCAGGAGTTTTGAGTGAAATTACCTTATGAATGCTGATTTAAGACTGGAGATAATTTATCTGTGCTATGGGGATAAAATGAAACTGTTCTGGGTAATGAATTATGTTAGGCAGCATTATCAGAAGGAAAGAGAATGGAAACCTCTCTTGAAGGATAGCACACAATTAGTTTATAAACAGTTAGTCAATGATTGCCCGGTAGTGAGAACATGACGAGGACATTGACAATTGTCTGGGGCCTTTTGATTTATACCATGAGACATACCACAATGGTTACTGATTGTCCCTGAGTGACTAGTGCATAAAATTTAGAAACATAAATCAGCTCACAGACAAATATTGTACTGGTCTTTGTGCTTGAACATTAGTATGCTTTTCAACTAAGAAATATGCAATCATTAAAACATTTATATTAATATATCTTACTTATACATAATGAACTATAAAAATTGAAATGCTAAACAAATGTGATTAATCTTATCATCTTTCTTTCATAAGGGTAAGGAGGCAATCATTTTGGTACCTGGTGGCCATTCCAGGAAGCCTACATATATTTATTATCCTGAATCTGGTGCCTGAATTTGGGAAAGACAAAAAAATTGAACTTGACAGGGGAGACAAGACATACGTAAGCCATGTTTTTCAAAGAAATAGAGACAGCAATAAGGGACAATGATTTTAGCAATTTAAATAACACTCTCCAAAATAAGGACACAAAAAATGATTCAGTTCATGAATAGTCTAGAAGCATTGAGTTAACAGAGTGATAAAAACAAAGCTTTTTATCTGGGCAGAGGATAGCTTGGTCATTTTATGGAAAAATAACTTCAATTTACTTTTTTGCATTTATCTAGTAATATTTTGCAGGAAAAGAACTATAAACTTTTTCACTTATGAATACATTTATCAGCATAGAGGCAACATTGTTAGAATATTTAACATATTTCATTATTTTCATTCATTTTTATTGCTCATATTCATATTCACATTCATAATCTGTATATAGATGTGGGATATACTTTATATACAAATACATAATTATTTAGATAAAGTTGAACATTGACTTTAGCCTTAAAATATAATTAACATTATCAAATATATAAAATAAAACAATGTATATTTTATTTTAATTATTCTATCTTAATAAAATATGATGATTTCCTTAAGAAAATGACAGATCATAATCATTGGTTTGTATATATCCTTGTACCTATAATTGCTAAACTTGGGATAAACTCAAAAATTTACAGTAATTATCATCTTTAATCAGAACAACCAAATGTTCCTCCAGGCCCAAAGCTAGAAGACAGGAAATTCAAATGTCTTATCTATTTTTCTTCAAAAGTTATTTTGTGTTACCTTTACAAATATATAAATGCATGCATATCACTCACAGGCATAAGAAGATACTGATAAATTTCAGCTCTTCTGCAATACGTAAGAATAAGGATAAACTAAAACAAAGTTTAGTGACTAATATGGTAATTTTTTTACTTTGAATTTATCCAATTATCCCAATATTATTTGCTAATTAATACAATTTAATGTTAATGCAAGTTACTAAATTTGATTAAGGATATGAAAATTATAATTTACATCTACACATTAACCCTTTTGATTTATAATATTATAAGAAATGAGATTTACACTTTAAAAACATCCATTATTACAATTTAACTTAGTTAAACACAATTTGTATATTTGAAATCTTAATTGGATAAATAATAAGTTTTTTGACTCATAAAACCATTATAGAAATTTAAAAATATAAAATTATGTGGTTTTTATAATGTCTCATATAAACTAAAATATTGTATGAACATTAATTTTATATAATAAAATCTGGAAGAAGATATAGACTTTAAACAAATGTTATTAACTTATAGATGATTCATCTTTTATAAAGAATATTAAAAGGGTGATTTCATAACAAAATTCATATATTTATATTTGCTAAACTAAACTTTAGAAACTCTTTAACCTTTAAAAGCTTTTTCTTTTTTCTATAATCAGAGTTGTAGGTTTAACTTTCTTTAATCAACATTTTAAGAAAAAGAAATGCAGTTTAATAATTTTTATTTATTTTTAAAATTTTACTCTGTAACTGTAGTACATATTCCTAAACTGCACAACTAATGACAGAAAAATATTTTTATAGATGAATGCGCAAAATTTTCAAGAGGATAGAGAAAGGAGTGGGAAAGAAAGTAAAAGTAAATAGCCAAAGGATAATAAAGATGAGCCAGTGTCAGATAAATAAATTTTCATTGTAAAAAGCAAGAAGAGGGAGATTAGATGCAGGAAATCTATTTTTATACACATGCACACATGCATGCACACACACACTCCCTATCCAAAGATTTCTCACATTTGGTTTAAATAAAGTAGCCTCTTTCTTGTGTGATCTCATAAAGACAGAAAAGACAATGACCTCTTCAGAGTTTCTTCCTGTTGCTTCTAAGGTGCCTCTCAAATTAACAGATTTTCTCATTGTAAAGTACTACGTGATCCTTGTAATTCTAAATTTCCTAGGTAAAAATTTTTCAAATATCTGTGCAATTAGCAGCATAATATGTATGCACATATAAGTCTGAAAATGTCAACACCATTTTCTTAGCTGTGTGTTCAAAAGCGTCCTAGAAAGTGAAGGAAAAACAAAGTGGGGAATTCTTAACTGAGGACTATGATTGTTAATGCTCAAGCTGTACTCTGATATAACAAGGCACAGTGCAAGATGGAAGCAGAAGTCATACGGCAATGCATTCTTGGGAACCCTAAAGGGGAAATGGCAATGGGTCTCTGAGACATCCTTCCTCTTCAAAGCACAATTACGAGTCCAGCACTGACGGCGACACGGCACAAAAAGTGAAGGAGATACACCAACACACTTAAATATTAGCTCAAATTTTTATTAAAACATAGCTAATAGGAGAGTGGCTTTAAAATGAATATTTCAGAGGGAAAACAAGGTTAAAGATTTAGTAGGATAGACTGAGGAAGAACAATCGATGTTCAGTTTTGTTATGAGAATTGTTCACTGTTCCAATTCTCAGAAGGTAAGGGGAAACAAAGGTTTTGTTAACTGTAGGATAAGATATAGGGTAGCGAGACTGGGGCCATGGATTAGAAGCTGTTGGTTGGACAATTTGGGTTGGTCAATGTGGGTGTGGAGGAATTTTTGGAGGCTAAGTGCTGGAAAGGCTCAAAGGGACATTTTTCAGTCCTTCATGGCCTGTTACACAATTTATGATTCTAAGTACCTTTAAAGGGGTAATATATTGCTTCTTTCTCTTTAGAGACACACACACACACACACACACTTTTCTCTTAAACTAAGTGACATTGTATCACCTTTCTCCATTTTAAGGCTCACCCCCACATTCTTTGTTCCTGGAGAGAGTTAGAAAACACAGGCTGGATCCTGTTCCTTCAACATACTTGGCATCTCATATTGGGATAGTCGCTTATCTTCTTAATTGATTTGCTACATCTTTTGTTTTTTTATTTTGTTTTGGTTCTTAAGTTATAGAATAAAGTAAAGGGTTGATCAAGACAGAGTGACCAGAAATGGAATCAGAAGACAGTAGAACCTTGGAGAAATTATCACAATTCAAATCTAAACTTCATCTACATACATTCATGGAGATCACATTCTTTCTGTTGTTATAGTCTTTCCTGAGATACATTAATAAAATCCTCTACACTATTGCCCTGTTTTAAATACCTAATCAGACTTTCTTTAGACAATATTTTCATTCCCTTAATTATATTTTGGACGTCTCCGCCTCGCCTTCATTTGCCTTGGAAGAGAGCCTCCATTTGCAGATACTTAATTTTAACTATTTTGTCCTAGTGACTTTTTAATTTTTTATTCATTATATTATTCCAAGAAGTAAGTTGTTTTCAAGTGAGGGGGAATTCAAAGAAGTTCATTGCATCATGTCAATGTATGAGTACTTCAGGGAATAATTTTGGATATGAAAAATAAGAAAATGTGTGCATACCTGCTTAAATCTGTGAAGTTCTATTCAAATTTGAGGGTTTCCTTGTTCTGGAGGTGAGAGTGGGAGGACACGCACACTCTCATCTTGATATGTTTGCAATAAATCTACTCCAGAGATGTCATTATCACCTGATCCTAACAGAGATATCTGTACTGTAATGTTAGATATGAACACATAACATCTTTTTCTACATGTAGAAAGATGACATCGATCTTATGACTCTTTTTTTCAAACAGAAAAGACTCTTCCACCATGAAATGCCCATGTTTGTATGATGTGACCACAAACTCTTGGCTGGGGATGCTTGCTAGTGAGATAGACATCTGCTGCCAAATGGGCAATCCAAAAGACTTCGGGATTGGTGTTTAGATTTCACAATTGTATGAATGCAGTGATATAAGTTTTCATGGAGATATAGAGAAATTGATCTTCAGAAGAAAAAATGAATCAGAGATGCAAAGCAGAGTCAAGTGGGATTAACAGAAAATACTGTGTGGTCCCTGTTAGCTTTCTGTTTCCTGCTTCTCATTCACCAAGAATTCCCATTGTGATTGCCTTTGATTGCCTTGGGATCCTTCTATCAAAATCCTTTATTGTTTGAGCTATCCCAAACTGATGTCAGTTGAAACCAATAGAATATTAAGTAAGTTATTCTAAAGTAAAATACTGAAATGCTATTATTGGATATAGAGTTGACCAAATTTTCCAAAACTTTTCATTTCCAAGGTGACCCTTTAAATGATGAACTTATGGAAGTTGTTCTTCTGATCCTTCCTTTCAACCTCCCCCTTCCCTTTACACACACAAAAAAGTCACACACCTACTTTAATTTCCCAAATGTGGTATTTCTTTACTGGAATAGGTTAACTTTGAATTTTTGCCAAGGTGTGTTAGAAACTGCTTAAAATATTGCCTTGGTAGCATTTCCTGGCTTCTGACATAGGCAGATAGGTCAGGCTCAGTTCATGTACAGGAAATTATAATTGCAATAGTTATTAATGAAAAAAGTCAATAAAGAAATTTCAACAGACATCATTGATTTTGCCCACTAGGTCTTTTCAGAGCATAACCCATCCTCAGAACTGTTGGTGAGTTCTAAACAAAGCTAATTTTCATCTAAGGTACTAAATTTATATGTTACAAAAAACATTTTACCTGCCTGAATACATTTTTTTATACCTCTCGATTTTTTCCAAGCTTGGAAAATATGCCAGATCAAAGAGAATGAACTGTAGCTGCCTTTCTTAGAAGCGAGGAAAAAGCCCAGGCTATGTTTATTTCATCACCAAAATATACCTTGAGTCACAGGGGGAAACTCCATGACTTTCTTTGTGACTGAAAGCTTTCTGTAAGATTTTTAATAAATTTTAAAGACAATGGTTATCTTCCATAAGCACTACCTAACTGTGTTAATATTATAGTGGTCTTCTGCATATGTCAACTAGTTCAAGTTCCTTTAAGAAATTCCCATAAGTGTGAGCTACAGCATATTCATTCAGGTCATTCATCTTAATCTTCTACCAAAGAAAAATAATGTTGTATGTGAGCGTATTTTATACTAACTGATGAGAATATTGAAAGTACAATGAAGTACTAGGCATAATGTAAACATATTGATGTGCTAAGTGAAAAATCCATCTCTAGTAGCCCTACCTTATTTAGAAAAGGAAGAAAGAGAGCATAAAAAACAATGACCCCAAATCCCCCTGCCCTGCTGTGCCTGCTGTGACAAGCCCTAATAGGCAGTGACTCCATTAGGCAGACCAGGAGCCAAGCAACATGGATTTGGCAAGCATACTGGCATCCGGTTCTCAGGGTGCACCTGTAACTGCCAGTGTGCTTCATCAATGTAACTGACCTCACAAACAGAATCAAATACCAACTTCTTCCTTTACTTTCAATACCATAATGATTTGGCTACCGCTTTGCTCGCTGTATCACTTTCCTCTCACCAAGAATATACCATCAGAACTGGCCACCTATCCGTCCCTCAAATACATCCATTTTGTTTCCACCTAAGAGTTTTTGTACTAGCTGTGCCTTCTGCCTGGACCTTTCATCCCTGAAATTTCAGAAGCTGACTCTTCTCATTTGTAAATCTCTTCAATTGATTTTTTTTCATATAAATTGGATGAATAATGCCTTTAAAGCCTGCCTTTGCTCCTTCAGAATGTGAGCTACCTGAGACATAGGTGTTCTCCCTCTTGTTCACTGCTATATCCTCAGTACCTATAACAAGGTAAGTCAGAGAGAAGGAAGTCCATATATATTTGTCGAATGAATGCACCACAATATCAGCACAAACAAATGTTGAAAGCATGATATATGCAACAAGATAATTGTCATGAAATAAGTATCATATTTTTATTTATTTATTTATTTTGAGGAAGGTTAGCCCTGAGCTAACATCTGCTGTCAATCCTCCTTTATTTGCTGAGCAAGAGTGGCCCTGAGCTAACATCTGTGCCCATCTTCCTCTATTTTATAAGTGGGACACCTACCGCAGCATGGTTTGATAAGCAGTGCATGGGTCCATGCCCAGGATCCAAACTAGCGAACCCTGGGCCACTGAAGCGGAGTGTGTGAAGTTAACCACTATGCCACTGGGCTGGCCCCAGGTACCATATTATGTCTTATTTAATGTAGCCACCCTTAAATCAGATAGTTTTAATGACAGACAGGAAGAAAAATGTGCAAGACTCTTGGGGATGGTATAAAGAGAAAGGAAATATTCGAATCTTTAAGGAGGCATGCCATCTTTATGTCGTTTCAAAACGAGTCATTGGTTTAAAATAAAGTTGAGAATCTCTACTTCAATGACCAATGTTCAAAATCTTTGTATTCCCATGTGTTTGCCATGGATGTGTACGCATGTGATGCTATAAAGAACAGTGTAAATCAATGGTCTACAGCATAAACATAAAGGGAGTAATTTGTTACCTTCCCTTTCGAATCCAAAGGTTGTCCTCTTCTCTTCTCTGCCTGTTGTAGGGAAACCTTTTCATGGTGAAGTTTACAGGTCCTCAAATGAGACAACTAGATTTGACTGGCAGTTCTACTTTTTTTTTTAGCCTCTTTTAGTCTGTTTACCCAGCTGTAAAATGGCAATAATAATAGTGCTTAATTCACAGGTTGCTGTGCATATGAAATGAGATTAGAGTCTGGCATATGTAAAAGAACAATACTTTACTCTTATTGAATACTTGTTGTGTTTTATCCATCTTGAACACTTTGCATTGCCTAAATTAGGCTGTTTACCAGCCTTTAAGTTAGGGATTATTATCGCCATAATTAAGAGATAAGAAAACTGAGGAACAAAGAAGTTAAGTAACTTTCCAGAATCATTCAATTAGTGGTAACTCTCATATCGAATAGGCGCTTTACATTTTACCCTTGCTAGTACTATTTCAGTGATCCTCACTGTAGCTCTAGCCACAATGATCTTAAGTTACACTGAGAACAAGTAAAATTCCTCCAACATTGTCCCATTTATCTAAGTCACCACGTATTTTTACATTCTGATTATCCCTCACTTATCTACCTGGATTCTTTGGTCATAGTTTTTCTCCATGTCTCCAATCCCTGAACTCCCATTGCTTGTCACCTAGTAGATGCTTCATTAGTTTTAGCTTATTGATGATCCTGCTGGTCTTGACACATGTGATGTCGTCCAGATTTAATGCTTGTAGTCACCTTCCACACTGCCTATCTGGAAGGAGAGTGTGGTGATCATTGAAGCTATTTGTCAAATATTTCTGATTATCCCATTTTTCCAGGACATGGTAAGATTGGACTTCCCTGGTCCTTTGAAGCTAGTTGTGGCTAATGCTTCAGGCAGTGAAATGTAGGTGGAAGTATCTGTCTCTTTTCTAGGCAAACATAGCTAAAGCTAGTGAATGATTTACTATCATTCCTTCTTCCTGCTACAATGACTGGAAATATTCCATGTGATGGATGCCCTCTCAGCCTAAGACCTGACACTAGAGGATATGGCACATAGTTTCCAGCAGATCCTGTGATGGGCACACAGCGTAAGCAAGAAAGAACCCTTTGTTGTTAAAATACCATTAAGATTTTGGGGTTTCTCATAATAACAGCATGATCTAGCCTAGCTGGTCTGACACAGGGGACATCAGACTTTTTTAGCATCCCCTTCTAAGGGGAAAGGTAATCTAGTATGTGATTTTTTTTTTTTTTTTGGTGAGGAAGATTGGCCCTGAGCTGACATCTATTGACAATCTTCCTCTTTTTGCTTGAGGAAGATTGTCACTGAGCTAACATCTGTGCCAATCTTCCTCTATTTTGTATGTGGGATGCTGCCACAGCATGGCTTGCTGAGCAGTGTGTAGGTCTGTGCCCAGGATCCAAACCTGCAAGCCCTGGGCCGCCAAAGCAGAGCACATGAACTTAACTGTTATACCACAAGCCGGCTCCTGAAACATTTTTTAACACGATATCTATTTTGGATCATCTCTTTGATAGTTTCTTGATAAGTAAATACTTTGTTTTCTCTGAAGGAGGATGGAAAGCTCTGTTGAAGACAGTTCTGTGAGTTTCAGGATCACGGGGATTAGAGCAACAGAAAGCAACCCATGTAACAGAGAAGGGATGAATAACTCAAATTGAAGAGAAGAAAAACACTCCTCAGATTTAGAAATTATTTCTCACTATTTCATGTGGCCATGATTACCAAGCTAGGGACACATGGGGTCAGTGATCATGTCAGGTTTGGCTTTTGCCATTTAACTCCCTGAAAGTAAAAGCAAATGTAAATACTAGCACTTGTCACCAATTATATTGTGGTTGATATACACTAATGACATACCCAGGTTTCCATACTGTGAAAAGCATGGACGTTTACCTGATTACCCTGTGTGGTGAGACCTTTACTCTGTCCTTTGTGGAGATGCTATATAGCAACAATGTGTCCTTCTTGCCCCCTTCGGGGCAGGACACCAACCATCTGGTATTGTAATGATCCAGTACCTGGCCAACCCAGATCTGCTTATCTCAAAGAACATCACGGCCTTGAAGGAACACAGAGCCCTTCCACGTGAGCCACTGGTCCTTGGAATGCTGGTCATGCGAGGACAGTCCCTCTTGGCAAACACTAGCCTCTGTTCCCCTGCCTATTTAAGCAACCCCCTCTCTGTTCCCGGTAACAGTGTGTAACCCCATCCAGCGGCCATTCCTGGACTTCCTGTATATAAGTTTCCAATAAATGCTTATGTCTCCTACGCTGTCTCCGAGTCTCTTCTTCAGTCTCTCTGGTGCCCTCCCATGAGCTCACAGAGTTGGGCTTGTGATCAGAGAGTTTCTAATTTAAACGTTATAAATATGTTTTCTCTTAACTTTTTGACCCTTCATCTATCCTATGCCTGTCTTTTTAGCCTCTTTCAGATTGAAAAATGAGAGCCATGTTCTGGTTAACTCTGTTAGTGAATATTTACCGAATGGATACACTGAGAAAGAAGAATAGAAAACGATGTTAGTATACACACCACTCTATATAGAGTAAGCTCTAATGAGTTGTTCATTCTATCTTATTTTCTGTGGAAGGATCTCTGCTCTTTATTCTAGTACTACTCCTTACATTTGGGGAGGGAGGGTAAGGTTTTCCGAAACTACTTCTCTTACTGGTTTGTCCTGCCCAATTTTTTTGGCATTTTGAAGCTACACTCCTTAAAAGAGGACTGAGCCCAAAGTAAGATCTACTAGAGCCCATCAGTTCATAACTAGCAGGCTGTAACTTTGCTACAGCATGCTTCCATGTCTTGCATTTCATGAGTCACTATCTAGCCTAATTTGAGGTGTCACTCTTTGGTTCCTGATCCAATAAATTGTGGCCTGTGTGGAAGTCGTGTTGTACTAATTGTGGCCTCCTGCGTGTTAAGAGCTGCATCTCACTGCATGCTTGGAAGCAAGCTGTGCAATTGGATACCGCTTGCAGGATTACATCCAGCACCACCATGACCTGGATCGTTACATTTTCATAATAAATTTCAAACAAAGGACCTAGGATAAAAAATAATTTCTAAGGCAAGTATTGCAAATATAGACCTAAATGTATATCTAAATATCTAACTATATAGATATAATTTGTCTAAATATATAGATATAATTTGTCTCTATTAAAACAATCACAAATCCTATTTTAATAAAAAAGAAAAAACTAGAGTAGTTTGAAAATTTTAGAACGTGCTACTATCTATGAGAGACCAAACATAAGATTTTGGTTTTATAATGTTGAAAACAAACATTTTGTGCAAAAATGAAAACAAATTATCTGAGCAATTGTGAAAAGATAAATGATGAGCAAAACTGACGTTCTTTTATCTATCATTGCCTTAAGGATGAAGGTGCCCCTGATGTCCAATTATTGAAAAGAAAATGATATAAAATTAAAGTGAGAAAAAAGCCAACATGGGAGGATAGCAACCTAGCTGAGGAGTAAATAAATTAAATAATCAAGAATGGTGAAAGATCAAATGTAATTGATACTTTCCATAGTACTTTCAGTCGAGTCTAAGGCCAAGCAGCCTGGGTGTCTGGATGAGGGGTGTCGTTTTAACGAGGGATCTGCCTGCTCCTTTCACTGATCTTTAGCTTGACTTGCTTACCAGAGATAAAAGGACCATAAAATGTTAAGTTTACTAGAAATATTTAAATGCTCAGTGGAAAGGCACAAAGTGACCCCATTTATAACTTTTTTTTCATTAGTGAAAGCAAACGCTCATCCTAAGGGATACTTTGAAAGTTCCTTTTTTCTTGTGTTATCTACCTTCACTAAATACCTCTCTAAATAACGGGCATATTTTATGGACATACTTGTTCTCTGACACTTGTTTCAAGTTTCTTATTTTCTTATGAGAAAAACACTGCATAAATAATATAAATCTCAATGAGAGCAGTATAATAATGGAGGAATTTCTTTCCATATATCTAGTTTGTACTCCTTTTTTACACCAATTTGGGACATAGTCTTTAGTTTTCAAATAAATGGTTGAGACAATTTTAAACCTGAGTAACTGAGCTCAATTAAACTTCATTTGCTACACTTCTGACATTTTCTTACCATTTTTAGTTCTTTGTCATTGACATGATATCTAGGCAGATATTCCCTTTGGCATTTACTTATCATACTTTGTATTTTTGTACATCAACTTAACAATATTTTAGTAACATATGAAGTAGTATTTCTTTCACAAGATGTCAAAGCAGGGCAATATGAAATAAAGGGAAACATTTTAAAACAACTGATTGAAGGAGAGATTATTCAGTTTAAGTGAGCTGATGGTTATTTAGCTGTGAGAAAAGGGAAATGTGAGATGCAAAGTTACACACACACACGCGTGTGCACACACGGGTCCCCAAGAACTTACCACCTAATATGTGAGAGAGACACACGTCACTTCCCTCTATTATCTTTTACATAAAGAGAGCACTGGCTTCATACAATGTTCTAAACTTTTCATTTCTAATATTTAATTTGTTTATAAACTCTTGACTTCTGACTCACCTCCAAGCATAGATATTGCTCTATGAGCTTGTCTTCAAGCTTTGGTTTCATAGAAAGGTCCTTAATAATAAGAGATGATTGTCTTACTGGCTTGGACTATGTTGACATTGTCAATCTACTTTTGAAAAGATAAAACTTTAATAAACCAAGAACAATATTTGGAAATTTTACTATGTTTTTTAAATTCACTTCACTGTTTTCATTTGGTGGAAAATTTTCCTATTATTAAAAGAAAAAATCTCAATGGGTAAGAAACCTGAACTCTTAAATCACAAGATGAACCTACATTTATCTAGAGAAAATAAACCCAAAGAATGTAAACCAGAAAAGTGCAAATCGGTTTTAAAAATACAGTTTTAAATAGCTATCAAATGCAGTGCACGCTTCATAAACTGCAGACGGCTTCTGAATAAAATATGAGGACATGTAGCTCTGTGACGATCTCTCTCAGTTAGCTAAAAAAAAATTCTGAGGAAAATTTCTAAATAGGCCATATACTATCTGCAAAGGAATAAACAAAGTAGCCAGCAGTGACAGTGTTTGCTTTTCATGTTGTGGAACTGTGTGCAAATACAAGGCCTAACAAATGTCAGCTCCTCATTTGCAAATGAAGATGTAAAAGGAAATGTCGGTGACAGTACATGCAACAGTTCACATTTGAAGTTTGGCACAGTGAACTGACAGCCACAGAGGAGCTGCAGCGGCCTAATCCTTTCTTTCTGCCTTCTAGCAATGATAGTCTGGGAAGGGGGGGAAGTTAATAAATATGTGATGAGGAAAAGCTGTGGAAGAATGGCACATCTTCTCCTCTGCAAGAACTCATCTTCAGAGATAATTAACTAGGTGACAACATACAATGTGCCATTAACAACAGCATTCAAATCATTTCTGGACTTAAGTACAGTTTTAAGCCGCTTATCAGATTTTCATTTTTGAATCCATTCAGCTGTCAGGCTTACATCGTGGCTCTTTATTGAAGCTCACATGGGAATCCAAAACCTTCTAATTTTCTATACAGATTCATTTCAGAATCAATTAGAGTTGGTGGCAGCCTTGTCCCTGTGTGCAAAGGGGATTAGCTGGGCACTTGATCAGCTGAACCTACCTCTGAATGTACATTCAACCTTCCGTCGAGAATGAGCTCTTTCTCCCCCCTTCTAGAGGACTCTTCAGCAATTGAACTGCTGTAGATAACAGATGGCAGATAATCACTCGAACAGCCTCCAATTTTGTCAGGAAAGGAAAAGTGATCGTCCGACTCTCTCTTACAGTAGGTAAGAGGCCTCTGGGCATTTGAAGCATGCTCTGCTTTTAAAATAGGGAAATCCACCATCAGCCCCCTCTCCGGCAATCTCCTAACAATGTCATCCTCGAGTTCCTGTTTCTGACTTTCTCTCGTCAATTATCGGCACATCTCTACTTTTCTGCCTCCTCATTTCCTGTCCTGCCTTACTCAGTTTTGCTGAAACCTTTGTTCTTTCTATGTGCTTTCTGGGTCTAAAAATCATCTTTAATATTAGCAATAATACACTTTAATTTTATTCTTTTAGAAAACACTGTTATATATCATACCAAAGGTAAAGGTTTGTGCCCTATGTTGATTATTTTGTGTATAAAGCACTTCATAAACAGTCTAAAATTTTGTTAATTAAATTGTCATTAAATACATAGAAAATTGAAGTAATTCACATGAACATGGGTGTTTATTTTTTATCTTTTCCACCATTCTGCTCAATTAAACTGAACTTTCAAATATCTGTTGCCACGTAAAAGTTATTTAATTATATTCTTTATTTTTTAAAACAAAATTATTAAAGTAGTTCATGCACTTAGTTTATAAATAAACTTACAAGTCTTACAATAAAAAGCAGAGGTAAATGGCCTCTGTCTTTTAGTGCCTATGAATAATGCCTTTCAATTACTTTAGAAATTTCTTCTGGTATTTTCCTTCATATTTCAAAATGCTATGCTTACATTATTATTTCCTAACCTTTCAATTTAAGATATTATGTATTGACTTCTCTCTAATAAATACGGTGTTTGAACTCATTCACTCTGGGCTGCCACTTTGCCCAGTGTTGGACTTGTGCTCCAAGAGGCACCATCGGTATAGATTGGAACATGAATGATGTCCACAGAGTTATGCTCCACCCCCACCCACAGCAGCCCTCCTTCTCCCTGGTCCTCCACTCTATTACTGATTTAGTCAAGTTGAAGGTGCCACTAGTTACAAAAGGCAGCATTATTTTATGCTATCGCTTAGATAAAATGCTGCTAATTAAACTATTTTTGTCATTGAGTTTTTAAAGAGCTTTTTTACACGTATTTAGACATAAGTTTTTGTCATATGTCATACTTTTGCTTACATAAAAAGGAAAACACAGTAGAAATAAATTGATGAAGTCTTTCTTAAAATTTCTCTTTGTTGAGAATCTGACTTATGAGTCGCTTTTCAACTCAGGGATTTTTTATGTTTTTCAAAGCAGTATTATTTTCATTTGTACTATCAAGAGTGCTGGAAATGCAGGATCTTCAGTCAAAGACTGAATCTATTGTCTCTTGAATTTTTTCCAAGCCCCTAACACCCTGCCATTTTCTTGATCTTAAGAAAAGATGTCAATAAAATGTTTTCAGACCACATCTGTGCTCTCATTGCTGCTTTAAATGATAATTAAATAGTTGTTGCTTGAAAAATCCAGATGTTATAGGTGTGCAGGCAAGCCACCAGAATTAGTAACCACGTTCCTTCATGTGCAGGCAAGGGACAACTATGTCACAAATGATACCTGGCTGAGAGCTCTTGTAAGATGCTGCTGATTGATCATAAAATGACTTCTGATTTCAGGGATCTTAAAATAGGGGAAAAAATGAACCTAATAGTTGATGAAATAACCAAAGATCAGTTAAACGAATATACATTTCTTAAATTCTTGTGACTATTAAACATCTTTTTAAATTATTAAAGCTGCAGGCAAGCTGAGGAACGTTTAACAAACACATTGCCTTTGCTGGACACCATTTTGTTATTTCTAGCGTTAGTAACTGCACTTTTTATGTTGATTACTTTTGTCTGGATTATTCTATCATTTGTTTCCTCAAGTCTCCAACAGAAGTTTAAAACCCAACTCAGTGCAATTAAACATGTCAGGATTCTTTCTTGCCCCTTGGAGACATCTCATCTAGAGGTCTCTTTTCCCTGCTCCAAGGTGGAATGGTCGCTTTCATTAAGTTATTTCAGACTGTCCTCAGAGGTCCTCCCAAGCTCTTCTCTGGATTCCACGTTTTGTGGTTCTATATCTTTCTCTTTCATCATTACTCTTAGAACATGCCCTTCAGAAGATTACTGAGGAGTGCATGGGAGGGACATTTTTTAAATCACTGCTTGGTTGATAGTACTTTCATGTTACTCTCACATTTGATTGATGGTCTAACTGGATATAGAATATTTGGATGAACATCATGTTTATTTAAAATTCAAATGGCATTACCTCTCATTGTATTCTAACTGACCATTCTAACGGTATTATCATTTTAATCCTCTGTGTAAACTCTTCCATTCCCACCAGTATGAGAATATTTTTTAAGCTTGAAAAGGTAATAGAAGAATATTCAAATATCAGAGACTGCTGAACTTTCCTCTGGTGACAGACATTTCTCCAGGAGCAAAGCCTCCGATGCCTGCTCCATAGCTTTAAGGGTGCCTCTGACAGAAATTTGTGCTAAGTGGGAGAAGGATTAGGTGCCTATTTTTATGAAGTGAAAGAAAGATTTAACTTTATAGAGTTCAGGCTTAATTACACTATTAAGATTGTCAAACAATGTGGTGTTTTTAAACCTGTCCTCCTCCCAGCCTTCCAAGATAGCTATTTCCTTAGCTTTTGGGGGTGGAGGTCTATGGCAGAAATTTCCATCCAGCTTCCTACTGTCCACAATATGCATGAGGAATGGGCATGAATCTCATATCGATTATCTTCTGTAATATACATATTTCATTGTTTAAAAAGCCAAATGATATAATTTTTTACGTGGATGAGTGTTTGTCAAGACCAATTATTTAAAAAAGTGTTTCCTTAAGCTCAAAATCTGTCTGGCTGATTGGTTCTAGGTCTCTCCTCAACAATGTTACAGAAAAGCCTGATCAGCTTACACGTGACAAACTTCATAGTCATCTTTGCTTCTTTCCTTGTAGTACTCCACAAACCCGTATTATCGCAAAGCTCATTTTCGTTATCTCCAAAGTATATCCCAAATCTGTCCACTTCTTTCCTCATCCAAGCCATAATCACCTTTGCCTGGGCAAATATAG
The DNA here is from genome assembly GCF_021613505.1 of Equus quagga. NCBI lineage: Eukaryota > Metazoa > Chordata > Mammalia > Perissodactyla > Equidae > Equus > Equus quagga. Next base: position 37,446,911 of record NC_060277.1, on the reverse strand, counting down.
TAGTCATATAATGGATTTCCTTGCTACCACTTTTTGCTCCTGTTTTAAGAAGGATTTATTTTTCATATTAACTAACGGAAAACTCAACTGAATCTGTTTTAAATGATGAGGACCTTTATTGGCTCACTAAAATGGAGTCCAGAGGTAAGCTTCAGGTTTGAGTTAATTTTGTGATACTGGCTCATTCTCTGCAAATCTCTTGGCTGTGATCTATTCTATGTGTCGGCTTTAGGCTCATAGTGAGGTGATAAATCCATGTGATGACATGCATAGGAACAGAAAGAAAGAGTCACTTGCAGAAACTCACTCAGAACTGCCAGACAAATGTCCCTCAGAGTCCCCTTGGCTAAAACCCCATTTCTGATCTAATTCCTCTTAAAGAGAATGGGAGTAAACTTAGACAAATCAGGCCTGCTTGAGTAGAACTGGAGCCAGCTTTCCAAGGCTGCATGAGAAGGGATGGATATTTGGCGTTTTATTAGAAAGGAAGAGAAAAGCAATGGAAAATAATAAACAAAAAAAAAAATATTTGCTATACCTAGGAAGATCATATTTTCTAGTTTACCAGAAATAGTTCTGTCTATGCTGGTTTTCGTGGGATGTTAAATGGTATGCTCACTTACAATGTCCCAACCTTTACAATCCATATCCACACAGCAGACAGAATAGTCTTTTAAATTGAATCAGATTAATTATCTAATTACCCCACAACTGCTTCTGATTCGCATTGAATGTCTTTGCCTTCAAAGCCCCTACTTACCTCTCTGACACAATCTCCATCCATGACATTCCAGTCACACTATTTTTTTGTTGCCCAAACAAATCAAGCTCACTTCCACCCAGAAGCCTTTGTGTTACTATCTCCCCTCTGATGGGAAGGCGGTGCCCCTTGATTTTTACATGACATGCTCCTGTGGTTCACAACTCAGCTCAGATGTTCAGATTGTCTGAACACTTAATCTAAATTAACAATACTAATTTGCTCTCTATAAAATAATAGTTTTATTTTTCTCGTAGCTTTTATTGCTATCTGAAATTTTCTTATTCATGAATATATTTACTTTCTATTCTCTCTTACTCCATTTGATTTATAAACTCCATGAACTTAGGGAATGAGTCATTCTTGATACAACTATATCTCCAATGTCTAGAACAGTGACAGTCTCATGGTTACCATTCAACATATTTAGTGAATGAATAATCATAATTAAAATAGCTGTTTTTGTCCTGTTAATTCTCATTTCTAGGCCAAATATACCCAGTTGTTCTTTTAACCATTCTTTTCATGATAGGAGACTGAGATTCTTCAGTAACGCTTTCACGTGATCTTGGGTGTGCCTTAATTTGATTTTATTACTCTTAAAATATGAACTGCAGAATTTAACACAGTACTCCAGAATATATTCAACTCGTATGAAGTGAGATAGCACAACTACCTGTGGATACACTAACAATGTATATAGCTTGTAGTTCCCAGTGCACATCATTAGCTTATTTTGAATTCAATCTAAGATTAAAAAGCAAAATTTCCATATTCTCTTTTTTAAATGAATAGTTTAATTCAAGGTCAGTTCATTTGCATTTGTCTATCCTAGTATTAACCAAACTTGTAAACTGCTTGTGTTCCAAGATGCAGCTCTTTTGAACATAGGGAACTCAGTGTTATGAAATCATCATCAAAATTAGTTGGAATTCCCAAATAGGCTTACCAAACCTAACTCAAATTTCAGAATTGCTCTTTTAAGTGGTACTTTTCTTGATACTAAAACTTGAATGAGGGATCTGGGTGCTAAAGGAAAAAGTAGGAGAAAAACTATATTTTCATACATCATTTTTTAAGGCACAAATATGACTGCTCTTCACTTAAAACAACTTCTGTCTTTCATGCTAACATCAGCATCCAGAAAGTAATTGTTTCTGTACATTATTTATGGATCTTTGTGTGCTTGCTTAGGCTTATGCTAACCATTTAGAAAATGGAGCCTCCTTACACTATTACATTGTTTTAGTTCTTCACGACTACTCATTTTTGTTTTCTTCTACAATTTTATCAAAGAGAGATGCCTAGACCAAAGGAACCTAATTAAAAGAGCTGTCAAGATTCCCAGACACTCTGTCAGAAAGACGCCTAGTTTTATGAATTTTGCATATTGATTTGGTATCTTGTGATTTTACTAAACTCATGTATTAGTTCTAAGAACTTTTATTTCCTAGATTTCTTTCAGAGTTTCTACATAGACAATCATATCATCTTTGAATAGAAATGGATATATTTCTTTCTTTCCAATATGTATGTAATTTATTTATTTTTCTCATCTTGTTGAACTGGCTAGGGCATCCAGTATACCAGTAAAATGTTGAACAGGAGTGGTGAAAGAGTACATTCTTGTCTTGTTCCCAATGTAAGGGGTAAACATTGAACTCATTCACCACTAAGTATGAAGTTGTTTGTAGGTATTTTGTGATGTCCTTTGACAGGTTAAGAAATTCTCAGAGCACTGAGAACTGCTTTAGTTTCATTCTGATTCTCATTCAGTTTCACACATTTTGTTTTAATTTCCCTTGAGACTTTATCTTTGACACGTGTATTTAGAAGGATGCTGTTTAATATCCAACTCTTTGGGAATTTTCCAGGTATCTTCCTATTACTGATTGCTAGTTTATTGCCTTATGATCACAGAAACACTTTTTACACTTCTCACTGGTTCTCACTTGTTAGATTTGTTTATGGCCCAGAATATGTTCTATTTTGGTGAATGTTCCAGGTTCACTTGACATAAACATGTCTTCAGCTCTCTTCAATGGCCTGTTGTATAAAAGCCAGTTAGGTTGCGTTGGTAAATAGTGTTATTCAGGTCTTCTATATTCTTACTGATTTTCTGTTCAATTATTTACTGAGAGGAGTACAGGCAACTTCGACTTGAATTGTTGATTTGACGTATCTATTTTTCCTTTGAATTCTATCAGTTTTTGCTTCAGGTATTTTAAAACTATTTTTAGATATATTTACATGTTGAAATTGTTGCACCTTCTTGGTCAAATGACTCTTTTATCATTATATAATATTTTATTACTCCTGAAAGTATTTCTTGTTTTGAAATCTTTATTGTCTTGTGTTAATAGCCTATCTATCTCCCATCAGTTTCCTTTTAGCCTGTCTTTGTGCCTATACTGAAAATTGGGCATCTTACAGACATCAGGCAATTGTTATGTCAACCACTAACTTATTATTTTTACATTGAAAAATATTAGTGGTTTCCCTAGGGCTTAAAATATACATTTTTAATTAATCAATATTTACATTCAAGCAATATTATGTCACTTGACTTCTAGTGTATGGAACTCATAACCATATTTTATCAATTCTTCCCTCCAATCCTTTTTGCTGTTCACATCAAGCATTTTAATTTTACATATATTTAAACACATGACATTGCTACTACTTTGGTTATAAACAGAAAATTATATTTTAGAGCAATTTAAAAATAATGAAACTAAAGTATATTTATTCTGTTTCTGATATCCTTCAAATTTCATGTAGATACAGTTTTCTACTTGATATCATATTCATTCTGTCTGAAAAATCACAATTACTCTTTTTTATAGCGCAGTTCTGTTGGTAAGGAATTCTGTACATTTTATGGTATGATAAAATATTTATTTCTCCTTTATTTTTGAGAGATATTCCCTGAGTTCAGAATTCTTTGTTGATAGATATTTTATTTCAGCACTCCAAAGATGTCACTCCATTTTCTTTCATTGTGAATGATTTCTGATAAGAAGGATGCTGTAATTATTTTCTTTGTATACAGTGCTTGTCTTTTTCTCTGGCTGCTTTCAAGATTTTCTCTTTGTCTCTTGTTTTTCAGAATTTTGAGCCCAACATTCTTAGGAATGTAGTGTATGTGTGTGTGTGTGTGTGTGTTTATTATGCTGGATGTTCTCTGAGTTCTTTGTTCTGTGGTTTGGTGACTGTCATTACTTTAAAAAAATTCCTGACCATTATTTCCTTGAATATTTATTCTACACTGTTCTCTCCCTCTTCTAGTTTTGTATTTCAATTACATATATATTAGAATATTTGATATTGTTTCACAGCTCTTCAATTCTCATTTCTGATTTTTTAGTCATTTTTCTTATATTTCAGTTTGGGTAAATTTTGATCATCTATCTTAAAGTTTATTATAACTTTTTTCTATAGGATTTTCTATAGATTGGCACATTCTATCTATGAAACTAAAATTCCTATCCTCTCATTGTCTCTACTAACATGTTTCATCTCTAGACTAAATTGCTTATATTATCTTGGATGTTGACCACCTTTTCCACTAGAGCTTTAACATATTAATCATAGTTAGTTTCAATTCTGTTATATCTGAGTCTGTTTCTTCTGACTGTTGTATCTCTTGGCATGTTTTAATCTCTTGATTTTTCTGTTCACATTATAATTAAGAAAAAAACAGGAAAGCTTGTAAAGGATAATAAAGACAAAAGAAAATAATATTTATGCTTTCAAATGGGCATTCTTTCACCTTTTCTCCTGCTAGACTTATCATGTTAGGTTTGAGGTTAATTTGTTCAGAAGTAAAGGTGGGTTGTTTGGATATTGTTGTTACTATGGTTACTGTCAATGCCCCACAGGCTTCAAAGTCCTCTAATGATTTAGAGTGGGAATTTATTTGTCAGAGGTGTTTTTTTTAGATACCGTTCTTGTTCCTGTTTAGTTTAGTTACTGTTTCACATTCAGCTCTATGCCTTCCTTTTCTGCTGTGTCCCAGAGACGGTCTTTCTGCAGGAGCATTTTGCTGCTGATCGTTTTTGACTTTTGTTAGCCTGGTACTTAGTTGTTGGGTTATGGGGGAAAGCACATTCTCAATTACTCTTATTAAGCTTCAGTCTTAGGCAGGCACTCTTTCTCTGAGTCTTGAGAGTGTGGCTTTCTCACTGTCTCTGCTCCCCTATAGCTGTAGTTCTGGGTATGTTCCTGCCCTTTCCCCAGGGCTAGGAGCTTTGTGTCTGCTTCCTTCCACTATCATAAGGGTGATATTGTTTGTAATTCTTTCCTTCTGATTTAAGACTTTTGTTCTCTATGGAGGTAGCAGATAAGGAATTGTTTCCTATGTTTCCTGCAGCAGCTGCCTTCCCTTTGCCATCATTACAAGGGATGCTTTCTCAAGTTTCTCTTCAAATCTTTGGTGAGTTTCCAGTGAAGTCCATGGGGAAGCGCATGCAAGTGTGTGCATTTACATCCCCCATGGAGTCTGTATTCTGGTAGACCACATTTGGCCTTCTCAAGTTCTTTAACAATTTTCAAATATTTAACATTACTCCTCAGTGTCAAGCAGCTTCTGCCCAGATAATCGTCTAAGCATGTCCTTTCTCTCCTTGCAAGTTTGCATTGATTTCCTAGATTTCAGATTTCATAGATTTCAATTTGCATAGACTTCAGGTTAGTTTTTGTCTTGCAAACTTATGTCTCCAGTGGGTTCAACAAAAGTGGTAAATTTTCCACTTTGTTCAGCTATTTGTTTATTTCTGTAAGGGTGGAAACAATGCTCTTTCCAGTTTTATATGTCCCAAATAGAAATTAGAAATCTCTTGCCTGAATTTTTAAAAGATATTTTTGTTGAGTGTAGAGCTCCACATTCACATGTTTTTGGTTATTGTTTTTACAGTATTTCTTGGACGACATTATATTTGGCTTATGTTGCTCCTGACAAAATCTGCAATAATACTCATATTTGTTCCTCTGTATGTAGTAAATCTTTTTTTTCTCCTGTGAATTTTCTCTTCAGCAGTGGTAGTAAACAACTCAATTATGGAGTGTCTTGGTATTATCTTCCTGAGTTTAGTTTGCTTGTGGTTTTTGAGGTTCTTGAGTCTGTACATTTGTAATTTTCACCAAATGAAAAAAAATAGTCATTACATTTTTAAATATTTTTTTGTTTCTGCTCCATATTTGAAACTTTGATTACGAGTGAGTTAGATTCCTCAATATTTTACACACATCACTGAAACACTACTTATTTTATTCAGTTTTATTTTTCTGGGTCTCCTTAAATTTTAGTGGTTTCCATTGCTCAGTTTGCTGATCTGTTTTACTGTAAAATTAATCTTGTATTAATCCAATCTAGTGAAATTTTGATTTCAGACGTTATATTTTTCACCTGTAGATGTTTGTGTTATTTGTTTTTATCTTTCTTTCCTCTCATCATTATGTTCATGCTTTCTTTTACATTTGTATATGTACTGAGTATGTTGGTAACAGTCATGTTAATATCCTTGTGTGTTAATTCTATCACCTCTGCCATGTTTCAATTACTTTCCATTGGCTTAATTTTCCTAGTTATGAGTTAAATGTTTCTATTTCTTTGCATATATGGTAATATTTTATTGGATACCAGATTTATAAACTTTACATGATTGAATATTGCATTTTTCTTCTTTTCTTTTACTCAAACAATTTTACACTTGGTTCTGGCAGGCAGTTGAGTTACGTATAGATCAGGTTACTCATTTTAAAGTTTGTTGTTAAGTTTTAATAGGGTGCATCTGGAGTAACCTTCAATCTGGAACTAGTTTAGCCCTACTCCTGCAGTGTAGCCCTTCTAGGGTATTCAATAAGGCACACAACTGTGAATTCAATAAGGTCTCTCTACTCTAGCTTGTGAGAATTTACGTGACTCTCGGCTCCATGTGATTGTTGAGAATTTACTTTCACAGTATAAATGTGCAGATTGGTATTTGGCTGAAGATGCAATAGGACCTAAACACAGCTTTGTGAACATGTTTCTCTTCATTGATCACTCCTCTGTCAAACTCTGCCTTATAAATATCAAGCTGACTTGTCCACTGGAAACAACACTTTCTGTCTTTGACTTGGTGACACTGTTGGGCTCTGTCTGGATACTTACTCGCTTCCTCACAGTCTGGAAAATGATTTCAAGCAAAACGCCTGAATGGTTGCAGGGCTTACTTCATTTGTTTCTCTTATTTCCAGGATCACAGAACTTTATTGACTCTTCTTTGCTGCATGAAAACTTGTTTAATATATTTTTTCCAATTTTCTAGTTGTTTCCTCATGGCACGAAGCAGACATTTCTCTTTCACCAGCAAACTTGTCATTAAAACAAACCCTAGTGCCCTCACCCAAGCCAGGAGAGTTTTCTACTCTCTTTATAGTAGGAAGCTAGACCCAAATTAAGACGAATTTTCAAATATTGAAAATCCAGAAATCATAGATGTCTACTACTATGGCAACATCTATTTACTTTGTACTAAGCAATGTTTGCTTTTACTGTATTCAAGTGTCTACATTAAAGTGAAGACTGAAGGTTACTTGATTTCATGATTGCTGTTACTATTTCTAATTCTCCTACTTACTGCTACTACTACTATTAATGGAAACACTCCTATTACTAAGATGTGTAATCAGTAAAATCTGTATGATTCATGTTTGCTCCAATAAAATATTTTCTATCATTTTCCTCAAGTGCACAAGTATTTCTTCTGTTAAACATGATCTAGACACTTCCTATAACTAGCATGTTTCTTTACTCAATAACGGGAAAGACATTTGTTGTAGGCATGGGGGTAGTCTTTGAGATTAAAAAAGTATCTAATCTAGTTACACTATTAACAGATATAAGAAACCCATTTGTGGAAAATCAACTTAGATTGTATAAATTCATGATATTTTAAATGTTTAAGAAAAATATGGATTATGGAACTTTTCTTATTATTGAATTTGGCAGTTCTAAAAAAAATTGTTTTTATTGTCAGCTGGAATCTACCTGGTTTAATATGTTCAAATGAACCTAATTTTGTGTAACTAATAATTACTTCCTTCTTGTTTTAAATGTTTTTAAGTTTATAATCCAGGATATTACAGAAGGCACAGCAAACACCTGAAAGTAACAATGATGTTATGAGTATTTATAGATATTATAGCAATTTCGATATCACAGACCTGATGATGTTTCCATGTTTAGAAAATAAAGATCAAGTTATATAAGCTTAACTATATAAACACTGAAATGAGTCCAAAGAAACTTTGCTACATTTCCCTCTTTTACTTTTCTTTCCTACATATTTTTGTGATTTCCTATGTACCAAATAAGAATACGAGGCAGACTATCAGGAGAATTCTGCTGAAAAATGTATAGTTGGCTGCATAAAATAAGAGCTGGAACCTCACTATGTTATGTGTTTCCCTGTAGAATGTAGGCTCCATGAGGGCAGGAATCTGTTTAATTTTTTAAATTTTTCTATTTTTGATGTGTTTCAATGGGCTAGAACAAAGTCTTTGCTCAAAATGGGTACTTAACAATTTTTGGGAGGTTCTATTTATTGAATGAATAAATGTACTTTATGGAATACGATTTTTCATTCTAGACATATTCACAGATATCATCCACCCTCCCCCAACACACACACCAGGTTTTCTGGTTGGCAGACCCCAGTCTCTATGAGGTCATTATCCTGTTTGATGTCACTAAGGGAAAATAGAGGCACTTTACTTAACATTACTTGGCCTTTTTCAATATATACATATAACATAGCAGTATTGTAGTTTGGATAAAACACTATCTGAAAAGCATGTTCCTTATATATTTTCCAATAACTAGGAACATAAAGTCACAGTGTATTCTTAAAAAAAATCCTTTGGGAAAAATGAGATAGCATATATTTTACATAGATATAGAGACACACATAAGTCTCTCTATATTTCTACCAACTCTGCAACTACCTAATTTCCTATCTATTGTTTGTCCATCTATATCTAATTTTTACAAATGTAAAAGTTAGTCTATTTTTTCTCTCATAATTGTTTATTGCAGCAGTAGTGGCTGTTTTGTTTTATTTTGTGGCTTTTATTCTATTCTGAATTATTCTTTGACTCATAATATGCAGAGGAAATCAAGTATTACCACTGTAATTCACTAGTGCCATTATTTGAAAATATATGTAAGAAAAGACAGTTGTTAGGTTTGGGGAAAATATACAACAGTGACCATCTCTATAAGCACTTTTAGTTCTTTGTGAAATAGACGTTGACTAGATGAAAACCTTTAGAAATAATAATAATGATAATGGTAACGTTGCAGTGGGTTAGGCAACCACCTGTGCAGTTGAAGTATTGGATTTCCTATGAACGCGGGCAGGTAACCAGGGGCAGATCCCTTCCCTTTTATGCCCCGGCCTCTTCATTTGTACGATCATGATAAATGACGCTCAATTTCCAGGCAAAGTAGTTGAGGGAATTTGGCCTTACAATTGTGAGTGCTAAATAATAGATTTTTAAAGGGAGGTTCAATCACGTTTTTAAATTTTCAGCTTGTAGTGACAGTCACAGACTACTTTGCTTTTTGCCAGCTAGAGAAGTCTACCTGTGTCAAATTGCACATTAAGAAAATAATATACTAACTTTGAATGGTGGAATTACAATTCAGTTAAGCAGAGGTTTGGGGTTCGGAAGAATAAGCTGTTGGATTTCTCTCGTATCTAAGGACGGCTACTGGCATGCAATCTGGCCCCCTTCTCCAGGCCATCCAAACAGTGAGTTTTGGATATAAACTGTGTGATTCCCCACTGCTTAAAACCCTGTGAGTACATATTGTCACCTGGCCTTTTTGATCTAGAGAATAGTTCTCTAATGTTACCATCTTTTTCTGGCTATAAGAATTTAAGAAAAATGCTGGAGATGTTGCTGCACGAGACTGAAAATGATGTATTATACTGCAGTCTAGAAAAACATGAAACCACATACTAAGTATTTCTGACTTAGCAATATAAAATTAGTTTTCATTCCCGACAAGGAGAAGTGATTACCTCTCTAGTGCTGACACGCCTAATTTTTTTCACAATGGAATTTTTCTACCACTACTAATATGTTTCCCAAATGTATGTCACTAAGAAATATAATACGTTTTCCAAAGGGAGGGGGCAAGAAGGTAAGGAATGGTCAAGTGGAGCAAAAGGAGGTACAATTTCAAATACTTTTATTTAGAAACTTCGATGATTTACAAATTTTGAAAGTGTGTTTGAAGGTATATTTTAATACTTAAAATAGCTGACAGCTCAGCCAGCCATAAAATAATGCTCTGAGCCTCATTACATGGTTCTAGATAAGGGAAGATGGTTTCCCCTGTGCATGGACACCATGAATTCCCCAGGCTATTTATCAACAGGGCATAACTAGGATGAAACCCTTCAGCCACCAGATGCTCCAATATGCTGACTGCTGAGGCTGTGCTAATAATTGCCCTCCAGAGGGGCGAGAGATGCCTCTTGTTTTGACCATCTACTTAAGAGCTCTAAGCTCTCAATGAGGTCATCACAACAGAACTAACCACTAGTGCTAAAATCAGGAGAAATAAATATAGCCACATCCAAATCCTCTCCCTTCTTTGTTATGTAATATCTCTCTTCTTAAATACCTTTCCAGCCCCTAAATATGTCTCCCTTTCATGAATTAATGATCTGTATTGTTAGTTTAGAAATTAATCTGATGGCGTTTATTTTAATTCCATTTTAAATTTTTAAAAATTTTTACATATGATATTGAAGTACTTTATCTGCTATTTACCTTTTGACTATGTCTGCTGGATTGAAAGCTCTGTCACTTATAATTAATTCATTGAATGTCCGTGGAGTTCAAAGTAGGAATTGAAAACTTTTTCAGAGAGCTTACAACTTAATAGGTAAATCACTCACATAATTGAATCACTATAATGTTATATGTAATATGAGGGCTAATCTCAGAAACATATAAGAAAAAAGTGAAAATTTTGACTCTCTCCATTATATTTTCTCACACTTCTTAACATCTCCTAAATGGAGATTTTCCTGCGGTTGAGTGATGTATCTACTTCTGCTGTCTTATAATCACCTCAAAAAAGTTAAAATCTGTTACTGTGACAATTTTGAGCTCCATTCTGCCTTATGGACAATATTTTTACGATGTTTCATAGGTACATTGAAATACCCACGGTGAAAATTAGATACAGATGGAGAGATAATAGATAGGAAATTAGATAGCTGTCACTGGATAGAGATATAGAAAGGCATAGATTTATGTGTCTATATATCTATGTAAAATATATTTAATCTCATATTTCCCAAAGGATTTCATTTTAACAGCTTTAGAAGATATTTGCATTATACATAACTCAGGGCTATCCAGAAGATATCCTAAGGAAAATAGACAAAAAATCTTCAACAGGTACTTGACAAAAAGTTTACCCAAATGGCCAATAAACATACTAAAACTTGGTCAACATCTCAATATTGGTAAGCGTCAGAAAAATGCAAAATAAGCGTATACTATTACACTATTTTAGTATCCAAATGGCTAAAATTAAAAAGAGTGGCATTTCTAAGATTTGGTTAGAGTATTGCCAAAATAAACTCTCATACATTGTTGATGAGAGTGTAAATTGGAACCACTCCCTGGACAATTGTTGGCAGTCTCTACTGAAGTTTACCAGATGCATATCCTGTGACATAGAAATTCTCCTTAAGTATATACGCCTGAATACCAACAACAATACATACATAGATGTATCACAAATGTACTAGATGGTCATGTCAGTATTATTTACAAAAATCAACTGTGGGAAAAAAACATATCCAACCACAGTGGAATGGATGATTGTATTATAATTGTCCAAAGGAGTACTGATATATTTCAGTGGAAAAGAATGAGTTCTTGCTTTACGTAACAACATGAAAGAGTCTTCCATAAATAGTGTTGAGAGAAAGAAACTACAAGAAACTACTCTATGCCTTCTGTTTCTTTTAAAGTTCAAAAACAGGCAAAATGTATATAGTATTCGAAGTCAGGAAGGTAGTTACTTTTGTCTGGGTAAAGAAGGGGCAGTAAGTGGCAGCAGGCCTAAAGGATCTTCTGAGATCTTGGAATATTTATTCTTAATCTAGGGGGAGGTTACATAGCTGTGGTAAATTTATAATAATTCATCAAGCTCTACACTATAATTTTTTACACTTTTCTCTATATCAAATATCGATAAAAAGTTTATTCGACACAGGAGTTCATTTAATATATATGGTTACTTAAATGTTTAAGATGTAGTTAATCTCCATTATTGAAACAGGTTTTTAAAAGATGTATTTACTTAATTGGCAGTACTCAAATGTCCTTTCATTTGGATGGTATATATCTTCATTTCCACACTCCCGGCGCTCACACAGATTTATTGGAAATGTTCCTTTGGAAAATAGATCAGTTGTTACCACATTTTAAAATGATTGTTGAAATATTGGGCATTTCATATTTTCCACAAAGGGTAAAATTTTAACATTTCTAGCTCTGAGAGCACGTAATCCCTATATACTCTCAAGGAAGAAATCATTTGTTCATTTTTTTCCAGCATCATCTATTCATGAAATAAAATGAAAATCAAACTCTGTCTCATTATTTGATAGAATCCAGCTCTAATATTCCAGAAATATTTCAGTGCTCATGCTTATTTGTCCAAAATGCTTGGGATTGTGAAATACAGCCATTTTTCATCTTTTTAATGGTACTTTAGATATAATATGCTGGGACCAGCCCCATGGCCGAGTGGTTAAGTTTGAGCGCTCCGCTTCAGTGGCCTGGGGTTTCACCAGTTCAGATCCTGGGTGCGGACGTGGCACTGCTCATCAGGTCATGCTGAGGCGGCATCCCACATAGCATAACCAGGGGCACTCACAACTAGAATATACAACTATGTACTGGGGGGGGGGGGGTTGGAGAGAAGAAGAAGAAAAACATAATAACAATATGCTAATTATACAAAGTGTCTTACTACATTACACAGTATATACAGGTCATAAGAAATTTTTTAAATAGTGCAATATTCCAATATAGTAAGGTGAGGTTTATGACAAATATAAACATAAATGTGTTAAAATAATTTTATTAAATGCATTTTCTTTTATTTTGCTTATTAATTTGGTAAGGCACAGTTGCATTTTAAAACATATTGCGAATGAGAACTATATGTGTTTAAAACAGTAAATAATGTATACAGTTAATTTTCTATATGGTAGTTTTTAAAATCCTATCACCAAAATATTCAGATAAAGGCAGGATAGCTTTATTTATTTATTATTATTTTTTCTCAATTGGACCTATTACTTGGATGGCTTAGAAAGATCAATGTCAAGTATTGGCTGTCAAAACAACTATAGATTTTAAAAATTCTCTTCATTTCATAAAGAGTACTTCATAAGTTAGAGTATCAAATACAGAATTATAACCATCTGTGTCCTTGTACAGGTATATTTTTTTAAATTTCTCTCACTCTTAATTATGAATGAAATATTTCTCCATTGATATGTGAAGCATTTGTGAGCTAATTGAACAGTTCTATCCATAAAAGTTGTGTGTTCATTTTCCTCTCATATATCTGTACTGTGTATACAAAAACATACACAAAACTAACAAAAGTAACATCTTTTACTTTTACTGTTAAATTTTGTGCTCTATTTTTGGATGTTGACAGAGCTTAAAGTTTAAAGAGTCTTTTCCCATGTAATCATGCAGAAAAATTATAATTCTGTCACTTTTACTTCATTTGCCTGGATTCTTGCACTCTTTGTAACAATTCAATACATATTTCAAGAATGCAGTGAACCATTTTTCGCTATCTCACTGAAGGAGCAATATCCTTGTTCTCTTTCAAGATCCATTTCTTTAAGAAGCACATTCCAGCAACAGTTTCCAAGATATAAACATTAGAATTGCAGCACCCTATTTGACTATAGCCTGTGGGGAGGATTTCCATGCTTCAATGCAGTATCATATTCAAATTGAAAATAAAACTTTTAAAGCTTGAAAGGGAGTAAGGCAACTTGGTTGGGTTGTGACTACCATCTTGAATTAGATATTCTGACAACATGCCCATTTCTTCTTTTCAAGCTTCATTTTCCATTAAAATATAATCTGAGCAAGTCAAATGTGGACTGAATCTTAGACTTTTCAGAAATCCAGTTTATCTGTTCCAAGCTTGTAGCTTCCATTTACTTCAAAGACTGAAATATATAAAGAAGCTCTGTCTACATGATTAGTATAGGGAGGCCTTTAAAACAAGATATCATGTGAAATAGATAACTAAAGCCAAATGTCAATACACTTCTTCAGATATGTTCACCCGGCCAGTAGAGCCATGATTGCCAAGTGCTATATTGACATTATGTTCTATATCTTGGTAATGCAACGAATAATAATAATTATTATTAAAGACATGCAGATGCAAGAAATATGGTGATTTGCCTCATCTCAGAAGACAGGTGCCTTGTTGCTAGAGTTTCTATTTCTTAATTTTCTATTTTAATTATGCTATTGCTATTTAAGATTAATTTAAAGAAGGTAAAATTATGACATTAAATGAAGCGAAATCAACGTAAAATTTTATTATGAACAACGTAAAAATTTTAATATGAATGGCATTTCTCATTTTTTCTTTTATTAGTACAGCATCCATATTTTTCAAGGCCCGTGGAACTGGTGAGATATTCGTGGAAATCTACTCTTCTGTGACCACCCAGTGTTCAATGTAACTTGAATGAACACTCTCAGGACTAATTGTTATATTTGGCTTAAAATAGGTAAATTAGGATTTGGTTTTATCTCCTCTGATTTTTCTATTGACTTGTGCCGTATATAACCCAAAATCTTTCTTAATACGTAGCTAAATACCTCAAACGTTTCCAGAAAGAGATATGGACAGTTAACGATCCCCTAAGTGTGCTAACAACATTAACGTTAACCACGCCATCTAGAGTCATCTAGTTGAAGTCTGATTTAAACAATTGTTTTACTACCTGCTGAGAGAAAAATCCAGTGATAGATTTGTAAAGACCAGTATTTGAAAGAAAACTTTTCATGAAATATTTCCTTAGGAAATCCATTTTAGTCTCTAAAGTACTATAATCTGGAAAGGCATATCCTATAATTCTTGGAAACTTTTTTTTGAGGGTCATGTGTGAAATTGTATCTTAAAGACCATGGCAGAGGAAAAGCTAGACGTTAGCTGTTATGTGAGTAGACTCTACTCATGGAGAAAAAGAGAAGAGCGGTATTTCATAATATCTCTGTGATACAAGTAGAGTGGAGTTAGATCTTTATGGTTAGAAGAGTAGGCATTTCTTTTTCAGATGATCTCTGACTTTGCAAATAACTATATACTGAAAACAAGTTTTGAGAGGCTGTATATATGCCATTTAAGCCATATGTGTGGTACTTCCTACATATTAATTATAAATACAATTTAGGTTGGAATAAAAAAAGAATTTGTTAACTATAGTGCAAATTGGAAAACATATTTATATGAAGTGTTTTGCATACTCAAAAAAACCCCCACAAATCATTATTTGTGCTTATGCTATTACCTGCTATTTTCTTTCTTTTTTAAATTTCTCTTTCAGTACTGTGAATGATGAAAAGATACCCTAAGCAACCTCGATTCTTAGGAAAGTTACTTTTATTCTTGGTACCATATAGTCAAATTACATTTTACTAAGATCGAGAAATGAAGTTTTCCTATTTATTGTTAAATAGAATGTGTGCAGAAAGAATAATAATGCAAACATTTTAGAGGTGATTTCTTCATATTTGGGACACCATGTGTTCCTGAAGTTTGACTTAGACCTGAGATATTTTGCAATGGAACTGTTAGAATTTGTGAGACATCCAGTACAAGACCCTTGAAAGAATATTCTTCCAGTTTGTCCAGTGAAACTACTTTGATGGAAATTGGTGATGCATAACCACCGATTCATACAATGTTTTGCTTTATGATTTTGTCAGAAATAATCTCTAACCTGAATTATAGTGAAGCAGTCATCAGTGAAGTAAAACTATAATAAATGCGATTATTTTGATCGTTGTTTAGGTCTGTTTGCCAAACAAGACATTTTCAAGATTATCCAGCACCTAAAACAATTCCATATATCTTGGCCTTTATCATTGTTCCTGCCACATAAAAAACAATCAATAAAGGATAGTTTACTGAATACATGAGACAATAACACCTCTATATACAAGACAATGATCATGGAGATTATCTGGTTCTCTGATTTTACAGAGAGAGTTTATGACTTGGCTAAGGTCATACTACCAAAAACTGTAAAGCCAGTATTGGTAGGAATAACTAAGTACTGTGTGCATTCCACCATGTCACAGTCTCCCTAATTTATATTCTAATGCATTACATTAGAGTTCTACTAATTTTAGAGTAAATATATGTCCCAGGATGATTAGAGAGGTGCTAGTTTACATCTATTGCCATGATATAATTAATTAGCAGCATCCCTTTCACTCTAAAAAATGTCTACATTTGGACATTAAATTAAATAGCTGACAATTAATATTATGATATTGAATTCATGCTACTATTTACGTGTGAAGGTGTACTCTTAGGTTGAACCTGAACAAGAATGTACAATAATATCCAATTTTAAGAGCCACTTAATATAATGCAAAGAGCATGGACTTTGGAAACACACAGAAGTCAGGTCAAATTTTACATTGGTACATAGTACCCATGGTGTCTGGGGTAAGATAACCTCTCTTGGACTCATTTTTAATGTCCATAATATATGTCTTGCAATACCTGCGTTGCTATGTTATCTTGAAGACTAAATCAGAAAACATACTAAGTGTAGAGGCAACCAATAAATATTATTTCAATTATTTTAATATCTTTATTTTAAAAAAGATCTTTAGCATAATATGTTGGACTATTTATAGCACTGAATAACTCTTCAGCAGCTTAAATAAAAACA
This sequence comes from Equus quagga, assembly GCF_021613505.1. Classification (NCBI taxonomy): domain Eukaryota; kingdom Metazoa; phylum Chordata; class Mammalia; order Perissodactyla; family Equidae; genus Equus; species Equus quagga. The sequence goes on along the minus strand of NC_060277.1, from coordinate 37,430,117 downwards.
CTACCTACTGCTTTGGTGGAATCCATTTTGAGCTGAAATTAACAATTGCTCCACTTATCACAGCAAGGCATCCATTCTGCTAAAAATAACAGAAAGGGACATGCTGTATTCCAAAATGTATATTGGTTCACTTGAAACAAATGGATTTAAAATGTCTGCAATGCAGTAGCCTTCTAATTTCATTCTCTCATTTCCTTATAGATCATTGTTTTCTCTTATTTTTAACCAAAGCCTTAGAGTTTCTTCAGGAATAAGCTGTCATTCTTGACACAACATCCCCACTGAGTCCCCAGAAATTATTTTTTAAAGAAAAACATAATGTAAATGCTTTGCTCAGAAATTTCTTTAAAGTATTTTTTAAGTTTAAAATATTTAAGGTTTTTTATTTAGAAGATATCAAATATATGTGAGATATATGAAAACATAAATCTAATAAAATTGAAATGCAATCTCAAAATGCTTGTACAACTAGCAAGTGTTTTGAAATTAATATAAATGAAATTCATAATACATGTAAGTATTTAGTCATGAATTTACTGCAAATCATACTGCATTCTTTTGATAAATGTTTGTTGAAGCTAGCTATTTTTAGGGTATGAGCTTTGACTGACAGCATGCCTCCAGGGTCAGTAACTCTATGCATGTCCTATTTTTGACATAAATATTATTCCTTCCTCCTCTTAAAATACAGGTTCTATAGATGTTCCACTGAAAATTTCACACCCACCCTCTCCCCAGCCTGCCCCCACACGTATATGTGAGATTGTAAGTGAGGAACATGAGAGTTTATTGAATGTATGAATCTGGGGTACAGTGGAGATTTCAAGGTTAAAGGTACGAATTTAGAAATCATATACTTTTAAATGGTATTAAAGCCACAAGTTTGCAAGATTTTACTTAATCATTGAGTATGGATAGAGAAGGAAAAAGAATATAGAATCCAACATGACAGTCCAACATTCATATGTCTGGAAGAACAAGAAGAGCCAGAAAAGGTGAATAAAAAGGAATAGTCTGGGGGCCAGGCTGGTGGCATAGTAGTTAAGTTTGCCCTCTCTGCTTCAGTGGCCTGGGGTTTGTCGGTTCAGATCTTGAGCACAGACCTACACACTGCTCATCAAAGGTATGCTGTGGTGTCATCCCACATACAAAATAGAGGAAGACTGGCACAGATGTTAGCTTGGCAACAATCTTTCTCAAGCAAGAAGAGGAAGATTGGCAACAGATGTTAGCTGAGGGCCAATCTTCCTCACCAAAAAAAAAAAAAAAAAAAAGAATGGACTGGACTATTAATTTTAGTTCTGACATGTAAAGAGCTTAGAAGTTCTCACTCCCAACCGTAAAATAAGAAAAATAGGGACAAACATAAATATACACTTTTCTTGGTCTAATCTGAAACTAAAGTTGCGGGGCAAATCACTATCCCCAAATTTACAAACATAAGCAAAGCCACAGAGATACAGCCAAGGTTTATGTGGAGCAAGAGCCTCTGGATAGGTCAATAGAAACTTAAATGGAAGAAACAAAGCAGTGGTAATTTTGATGACTAGCTGGAGACTGAATGTGGAATAGCATGAGAGTGAAAAAAGTACTGAGCGCCATAGATTTAGGGTGTCCCTCTGTTTTGTGGGCTTTGCCTCCAGGAAATCCAATAGGTTCTCATAATAAAGATATGAGAAAGACTCTGTCTGGCTCTGGCAAGGAGAAAAGAAGAATAATCATTGAAAAATATACCCAGAAGTTTCTCCATAACAAAATCCAAAGGAAAAGACCTTTCTAGAGCTTCATCCCTTTGGGGGTAGTGTATTCCTCTATTCCAGTCCCTGATAGCCTTTCTGTCTCACCTGAGGGGGCCAGGAACAAAGTCCATGGGAGTTAAGACTTTAATGAAATCATATGGTAATCCTACCACCAGAGAGTGAAGTAAGCGACTGAGGAGGAACAAAGGCTATAATACCAGAGGAACACTTGTGAAACGCTATGGCCCTAAGGCACCAAAATGAAAAACAAACAAACAAAAACCACAGTCTGAAGACTACACTCAGATACAACACAGATGTCGAAATTATTATGGAGGAAATTTAAAATAATTACGATTAATATGTTAAGGGCTCTAATGGACCAAGTAGACAGCATGCAAGAACAGATGGGTTCTTGCCCATATATTGAACAGAAATCAAAACTATTGTAAAATAAATGAAGAATTTCTTGGATGATTTCCTTAGTAGAATTGACACAGTGAGAGAAAGAATCAATGATCCTGAATATAGGTCAATGGAAACTTCCAAAACTGAAATAAAAACAAAAACAAAAAAAGAAAGAACAATATAGGCCAAACAAAAACTGGGCCAATTTAAAATGGTGTGATATACACATGATTGGTATACCAGAAGGAAAAGAAAGAGAGAACAGAGCAGATGAAAAATTTGAAGTGACAATAGCTGAAAACTTTCCAGAAGTAATGACAGACAACAAATCAGATAAAGGGAGTTCAGAGACCATCAAATAGGAGTAATAAAAACAAAACAAAATAAAAAACCACTTAGGCATATCATACTGAATAAAACCAAAGGAAAAAAATCTTGAGAGAAGATAAGGGTTGGAGAGTGACACCATACATGTAGAAGAATAAAGATAAGAATTACAACAAATTTCCCATAAGACTCAAGAGAAAACCAAGAAGAAAAATCTGACAAAATTGAAAATCACTGACTTTTTTTGGACCCATTAGAGAACTAAAGTTGCAGGTAAACCAGCATCCCAGAATTTAGAGATACAAGGTAATCTAGGGAATCACAACCAAGAACTGCTTGCCTACAGCAGAAGCTGTTGGATCCATAAACTGGTAGGAACACTTAAATGGTAAATTTGGTGAATTGCTTGAGACAGCGGGTGGACAAATTTGAAAGAGACCTCTTGGGGACTGAAGTTTTAGGGGGGCATAACATTTTTATTGATATTATTTCCAGGAAACACAGTAGATTCTCATGGTGAGAAGTCAAGAAAGAGCCCCTCCTGGCTGTCAGGGGATAAGAAAATTTCTGAGATCTTAAATTTTCAAAGATGTTCTTATTTTACTCTTAAATTAGAATGCTTCCTTGGATCGGCATAGAATTCTTTCCCAATTCAAATTTAATTTGACCAATATGACCTACATCGATTGCCTAACATGATAGATTCTGGTTGGGTTTGGCCATCAGCTGCACTGATGGGAGATGCAGAGGCGGGGAAGAAAGTGAGAAGTGAGTATCCCTGTATGCAGTAACAGAGTAATGGTCCCTCAAAAATATCCACACCCTAATCCCTGAGAGTTGTGACTATGTTATCTTAAATGGCAGAATAGACTTTGCAACGTGATTAAGGTTAAAGACCTAGAGATGGGAAAAGTTTATCCAGGTGAGCCCATTCTGATCGTATGAGTCTTTAAAACAGAGAGACTTTGCTGATGAGAGTTTCTCTGTTTTAAATGTTACAGCAGAGGAAGAGTCAGAGATGTGACATCACAGGATGGAAGAAGGCAGCCACAAGCCAAAGAATGCAGGCTTGAAAAAAAATAGTTGGAAACGACAAGGAAATAGATTCTTCCCTAGAGCCTCCAGGAAATAATGCAGCCCTGCTAATACCATGATATTAGCCCAGTGGGGCTCATATTACATCTCAGACCTACTTTATGACAGTTTCATGAACATACATCTAATATGCAGACCATGAACCTGAGCTGAATTTTTAAAAATAAAATGTTTTAACGAAATAAAAATGTATATTTAAAGTCCATAACAGTTCTTGTTTTTATTTAGTGAGGAAATTTTGTTGTTTGAAATTTTTCACCCATACCTAAGTCTAACTGAGTCATTTCTCAAATAAATTATTGACAAACGAGCACCTGAAAAGATGTTCAAAATCATTAATCATTAGGAACATGTAAGTTAAAACCAAATGATACTAGCAAACAGACTCCAGAAACACATAAAAAAATTATATACCATGGCAAAGTAGAGTTTATCCCATGAATCCAAGGTTAGTTCAATATATGAAAATTAATCAATGTAGTATACTATACTTGTAGAATAAAGAACAAAAAATACATGATAATCTCAGTAGACACAGAAAATGCATTTGATCAAATTCTTCAATCTGATAAGAGACTTCTACAAAAAACCTGCAGTTAACATCACACTTACTGGTGAAAGAATGAATACTTTCTTCCTAATATTAGCAACAAGATAAGGATGTCAGCTCTTGACATTTCTGTTCAACCTTGTACTGAAGGTTTTCGCCAGGTCAGTTGGGCAAGAATAAGAAATTAGAAGTAAAACTACAAAATCTGATTATAAGGAATTTAAAAAGACCTAAATAAATGTGAAGACATTTGAGGTTTTTGTATTGAGAGACTTAAAATTGTTAAGATGCCAGTGCTCCCCCAATTTTTCTACAGATTCAATGCAATTTCTATCAAAATCCCAGCTGCCATCTTTTGCGGAAATTGACAAGCTGATTCTAACATTCGTATGGAAGTCCAAGGGATCCAGAGTAGGCAAAACAATCTTGAAAAGAGAAGAAGAAAGTTGGAGAACTCACATTTTTGATATTGAGACTTACTGCAAATAAACTGTGAGTAAGCCTGTGTGGTATTGGGATAAATACACATATATAGAGCAACAGAATACAATCCAGAGTCAAGAAATAAACTCATGCATTTATGGTCAACAGCTTTTCAATAAGAGTGAGAAAACAATTCAATGGAGAGAGAACAGAGTTTTCAACAAATATTGCTGGGAAAACTAGATATTCACATACAAAAGAATGAATTTGGACCACTCCTCCCTCGTACACAAAAATTAACTCAAAATGGATCAAAGACCTATAAGCAAGAGCTAACACTGTAAAACTCTTGACAAAAACATAGGTTTAAATTTTCATGACCTCAGATTAGGCAATGGTTTCTTAGCTAGGACACCAAAATAACAAGCAATCAAAGAAAAAATAGGTAATTTGAACTTGGTAAAAATGTGAGATTTTTGCATTTTAAATGAGGGCACTCTAAGAAAGTGAAAAGTCTATCCGCAGAATGGGAGAGTATTTTCAAATTATATAAATGATAATGCTCAAGAATTCAGTATATATATATATATAGAACTCTTAAAACTCAGCAATAAAAAAACGATTAAAAAATGAATGAAATATTTGAATGGATATTTCTCCAAAGAAGAGATACATGTGGTCAAAAAGCACACGAAAAGATACTCACTTCATTAGTTATTAGGGAAATATAAATCAAAACTAGAGTGAGATACCATTTCATATCTACTAGTATGGCTATAAAGGAAAGACAATAACAAGTGTTGGTGGGGATGTGGAGAAATTAGAACCCTCATACACTGAGGGTGAGATTGTAAAATAATGCAGTCACTTTGAAAAAACCTTTGGCAGTTCCCCAAAAAGTTAAACATAGAGTTATTGCATGACCCATCTATTCTACTCATAGGTACAGAAAAAAGAGAATTGAAAATCTATGCCTACACAAAAATTTGTATATACATATTTAAATAAGTATTATTCATAATAGCTAAAAAGTAAAAACTCAAATGTCCATCAACAAAATGAGATATAACCATACAATGGAATATTATTCAGCCAAAAAGGTGAATGAATTGCTAAGACATATACAACATGAGTGAACCTTGAAAACATTATAAGTGAAAGAAGTTAAATATAAAAAGAGCATATATTATAGGATTCAATTTATATGAAATGTTCAGAATTGGCACTCCATAGGGATGGAAAGTATATTAGTCGTTGCTAGGGACTGGGGTAAGGGAGGAATGGAAAGTGACTGCTAACGGGTACAGGGTTTCCTTTTGTGGTGATGAGAATATTTTGGAAATGGGTAAGGGTGGTGATTGACAACTCTGTAAATATGCTAAAAACATGATTTTACACTTTAAAGGGAAAAATTTTATAGTATGTGAATTATATCTCAATTAAAAACAAAATTATGAGGAGAAACATTATGTATATGCATGGATAAAAATAAAAGGAACAGCAAGAATAACTTTTAAAATCATTTAAAAAACCATAGTGAGATACCTCTGCACATCTATTTTAATGAATAAAATGAAAACGACTGCTCCTGTTAAGTGCTGGAGATGATGCGAAAAAACTGAAGCTCTTCATATGTGGCTGATTGGAATGGAAAACGGTACAACTTTGCAAAGTTTGGCAGACCCTTGAAAAGTTAAACTTACATCAACTGTATGATCCAGCTATTTCACGCCTAGATGTTTACCTAAGAGAAATGAATACATAGTTGCTTTACTTGTAATAGCCAAAAAACGGAAATGATCCAAATGTCAGCAGCCGAATGGATGTACAAATTGTTGTATAGAAATACAGTGGAATACTATTCAACAATAAAAATAAATGAACTATTGAACATGCAACATTATAATTGAATCTCACAGTAATTATGCTGTGTGCAAAAACAGAGTCACAATCAAAGAGTGCATGCTATATAACTCTATTTATAAACAGTTCTAGAAAACACAATCAAATCTGTAGTAACAGAAAGCAAATCATTGGTTGTCTGGAGCTGACAGAGAAGAAGTAGAGATTGCAAAGGGGAATGTGGGAAAGCTGGGGGATTTGGCGATGCGGGATGTGTGTATTTTTGCTGTGGTAATGTGTCTGTACGTGTGTGTATGTGTGTGTGTGAAAACTTTTATATAGTACAACTTAAATATGTGTAGTTCAAGGATATTATTTGTACTTCAATAAAACTATTACCATTTTTACTTCACTGAACAGCTTTTAATGCATTGATCCATTTTCTATGATTTGGAGATACAATATAACATAATAGTAGCAAAAAATGTATTCTAAGGCATAAGATATATGCTGAGTAAAGGCAGTGACTATGTTTGTCTTGTCAACTTTATATCCCAGAATTTGTCACTTTACCTCATATTAGGACTCATGTGTTAAAAATTTGTTTCATCATATTTTTTTTTCTTCTAATACTAACAAACCACCTGGGGATAACTTATCAGGGATCACCTTGGCTCTGGAACTCACTTACAGGAATACAGATGTGTCCAGTAATGAAGCCATAAGGTTTTTACTATTTCAACCTATGGCTAGAAACTCCACTCAGAAAAGTGTGTCTATAACTGCTAAAAAAACAAAAACAAAAAGAAACTTTAAAAAGGGCCAAGCATTTAAATTGGTAGCTTGCTGAGACATTTAAAAGCAAATAGGGTAAAATAAAAATTTTAAAAAGTAGTTTTCATGTGAGTAAAAACTGAATGCAATTCTTAAAAATAGGTAACCTGAGTAACACACCGTTTCTTAAACAATTCTGTCATTACCAAAAATATTTATTGAGTATCTACTATGTGCCAAGAATTATACCAGTCACTCAATAACAAAGAAACAAAAATCTAAAAGTAATTTTCTATAATTTCTTGTTCCTATGAATTTTGATCATTATTCTTTTTAAGGACTATAACAACATAAGTTAGTCAAAGATTACTATCTGTACTAGATATAGGAATAAACCTCATAGAAAGTAAATGTGTATTTATCAAATTTAACAAGTATTCATTCAGTCTTAATAAAATGACACTTTTCAAAGTGTTGGATATGTAGCTATAGACAAAAAGAACATGGAATCCTACTTACAGTAATTTACATTATGGTAAATTTCTTGTAAATCCAATTGTGTGTCCATGAAATTTCTATCTGATGCTAGTATGTGTGTTTAAAGCTGATCTTTCAGATATTTGTCTCTTCAGATATACAGTCTTATGCTTGGAATATGAAAAAAAGGTTTTTTTAATTGAGTTATATGTCGAGATTTAGAACTCTTTATCTCAATGATGAAGACAAGAAATGGACTCAAGTCGTACAAAATCTCACTTTTATTTTTATATCAACCATTCTCCATATGGACTTCTCTTACAGAACCTCTAAAACAGAGCTGTGGATGCGAGTTTACAAGTATTTCTCCCCTAGTAGACACTAGGTTCCTTGATAGATCTTTGTAACTGAACTCTCTGGCAGGACCAAGCCCCAAGGGGTGAACAACCTGTTTTTCAAGTAGCTTAGCACAGTGTTGCAGATCTGGAAAGGCAAGGCACTGGAAGGCATATCTAGAGAGATGGATCATATTTGAGTTAGAATTATTATTTAAATCCCCCAAGTTCTATTTTTGGACGTGAGGGTGAGAAATTTACTTAGAAGCTAGGTAAGAGATTTTATGTAATTACATATCTTTTTTTTCTTTTTTTTTTTTGAGGAAGATTAGCCCTGAGCTAACATCTGCTGCCAATCCTCCTCTTTTTGCTGAGAGAGACTGGCCTTGAGCTAACATCCATGCCCATCTTCCTCTACTTTATATGTGGGACACCTACCACAGCATGGCTTGCCAAGTGGTGCCATGTCTGCACCCAGGATCCGAACCAGTGAACCCTGGGCTGCCGAAGTGGAGCGTGTGCAATTAACCGCTGTGCCACCGGGCTGGCCCTGTAATTACATATCTGAAATGCCAAGTATGTGACCTGACACTCAGTAGACAAAATATTAATGGAAGTTTTTTTGGATGAATGAAAATACAATAGATTTTATTTTACATACTATGGATATCAACCTCAATTCATTGACTGTATTTTAATTAATTTTAGTTGAAACAAAACTTGTAACATGACAATTTAAACAGAGAATATATAGAGATCATTCATTCAAATAATTTAATATGTTAAATTTTCCATACAGTCCTCCATTTTAGATCACTTTTTAAAAAATGCCTTTTATCCCTTTTTGCTATAAATATAATCACATTACAATGAATGTTATTATCAAATTAAATTTTCAGGGGAGATTGATTAGATGTTTGGTTACATCAAGAACAACAAATTGGTAATCACCACTCCTTTTTTACAATGCTCTATAGAAGAACAAGGAAGAGAATTCATTGTTGAATTAATAAGATGACCTTGGGGGTGAAAGCCCTAGGAATAAAGATGCATATTTGGAACAGTAACTTGTATAATTTGCATTTACAAAGTGGGTAAATAATGATACATTAAGGCCATAACCTCTTAGATTAATGAAAGAATTATTTGCTTCATTTGGATATTACAGACTCATTTCTTCAGTCATGATTTCTCTTAGCTTTTCTTGTGTTCATGGTTGATTTCATTTAAAAGTGCTGTTTCTTTGCATCCAAAAATGACAACAAACTAGTATCTCCAATAGAATCTAAGAACGAAAGACAGGGGAGGAAGTCAAAAGATAGATATTATGGAAGACGTATTGAACTTAGTGTAAATAAGAAGATTCATGTAAGCCAAGAAGAAAAAATTTTGCTGACATTAATCAAACTTTTAAACCACCTAGATGTTTTTCTGACTAGGTATCTGGGAGGGATAAGATGCTATCCCAATGTTTTTATAAAGTTCACCTTCTGAATGTTGTCAGAACTTTTTTGCACTCTTCTATTTAAAATTTATGACTCTAAAGCCACAAGGTAATCTTTGACCACTGGGGAATTCCTTTTGAAAAACAATATGGTTCATAAAATTATATTCAGTCACTAATAAGATTGATTTTTTTCTATTTTGTTCTATTTTATTGGAGATCACTTAAATAATTAGTAGGGAATAGGGAGAAAATGTTGCTTAAATTATTTATTAGTCTTTTATTTTTTGAGGAAGATTAGCCCTGAGCTAACTACTGCCAATCCTCCTCATTTTGCTGAGGAAGACTGGCCCTGAGCTAGCATCCATGCCCGTCTTCCTTTACTTTATATGTGGGACGCCTACCACAGCATGGCTTGCCAAGCAGTGCCATGTTCGCACCTGGATCCGAACCCATGAACCCTGGGCCGCCGAGGAGCAGAACGTGTGAACTTAACCACTGCGCCACCCCCCTATTTGTAAGTCTTGAACACACTTGTCTACTATAGAACATGGTCTCAGACTTCAGTCTTTTTGGTGAGCCAATACCTTCTAACAAACAACCATAGCATGTGCCAAAGTCAAATAGATAGTCTCAGAATCTTCAGCTCAATTTTATATTTATGGTGAATTACTTGAGTTCATTCGACACTTTTTTTTCCAGAATATATTGATCAGATTGAATGGATTTGGGCGAAAGTTTTCTTTATTTTTTATTTTATTTTATGTTTTTAGTGAGTAACAGTAGTTTCTTGATGTTTCAAGTTATGTGTGATCCACACGTGGACTATTCTAAGCATGAGTTATTTAATTCTATTATTTTAAAAATTCACGTGGATTATGATGTAGTTACTTAAAAATAGGAAGACAGACTGATTCACAATTTTTACTACATATAGTCTTATGTGATCCTCTTGTTTCTGCTACAAATATTTCACTATATTAATTTAAAATAATAAGAAATTTCAAATAATGAATCTTATACTCATGAAAGATAGTTGACTAAGGGTAGTGATAGTAGCATGAAAATTCTTGGAAAAGATGTTAAGTACTTTTAGCAACTCAATTCTTAGGAAAGGTCTTTAAAACATCTCGGTAATCAAAATGTAATCTAGTATTATTCTGTTAGTCTCCTTTGGTCAGGGATTACTTCAACTACAAAAAATTTATCCTAATACTCTGTCTGAGTGTAAATAGTCAGAGTCGAAGAATAAAAAATCAAATAGACTTTGATAAATTTGGTGGATAAATTTTCAGGAAGATGAGTGTGTTTTTTATGAACTGTAAATGGAAAAGGGAGCATCATCTTCCTTGTCAGCATCATCTTCCTTGATGTCTCCGGGACTCTTGCCTCCTGATGAGCTGCAGTAAATAAATGTGCAAATCAATATCTAATTTATTTTTTATTTTGTTGATTGCTGCATACTCTAAAACACATTGTTATTAATAGTAAAAAATATGACTTTAAAAATAAGCATGAGGATATTTATTATTCAAATTATCATACGTAAGCTGCCTAATACAGTTATTAACACAGTCCCCTAAGGCAGCCTTCATCATCTCTTTATATTCACTCGCTATGCGTTAATTATGAGTGGGAATTAGATATATGTTATGTCAGTTAAGCAAAAATTACTTTGAATGCTTCCTAACTTTCTGCTCTGACATATATAGATCTTACCAACTATTCAATATAGAAATAATTCAGGATTACTTTACATTGCTCTTATAATTAACAGAGTTTATGGAAGCACAAGATGTAAGAAGTATATTTTCAACATACTTAAACATAACATCATCTATAATTACTGACTTTTTTAGATGAATCCCAATCAGAAAAGAAGAAATATTTAGCAATTGTCTTTTAAGTTCTTTATTGTGAACTCCGAGCAGAAAGGTGAATAACTGTTCCTCAGCATCCAGTTGTTCGAAAGAGCTTAGGGAAATGTGTTTTTAACGCATTAAACATCTCATTTGAGCCTTTTCTCCAGTCTGTGGTTTATTTTACCTTTCTGCACCTTACTGCCCTTCTATCCGTTTCCATTACTTGTCTTAAGACTTTGTTCTCCTGACTGCTTTAACATTCTCCCTATGGGACCCCAAATTTCTCTATGGGACCTCACATTTCCTCCTCCCAACAAGAGAAACCCAGCAATGCTGCACCAACCCAGTTTGGGAACCTAAACTTTTGTGATTTATTTTGCTACTTTGCTTCCATTACACTTTAATCTTATGGGTATTCTTTACCCACTCAGGATTTTATTCTACATGCAGATGGTGAGAAAAAGGAAAATAATTAGGTCGTGTACAATGGTATTATTAAATCTATCCCCCAAAGGTTCTGGAAGTCACTAGTTTATATGAGCCATCTATTTTCAACAAGAAAATAATTCTTATTTTCTAGAGATTTTTAATATATCATCACTTCAAATAATTTAAAAGTGAAATTAATTTGTAACAGATTGTGTCAAGTTGTGTTATATAATCTCTCTGATTTACAATAAGGTGTCTATCTTTCAAAAATGAGCCATTCATCTTCAGTCTATATAAAAAAAATGGGTTAAAATAGATTACACTCAAGCAAAATTAATTGTTTAATCATACCCTGTAGTGGGCTGAATGGATTCTCCAAATATGCATGCCCACCCAGAACCTCAGAATGTGCCGTTATCTGGAAGTATGATCTTTGAAGATGTAATTAATTAAATTAAGATGTGCTCATACTGAATTAGAGTGGGTTCTAAATCTAATGACTGGTGTCCTTACGAGAGGAGGGGACACACAGGGACACATACACAGAAAGAAGGTCATGTGACAGCAGAGGACGAGTTGGAGTTATGCTGCCACAAAACAGGTATTGACTGGGGTCCCAGAAGCTAGAAGAGGCCAAGAAGAACTGTTCCCTAAAGTGTTTAGGGGGAGCATGGCCCCATTGACATCTTGATTTTGCACTTTTAGCCTCCAGAACTGTGAGGGAATAAATTTCTATTGCTTTAATCTACTTATTTTGTGATCACTTGTTACTGCAGCCCTCGGAAACTAATACACATCCATAATATCTAGTGTAAGGTGCCAAGTCAAAAACAGGAAATAAAGTGTATAGAAAGAGTTGTTTATCATTAACCTGAATATGTTTGGAAAGTAAATTCATATTAAGCCATGAAATTGTGACAATTTAGATAAGGATAACGCTTTAAAAGAAAGAAAAAAATATACAGTCTGAAAAAAAACCAGGGTGAATTTGATTTGGAATAAGTACAGAATAATATTTCCCGAATGTAATTTCTCTAAACTCTTATGGGGCTGGCCCATAGCTGAGTGGGTAAGTTTACACACTCTGCTTCAGTGGCCCAGGGTTTGCCAGTTCGTGGACCTACACACCACTCATCAAGACAAGCTGTAGTGGCATCCCACATAAAAGAGCTAGAAGGACTTACAACTAGGATATACAACTATGTACTGGGGTTTTGGGGAGAAAAACAAAAAGAGGAGGACTGGCAACAGATGTTAGCTCTGGGCCAATCTTCTTCACCAAAAGAGAAAACAAACAAACAAAAACCTAAACTCTTAAATGAATTATCCAGTCAAATATCTCAATATATTTCATATATTTAAAGTCTTTCAGCAAACGCTTTGTTTTCTCTGGATGATTTTAAAATTTATTATTATTTTTATTATTATTTTAATCTTTCACAGTTTTACTATGATGTTCCAAGGTGTATGTTTCTTCGCCTTTTCTAACTGGGAATACCTAGAATTACTTGAACTTGTTTTTTGATGTCCTTTGCTACTATTGGAAATTCCTGAGCAGTATATCTTCAAATGTTGCTTTTTCCTTTTTCTCCATCTCTTTTCTGACACCTCAGTTAAATACAAATTATATAATTTTACCATGTGCCATTTAAGTTTTCCACATTCTTTTCTGTATCTTTCATCCTTTTCATTTCTTCATGCTCTGACCTACATATTTTCTACTGACCCATCTTCCAGTTCACTGATCCTTTCTCATACTGTTCCAATTTGCGTTAAATCTACTATGTTATTAATTCCTATTAATGTATTTCAGATGTAGATTTTTTAAGTTTATTGATTTTTCTAATAAAATTCTCCGCCTATTCACCTATTTTCTTTAGTGTTAATCACAATCATTTTAAGACTGTGACACAGACCTCTACTTTCTTGATTATTTATGGGTCTGTTTATACTTTTTTTAATAATATCTTGATTTTTAATCAATTGATACTCTCCCTTGTCAGACCTGGTGTTTTTTTATTTACTACTCACTTTTGTCTATAAAAATTGTGTGGGGGCTGTGAAAAGTATTTTATCTCTCTGTATAAATGATTTACTTTTCTTCTGGCAGGCAGTTAGTGTGATCCAAGCAGACATTAAGGTGATTTGAGGCTGAATTTTAGTATTTGTGAGCTGGCCTATTTCTGATTTGCTCTGATTCTTAGCTTCTTATACTTCAGGGATCTAAAATGAAAGCTTGGACTATTTGCTTGGTTTCTTAGTGGTCTGTGAAATCCAATCCTTGTCTCCTTAATATCATAAAACTGCAAAATGCTCTATTTGGCTATTTAGCTTCTCAACTGTCACTTTTTGCATGGGTACTTGGCCCCTGGCCCTGTACAGCTAGATTTGGGGATGCATTTGTCTGTCTTCTCTTTTCTGTGAGATCACGGTCCCTCAAGTTTTGGCTTCCTTGCTTGGTCAGATGAATTCCAAAAGATAGTCTTTTGTACTTTTATCCAGCTTTTAATTATTTTCATTAGGAAGATTTGTCTGATACAAGCTACTTTTTCATATCTGGAAGCAGAAGTCACGTTAAGAACACCAATATTCAGTCTAAGAATAAAGAGTTTTACAAATTTCTTAGGAATTTTTAAGCAAAACTGCAGTTAAGCTGTCACTAAACACATGAATGTGCCTGTCGGAAACTAGCCCGCTTATCATTAGGTAATAGAAGTGTCACTGTCACTCTGCTAAATTGAAAGAAAGTCTTTTACAGTAATAGGTTCTCTTGACTTTTGTTTATGGTCCCATGACGAAAGGAATCATTCGCCAGTCATCATGTTTACTGCTTTTGAATGGAAAAAAATGGTAACTATTTTGAAGAGCCACCTTTATCACATACTAACTTTCCATACATAAATGGGTTTTTATACTATCTCTATCTTGATTGTGCAATGATCAAAGTTGTTTCTTTCAACACAAATACCATGCTAATGTCATTTTAAATAAGCTTTTAGCTTAATTTTTGGAAATTAATGCAAAGATAGCAGACATACCTGCAAATCTTGTAAAGTAAAATGTCAGTCTTCTCCTACTACCTCCTCTCTACTATTCTATAGCCAGATTTTTTGCATGTAGTGTCAATTATATTTACCAATTTATCGGATATCCCCTGGAGAGATCATATGCCTGTATATAGAATTGGTATTTGTTTTTGTTTGCATAGAAATATAAAAAAACTTTTGTTTCTGCTAATTGATAGTAGCTTATGTTCAACTGTTTCTTGCTTTTTCATGTAAGAATGAATGTTAATTATTATTTTAGAAAATTGAGAAAACTGACTGTGTTGTAGTTGCTGTTCAAAGAACTTCACAGGTATCAGTTCTTGTTTTGTTTTTAAGGCTTTATTTTTTCAGAGTAGTTTTGAATTTACAACAAAATTAAAGGAGAGGTACAGAGATTTCCTATATAACCCTGCCCCCACACATATATAGCACCCCTATTATCAACATCACTTATTAGAAAGATACTTTTTTTTTCTTTTTTTACCAAGGATGCACCTACACTGACACATCATAGTCGCTCAAACTCCGTAGTTTACTTTAGTGTTCACTCTTGGTATTGTGTATTCCTTGGGCATGGACAAATGCATGACAACATAAGTCCATCATGATAATACCATACAGAGTATGTTCACTGCCCTAAGAATACTCTGTGCTCTGTCTACTCACACACACCTCCAGCCCCCACAACCACTGATCTCTTTATTGTCTCCCTATTTTGGTCTGCACAGAACATCATATAGCAATCATACAGTGTGTAGTCTTTTCAGATTGGGTTTTTCACTTAGTAATATGCTTTGAAGTTTCCTCTACATCTTTTAATGGCTGGGTAGGTCATTCCTTTTTAGCAGTTAATAATATTCCATCATCTGGATGTACCACAGTTTATTTATCCATTCACCTACTGAAGGACATATTGATTACTTCCAAGTTTTGACAATTGTGAATAAAGCTGCTTTAAACACCTGTGTGTAGATTTTTGCATAAACATAAGTTTTCAGTTCCTTTGGGTAAATACCAGGGAGCACAATTGTTGCATCATATGGTAAAGTATGTTTAGTTTTGGAAGAAATCATGACTGTCTTCTAAATTTGCTGTATCATTTTGAGTCCCGTCAGCAATGAATGAGAGTTTCTGTTGCTCCACAACTTGACCAACATTTGGTGTTGTCAGCATCACAGATTTGAGCCATTCTAATAAGTGTATAGTGGAATCTTGTTATTTTAATTTGCATTTCCCAGATGATAGATGATAGAGTGTATTAATTCTTTTAACGTCACAAAAGTTGTCTGAAGTATTTATCATTTTATCTATGTTATAATTGAGGAAAACTGAGGCACAGAGTGTTGAGTTAACCAGCCAAAGATTACATGACTTAATGAGGAGTAGAGCCAGAATTTAAATCTATGTAATTTGGTTCTAGCATTTGTGCTCTTAACTACAACCATATAACTTGAAGATTATTCCACTTAAATATTTATGGAATACTGGTATTTTTAACCATTGTGTAGTATTTCACAAACTCTATTAATGATACTTTTGACTATCTTATCTTTTGCTGTTTTCTATTATAAGCGATGATTTTCCTAATACTTACATCATCCCCTATGTGTGTGTTTTTATATGTTAAATTTTAGAAATGAACTTATTGAATCAATGGACCTCTGACATTTAAAAATTGCATCAGTTTGTTTTAATTCCCATAGCTTCATATCATAGTTGACATTTTATATGGCAAGTCATTTCTCAGTGTTATCTTTATTTATCATCTTGGTAATTCATGTGCATTCCTTCTTCCATTATGACTTTTTGAATTAGCTTATGAAGTTTCATAAAAAATTGAATTTTATTCAGATTAGTTTGCAGTGATATAATAATTTCTAAAGAAATATCCTATTTTCTATGGTGAGTTTCCTATCCAGACCATTGATAAGACCTCTCCATTTAGTAAGTCCTTTTTTAATGTTCTTCAGTAAAGTTTTAGACTTTTTAGCCTTATTTGTCTTCCTCATTTTATTTTAGATCTTATCATTTATTTTGGAGTCATTGTGTCTGAAAACTTTTTCCATTACTTTTTCTTTCTGGTTACTGATGGCATATAGGGAAGATAATGTGTTTGATATGATGGTCTTGTAGCCAAAGACCTTGCTGATCTCTCTTATTGTTCTCTTGGATAGCCTATTTAGATGATAATATCTCCTGCAAATAATGACAGTTTTATCTTTTCTTTTACAATGTTTATACATTTCCAATTGTTTTGTTGTTTGTTTTAAACATTGACTGGGACCCTGGTACATTTTATTAATTTTTTGCCCTTTGCTTTTTCTTTTTAAAGCTTTATTGAGATATGGTTTGCATACCATGGAGCTCACTTGTTTTAAGTATACAATTCAATTCTTTTTGGTAAATTTAGAGAATTGTGAAGTTATCACAGTGATTGAATTTTAAAACATTTCTATCACTCAAAAAGATCTTTTGTGCCCATTTACAGCCATCCCTCATTCCATTCACAGCCCTAGGCAGTCACTAATCTCCCAGTACAATATTGCATAGTACTAAGTAGTATATTAAGCAAACTTGCTTATTCTTGTCTTTAACAAGAATGTCACAAATGTATAACTTTTAAGTATGATATGAACAATTTCCTGTCAACTAAGTTAAAGAAGTTTCCTTTTATTTTGAATTTGCTGAGATTTTTATTAGAAATTAATGTTAATTTTGCCAAATGCTTTTCCTGAATCTATTCAGATGATGACATTGTTTTTCTCATTTAATGTAAATCATTTTGTAGATAAATTTTCCTAGTTTGAGCTATATTTGCCTTTCATTCTTTGACTCAACTTGCACATGAAATATTATTATTTTTAGAAATCTGTATTACTTATCTATTGCTGCATAACAAATAGCTTACACAGACAATCATTTATTATTTCCTATGATATTGTGAGTACACAAATTTGGCAGCATCTCAGCTGGATGTTCTGCCTCAGTATTTCTCACAAGACAGCTAGAGATATAGTGATCCAGAGTCTTGACGGTGGCCAAAGGATCCACTTTCAAGTGGGTTCATTCATGTGCCTGGCAATTGGTGCTGGCAAATTGTTCCCTTTATAAGTGGACATTTTCATAGGACCTCTTGAGTCTCCTCACTATATGGAGGATGGCTTCACCCAGAATGAGCAATCCAAGTGAACACAGTGGAAACTACAATGCATTTTCTGACACAGTCTTGGAGTCACCCACTGTCACTTCTGTTTGATTCTGTTCATTAAATAGGCCAACCCCAACTGAATGAGTGAAGGGACTAAACAAGGGCATAGATCTTCAAGACAAATTTATCATTGGGACTAATATCCTCAGATCCCTGTGTATTCTTTTGCTATTATTTATGTTAATATTAATATTTCTGGTTCTAAGCGACATTAGGCCATATTTTTTATTTCCTATGGTATGTTTACGTAATAAATAGATAGTGTTATGTTGACCTAAATAGAAAGGTAAACTGAGGCAAGCTCAGAAATATGTCTATTCAGGAATAGCAGTGCAATTTTGGAAATGCAAACTGTAGCAAGCCATAGGTGAGTTTGAAAAGACAAAGGGAAGGTCAGATTTTATTAAGTTTTAGGAGCAAACTAGGAAGGTTCATTTTGAACAAAAGTTCGTTAGGGAAAAACAAGAGTTTGAGGTTGCCACGGTTTCTCATTGGCTGCAAACGGTGGTTAGTGCATTGTTGCTGGGGCAGGGAGGGATATTCTTTCTTTTTCTTAAAGGCAGGAGATGAAATGCCCATGTGATTAGTGTCCTGTCCTGTCAAAATAATTCTTATCTTCCTTCTTCCTTCTGCTTATGCAGGCTGCAATGAGTGGTACATGCATGAGAGCTGTCCCTTCAGGGCTTCCTGACTCCATTTAAAATAAAAGTTCCTTTATTTTACATTTTCC